>NW_014575377.1:0-352915 GCF_000527765.1 Bipolaris victoriae FI3
CATTAAGCCCTTATAGCTTAATATATTTAACTTAAGTTCTAAGTATAAGTATAATACATAGAGTTATTCTACTTACCTAAGTTACTNTTCTATTNCACACTATCTCTCTATCTGCGAAAACTAACTAATAAGAAGCTTAATACTAGAAGTCTTATATTACTTCCACTCGAGCTATACTCTTAATAGTAGCACTTAGCGAGAGTACTTAATATTAAGCGCTTATTAGTAAGCATTGCTTATTATTAAGTATAATACTTACTTAGTATATAGTATTAGNTATTAAGCCCTTATAGCTTAATATATTTAACTTAATTTCTAAGTATAAGTATAATATATAGAGTTATTTTACTTACCTAAGTTACTATTCTATTATACACTATCTCTCTATCTGTAAAAACTAACTAATAAGAAGCTTAATACTAGAAGTCTTATATTACTTCTACTTAAGCTATACTCTTAATAGAGTAACGCTCTACTTTATTTAAAGGTATCTAAGAGTAGTTAGAAAAGATAAGTTAGAGAAAGTCATATAATATATCGTAGCTTTTAGAGTAGATTAGGCTACTATATTGCTTATATTAACGCGTAATAGTATTAATAAGTTACGGGCGTAATAGTATTAATTAGTAAAGTAGAGAATAGATGCGCGGTAGTTGCTACTTACTAGTTATAATTAATCTTAGAATTCTTTTCTCTTAGAAACTCTACTTAGAAAGGCTAGAGCTAATTATTATAAGTATAACTACTAGAGAGCTCTTTATAAGAATATATAAGCTATTTAAAATACGTTTAGTTTAGTAGCTAATATAAAAGTCTACTATAGAATCTAAGTTAAAAATATATATAAGTTTTATATAATATACGTTTTAATAAGCTTAATAACTTTTTAAACTATTATTATAGATTTTAAGAGATATAGATTAGTTAAGTCTATTAAATAATATAGTATAAATTAAAGTAAAGTTATATTATATATTAATATAACTAAATAAACAATTCTACTCTAAATTACTTTTTAATATTTAATTATTTATTTAGTTAGTATTTAGATAGTAATATACCTAAGAACTAAATTAGTAAAGTTTTAGAGAATAGTTAGATAATAAGAAAGCTTAGTTTTATATAGCTATAGTACTCTAAAAAGTTTATTAAAAATAGAAGATTAGTACTAAGTATTCACTTATTATTAAAAGCTAAAAGAGCTATAATATATAACATCTCTTAGAATACTATAAAACTTTTACTAATATTACTATTAAAATATCTTAAACTTATTTAATCTCTTATAGTTTTTAAATATTATTTATTTAATCTCTTCAAAGTAGATATATAGATACTAAGTAAAATTCTCTATATATATCTTAGTTAATATATCTTAATACTAAGTAAGTAGCTCTACTAAGTAGATATCTTTTCTACTAAACTCTATCTATATAATAATAATACGTAATAGCTAAATAATATAATATATAAAGAAACTAAAATAATATAAATATATTTTTAGCTATTTAAAATATTTAATTATAATAGATTAGAAATAAGAAGTAACGTGTTTTACTAGTAGGTAGGCTACCTTAGTAAATAGACTTCTTCTCTGTACTATTATAACTTTATTATAGTATTATCTAATACTACTATAACTTTTCTTAATAAGTAGAAAAAGATATAATTCTTTAGACGCGTTACTATCCTTTATGTTCTCTAATTCTACTTAATAGATATAAGATTAATATCTAATTTAGCTATAACGTCTATTATGTTATTTACTATATACTCTCTTTATAGATAATATACTCTTATTAGAGCTACTACTCTCTCTCTTAGTAATCTAATTAGCTATCTAGCTAACTATCTAAAATCTCTCTATCTTTATATAGCGCTGCTTATAAGTTTTATACTTTATTAATACTTTAATACTATCTTATAAGTAACTTATTTTCTTCTATATTTATACTATCTAATAAGTAATCTACTAAGTTCTTTAATTTAACTATTATATTTACTTCTTTAGAAAGATAGTAGAAAACTCTTACTTAATTAATATATAGTTTAAAATAAGTATAATCTACACCTGTATTTTCTACACGTTATAGACTATTTTTAGCTTTTAGATAGTATTCTTTTACGCTATTAGAGTTAGCGTATATAATATAATATTAAGCTATAATAAGATAATATAATAATTATATAAAGTAAGCTTAGTATCTAAGAATACTTTATAGATATTCTCTAGTAAAATAGCCTTTTTATAGTCTTATTTAAACGCTAGTTAAAAGATTTCTTTACTAATATAGTAGATATAATTATCTACTAAGACTAAGATAATATTACTATATATACGCTTTAATAGTAAGAAATAGTTTATATTAAGAGGCTATAAGAGAAATAATAAGTAAAGATATATATAGAAAAGAATTATCTTTATCTCTTTATAAAGATCTTAGAAAGCTATAAAGTAGTAGCTCTTATAGCTATTATTAATAATTAGCTTATATATCTCTATAGGCCGCGTATAGAAATTAAAGTAATAAAGCTAGTTAAGCGCTAAATTATTATTTATCTAGCTTATAAAACTAACTTAAATTACTTAGTTATATAGTAGATTCTCTAAAAACTAAGTAGAAACTAGAACTTTACTTATTAAGATAAGAAATTCTAGAATATATATATCTATTATACTAACGCTTTATATTAGCGAAACTTACTTATAGTTACTTAGCTAGATCTTCCTTATTCTTTTTAGTTAATCTAAGCCTATAATAACTAACTATAATNAAATCTTATCTATAATAAAGCTAGTTTTATTAAAGTTATAGATATNTTTATTTATAATACTATACTTTATCTTTATATTCTAAACTAGCTTAAGCTAGTTCTTAATAAGCGCTAAGTCTTTATAGAGAGCTTACTAGTAATTATATAAATAGCTCTAGCGCGTATATAGCTTAAGATTACGCTAAATAAACCTATTAATCTAGTTCTTACTAACCTTCTCTCTACTATACTTTTAGAGTAGTCTATTAGCTATATCTTATATATTATCCCTTCTATAGAGTAGTTCTTACTTAGCCTTAACTATTATATATTATGTAATAGTCTACTCTTTTAGTTTTATTAGCTACTTAGTTAGTAGTTCGTAATTATATTATAAGTATTAGCTAACGCGTTAGCTATATATTATTATTAATAGAATACTATAGGTAATTATAGTCTATTATTTACTCTAAATCTATTTAGAATTAAGATTAGTAATAGTAAGAAATAGATCTTCTTTAGTATATACTTTTAATACGTTATATAGTTAAGATATTACGTATTATTATTATAACAGTGGGGTATTATAGAGAGGTAGCTAAATTACTAGTAAAACAGGTTAGGCTTTATAGTTAAATAAGATAATATTTTTATATATACTAAGTAGAGATAAAGAATATAGAAGATAGTAACGCGTTTAAAGAATAATATTGTATTTTTCTTACTACTAAAAATTATAGTAGTGTAAAGCGGCGTTATTATAAAGATAAAGCGTGATAGAAAAGCTACCTATTTAGTAAAACTACCTACTTAGTAGTTAAACACGTTAGAGTATTATTATATATATATTACTATTTCTAATTATATTCTATTTATCTATATATAGTAGTAATATAAAAAGAAGATTAAGATAAGATATCTTCTATTTCGTCTAGTATATCTATATACTTAGTATCTTATTCCTTAAATATAATATATCTTTAATCTTAATATAATATTTAAAGTGTTAGTTATTAACTTATAGTTTAAAAATTCTATTTTATTATATTTAATATATTTAATTATAGTAAAAGATAAATAAATATATATGTAATTATACTATAGTTAAGATAGTAAGTAAAAGTATAGAATATATATAGAGATTAAAAGAAAAAGTATATAATAGTTTAATATACTGTGATTTTTATACCACTATGTAAAGCTATAATAGAGTTAGACTTTTACTATATTTCGTGTCTATATTGTATAAGCACCAAGGGATTGCTATGAACTATTAGTACTTATAAACTTAGAACTCTAGGTCTAAACAGTCTTACGAGAGAATCGCTTACGTTCTGGGCTTGAAAACCCCCACTTGCAAGCCTAGTCTTTCTTTTTGGAGATTTAACACGTCCTGCTACGTTAGTGTAAGCTATAGTCCAAACCTGATTGAAGTCGAGTCACTCTTACTCCCTCAATGGTCGCTTCTGTGACATACCGTACACACACTACTTACTTAGTCTGTCCGATACGCTGTGCTCTTGCCAATGCCTGCAGCTCGACAAAGGGGTTCCATTGTGGTTCAAGCAATTATATGTATCTAGCAACGGTCAAATTGACCCTAGGTCCGTTAGTACATAAACTGCTTCTTTCTAGTGTATATACGTGTACAGACCCTTCAGCTCCAGTATCTAGTGTCATGAAGAGAATTTTCGGAACATAAGTTCTCCTCAAGCTACAGCAGATAAGTGAGCATCTCATCGTCTGATTGGTGTAGTGCCTCCTGTATTCTCCTAGGACCATTGTTGCAGAAGAGACGCAATTCGTGGATGGACTGGAGTGTGATGGATGCGCATCTTCCATTTTCACTGACTTCCATCTCGACCTGTTTCTTATAGTGCTGGTATAGGTCATTGTACTGATGTCGCTCATAGTCGGACAATTTGATCAACTGTAGGCAGGCTATAGGCTGAGGTAGGTCAAGAATATCTCGCGTTCGCCGAAGACAGATGGTGCTCAATACTGTCTGCAAATTCGCGAACTAATTTTCCCGGCCAGTCAACGTTGCTGCAATGATGTACTTGCGAAACGTTGGCATGCGCTCTAGCTCTGTGAGACAAAGGAAGGCAACCAGGCTGCCCAAATCTTCGAGACGATTCTGGATGGGTGTTCCGGTAAGACACCAACGACGATGCGCTAGAAGCTCTTGGATCGACTTGAACATCTTGGTGTTCTGATTCCGGATCTTGTGAGCTGCATGATATCTGGTCAGTGAATAAAGATATGCTTGGACAATACAGGCCCTACCTTCATCCAAAACAATGCGAAACCAGTGAATTCTTGATAACGGCGACAGATTGTTCTTAGTGTCCTCAATGGCTGTGGCATATGTAGTGAAGATAACGTCTTTCTCGAGAAGAAGGTGTGTTTCTGCATGCCGTTCCGTACTGATGTGTTTGTGGAACGTCACTTTGTAAGGATACCTGTGTCTGCGTCTGTCAATTGGTTTCACAACAGTAAGTTAATGAACTTACGTGGGAATCTCGTCTACCCAATTATCAATTAAAGCTATCAAAGTCAGCTTTCTTTCTGATCGTGGTGGAGCCTAGTTCATAGTGGATTTACTTGTGGACGGAACGATGATCAATGTTGCTCGTGATGGCTTTAGAAAAGTTGTTGACTCTTTCGCATGCGCTGTCGGAGTCGAGGTGAAATTCTCCGCGTCTGGAAGAGAGCTTGCAATTGCCGATAGTATGATTAACGACTTGCCGAGTTCCATGTTATCTGTAAGAATACCTCCTCTAGCCTCACGGTGCTCGGGGGGTTCGGAATTTGTCAGTACATGCTGGAAACTATCGGAAAATCAGTTTAACATTGCTTCCACTATGTGCAATATGGATGCATACCGGATCTCACCCTTTCTGCGCCTTTCTCGCCAATGTGTAAGCTCCGCAGAGGGCCTGCCGCTTTCTCGCTGTGCGATGAAGTCTAGCGCCATCATCTGGTGCCTGTAGTATGTGTCAGCTTACATTTCCCTATCTTAGGTGCAGTGATACTGGCCTCATGAGTGTGCTCTTTATGCGACTCGTATCGGTACGGATCTCGTGCAGTATATTTTTGTGAGAAAGAGAACCAACGATATGTTCCACGTGGACTTGGTGGTTCAGGGAAGACTCCAGATTGCTCTGGGTTGGTTTATGTGTAACGTCAGCAGGCGTTGGCGTGTCCTCTGCCTCGGTCATCATGTCGTCAGGTTTCTCACGGAAGGCTTTGACATGAAGAATCTAAGGATTGTAATAGGTCTCTCCGCCAGGATTATGCGTTGGCCATTGTAAGAAAACTCCAGAGCTAGGGATGATGTCACCGACTTTGTCAGCATGATTCATCAAGCTCTTCAGGTTCACGTCGACCGAGAACGTCACTGTTCCATCTGCAAGTGGTCTCATGTGCTTAAGACTTCCTCCCAACGCCTTCGCTCCAGGTACGCCTGAAACCTAACTTCAAGCCCCACCAGCCGGCGAGCTGCGCTGCAGAAGGCCTTGTCCAGACGAGCAAACGCATAACCATTGCTAGAGAGCTCGAAATAGTCGCCTTTCGGATGGACGTCGAATGTAGCATAGTTTTGACTTGATCCAAGAGAATATGTGCGGTATAAAAAGTCCAAGGCTTCCCGTCGAGGCTGTGCTTTCACGTCGACAACCTGCAAAGAACTCAAAACAATGATCTGGTTTGGTGTGCACTAGTCTTACCGAACCTAGTAGACACAACGGTTCATCGATCTGTAGATTGTCAAGAGAATATTGTTCTTTTTGCCCGTAGTTTGATATATGGACATGATCGGCTTCGAAGGGCCACGGTCGTTTCAAGGCCACGCGACTGTCAGGGAGCGCGTTCATTGAATTTACTTGTCTACCCATGTATGTCGAATAAGCTGTTGCCGATAAAAGAGGATGCAGAGCTCAAGGAGGTACGTTTGCCCAAGTCCGATGCTTCGAATTCCAACATGACGAATATCGGCCACGAGACTTCGAATAAGTACGACAGCTCGAAGAATGACTGCACGTATTTTCTGACGTTTGTAGCATATCACAAGGTTTGCTCGCAAGACATTCAAGCATGGCTTGCACAGAGCGGCAGCGAAAGAATGGTATAATCTCCGGAGACTTTCCAAGGAAGAAGACCATCCGCACCTTATGGTGGCTTTGGGAGCGTATTGGCACAGCAGTCACTTTTTTATCCTCCAGGAAGTAGCAGAGCAATCACTTCACGATTATCCCAAAGATCCAAGCAACGCATTTGAGTCCCAAGAGCTTTGGACGCAGATGCAGGGCATTGCTGAAGGACTGAGCACGCTCCACAAGCTTTACAAAGGCACAAAGATCGCCTACCATCAGGACATGAAGCATGCAAACATTTCAATCGTGAAGAGGAAACTAAAGATTGCAGACTTTGGCCTACTGGAGCTGAAGCCTATAACATTGCCTGACGATACCGACATGACCGGCATTCCGAACAATCACGTTACTGGTTTCTACGCCGCCCCTCGCCAAGCCAAATATACTCGAGACTGCGATATATGGTCACTAGGATGTATCATGTCTGAAGTTGCGACTTGTGACATCCAAGACCCACAAGGAGCCAGCGACTACAAAAACGCTCGCATAGCCGATGGACCATCCGACAGAGACCCTCCACGCTTCTTCCGTGGACAACAAGTCAAGGACGCGGTGGTACACATGCATACTCAGCTCTATGACCATGTTCAATCTGTCATACCGACCAACGGCGACTTGAACATGCAATTTCAGAGAACCTTTTATAGTAAAGAGTTCTTTGGACTCTTGAATAGAATGTTCAAGCGGAATCGCTCTTCAGCTGATCCACTGGATATCCCAGGTGGAGAAATACCTCTCGATGCAGCGCAAGTTGCCGAAATACTCAAGGAATTACGCGTAGAAGGTTTACCAGCAACTTTGCTAGACAATGGGGTTGAACATCTCAACTTTGACCAATCTCTCCAGGACGCGGAGCGGTTGGAATTTTTGATTGGGGAATGTCTGATAGGATTTGCCGAAATCTTGAATGGAAGAAATCGAGCAAGATTTCCTGCTATAACTGTGAATGATCTCAAGCAATACGTTGTTAATTTACAGCACACGCAGCACGCAGAGCGTCAACAACAAGGCCTTGTCCGTCTGGAACCATTTCTCAAGAGGTTCGGCGAGTTTGGCGAGCTTGTTGCAACACTACCTAGGAGTCAAGAAATCATGGGATTCATTTGGGTACGTGATTGTCTTCACGCAGAGTAAGCGCCGAACTGACTGAGTCCTCCAGGGACCCGTAAAATTCTTGCTTGAAGTATGTTCGGTTCTTTCAGTCAAGGTGTGCGACTGATCCAAACAGCAGACAACAAACACCTGCACGGACGCTTTCAATGGTATTCTCGCCATCTATGGACAGATTGGAAGAGCTCAGCGGTCCTTGTCCACGTATAAAGAATTGTTCCAGAGTGAGCCAAGCCTGACTAAGATCTTAATCGCCGCATACAGTGAAATCATCCAAGTCAATCGATTGCTCGTCAGCTACTTCCAACAGCGCTGTAAGACAGCCCCACCATTTGACCTTGGCTAGATGTTGATAGTGAACAGTCTGGACAGAGCTTTTTGCTACGGCATGGAAGCGGCATAAATCTAGTCTCACGGCCATCATATCCCGCATGATGTCTCGCCTCAAGCTTGTTGATGGCCGGACAAGTGTAGATCAATTTCACTCATTTGGAATCAATTCCCCACACGAAGAGGAGGCCATTGATGACGCAAGTGATGGCCAAAACTTGGTTCGCAGATATGCTGTCTATGCATGGATTAAACCTACCGACATGGAAAATGAACAAGAGTATCTGAGGCGTATTCGCGTTGCATACCCAGGGACCTGCAGGTGGTTGTTACACAATATGGCCTTTCAAGAGTGGTTCGGTCAACAGTCCGACACATTGGCTATCCCAAAGTTACTGTGGCTTAATGGAAAACCTGGTTCTGGTGGGTTCTTGGTGCGTTTATTGAACAATGACTTACAATGCGGTTTTAGGTAAGACGGTCCTTGCATCCCTTGTTATAAAAGAAGCGAAAAAGCTTGAGTCAAGTCCAAAGGTCTTGTTCCTCTACTTCAAACAAGAGGATAGCGACCGAAACAACTTCCTTTCCTTGGCTCGTACTCTGCTTGCCCAAATTGTCGAAAAAGCCCCTCACACTCTCGACTACTTTTACAGCAGATGTTGTAGTAGTGGAAGCGCTGTGCTCACTTCTCGCCCCCTCATTGAAGAGTTGTTGAAATTCGCCTTGACCAGTTGTGAGTCTACCTACTTCGTGCTTGATGGTTTGGATGAATGCTGTTCAAGGAAGGAAAGAGGAGACATCGTGAGCTAGTTTCGGTACCTTGTCGAGAATGGTCATCCAGAGGATCGCGATGGTATTGATTGTATGTTCATCAGCCAACATGACTGCGCCAGAAAGGACTATCGCGATCTTCCTAGTATCACAGCGGACACAGGCAAAAATGAGGAAGATGTCGAAGCTTTCTGCAAGGTACAAGCCGAAAGACTGGTCCCGAAATTTCAAGTCAAAGATGACTACGCGCACGAGATCGCCCAACGCGTTCCTGCAGCAGATGCAGGTATGTCTGCTTTGAACAATATGTTTGCCTTACTGACAATAGAAAAAACGTCAAGGAGTCTTCCTATTTGCTCATCTTGTTTGGATCAATATTCACAGCCAGAGCTCGCAAGAAGACCTGGACCGTGAGATGGAGACCTTTAAACTGATCTGAATAACCTAGACAAGGTGTAAGTGATGTAAGTACTGGACGTTTCACTCGGTTGGCTAAATTCATAGCTTAGGTAGGCTCGAATTATGCGGACCATCGAAAACAAACCTGTTACCCCTCAACGCCAAGAGGCTTTACTACTTCTTGGCTGGCTTTTTTGTGCAAAGCGATCGTTGAAAATGCATGAGATACAAACAATGGGGTCATTTAATGTAGATGAAAGGGCTGTCGGGTTCGAACGGCGACGATTTCGAGTTCATCCCAAGGACCTTTGTGAATCGCTGGTGGATGTTCAAGAAGATGGGAGCATTGAGCTGGTTCACATGACTGCAAGAATGTAAGTATTCTGTGATCATAACAGCTAAACGAGATATCTGAGACGCCACAAGGTATCTAGCGAAGAGTGGCTTTATCGACGTCACCGCTAGAGCGCTCCAGATGGCAACGCTCTGCATCAACTACTTGAATTTGCCATCGTTTCAGGACCCTTCAGAAAACCAGGTTCTCGCTGGAGAGTATGGGTTTATGGAGTACTCCATTCTGTATTGGCTTCGGCATTTGGGGGCAAGCATGAGCTCAGCTCCTCCCGATCAGGTTAATCCCTATCGCGACCTCATGGAGTCCCTTGAAGTGATGGTTGAGCAATACTGGAACAAGCCAGCTGTCAGCGTTGCATCAGTCGCCAAATTAGCCTCCAAACGGACTCGAGACGTGCTGCAGCATTTCAACCATCGCCAAAGCTTTGCAAAACTCCAGCCAGTACTTGTCTTGACTGATAAAGAACCGAAGCATTTCGGCGACGTGCGTCTCGAGAAACGTGCTCTTAAATTCGCGGGCGTTGTGAAGGCTGTCCGTCGCTGTATCGAGACCTATGTTAGTCACAGCCCGAATCCCGACATGGCTGGACTCAGCGACATGTACGGTTGTAATCTGTTCAGGTGCCCGAGATTTAGCTGTAGATACTTCACGAACGGATTCTCGACGTTGGAGGAGCGCGAGAAATATGTCGAACGACACGAGCGCCCATCTCGTTGCACAGACGAACATTGCAGGGGCTCTCAAATAGGGTTCGCGACGCAGGCAGAACTAACTAGACATCTCAAGGAGAATCACCCGGATATGACGGAGCTTTAGCACATATTTCCTACAGATGAGGAGATCAATGACAGCATGCGCGAAGTTTCGCCAGAACCCGAAGCTACGACAGAGGATGAACCTCAAATTGTTCCCCAGTTGCAACCCTTGTTGGCAATTTCAGACACAGCAGGCAGTCCAACATCAGAACAATCAGAACCTCAGCCAGCGAGGCCTATGGAGTTTGCCAAGCGCCAGAGAACGAAGAGAGAGCACATTTGTTCACATTGCGACAAACGTTTCACCAAGAAGTACAACTTGGATTCGCATCTTGCAACTCACGGCGAAAATCATCGATGGGAATGCCCACGTTGCGAAAAAACGTCCGCCAGATATAGCGATTTCACCCGTCATATGAGACTTCACGATGTAGACAGCGCAGTTACATGCGGTGGCGTACTTTCAGATGGCAGAAGGTGGGGATGTGGAACCAATTTTGCAAGACTCGATATACTTCGCAATCATCACAAATCCAGAAAGGACAGGCAATGCATTGCAGAGAGACAGCGAAGAGCAGCCCACGGCTTCAATACCTTGACTGTGGGTTAACAATTCACCTGAAGCACATCGCAAGGCTATTCAGATAGATTGAACTGAGCGCCGGCGTTCGACCTGAAGGATCGTATCAGCCTAGTATACCACAACTATATTTTTCTCTTGAAGAGGCCGGTCGTCTAAGTAAGAGCTTCGATATCATTTCCAGCTTGCTCGGTCATGATTGCAGACCATAAAGTCCAGGGCAGTGCGATCAGATCATGTGCGCAATATTTCCATACCGGTGGTCTGCACCAGGATAGTGCAGACAGCGCATCAGGTGGACTATGCTGCAGTCAGCAAGGCAGATCAAGGTATACCCACCCCTAATATGGTCTAGAGGCTGGAAAGTGAAGCGAGCCTTGTGGCGGCTCTAGACCTTTTTGCAACAGTGCCTGTGCCCGGGCCCTATGCATGAGCACTATCTGGCCAATAATGTTCGCTTCGCCCATACGACCGCACTTTTTTGAAGTAGAATTTCTGCTTCTGCTGATGTGCCTGTCGCCTACCTTCACTCGCTAAGCCGTAATCTTGGCCTGCCTTAGATAAAAGTGTGACTTTCAGGGTCTTGAAAGTCTGTACACCTTATTAGCATACTAGACAGAAGTAAACCGAAAAACAAGTTTACATCGAAATCTAGGATGTGGACAGAAAGCGCTTTGCTAGTTGTTCCTACGCTCGGAGCTTTGTAGAACATCTCGATTAACATCTCGATTAGATAGTAACAAGATACGATGAAATCTGTAGGCATATTGAAAGCAAACATAATACGACGACGGCAGATTAAAGAAACAAACGGCCGACGTTAGCGGAGCTCAGCTCTGTTATTGCGCAGGATGGTACAGTAGCGCAGCTTACGAGCACGAAGTTTTCACGGTGGACACGCACTGGGATGATGTACCATTTTAACACCCATATCTATTGGCTACTTTTATACACTGTGTATAGCTAGCATAGTCTTTACTACCTCAAAAGTCAAGGTAAGGCCGGATTACCAACAGTAAGTAGCTACTACTCAAACATCCTTGCATCCCACTTCAAGTATACTTCCCAGAACATACAAATACTTTTTCTTTTTTTAAAAAAAACTTAATTGGATATCTTTGACTAATTTATAGAAGTCTAAGGTCTATTCATGTCCGACTCATATCGCTTCTCCGATTCATACCCCCAGCCATGGTACTTGCTTGCAGTCGAAACGCCCTTAGGTTACCGGTAGTACTCTTCGAGCGTATATGCGGGCTATCCATACGACTACCACCTCCATAGTCCGATCCTGCATTTCCTAGACCAACCATTCTATCCGGCCTCTGCAGAAATAACGCTTGCACTGAGCGCGCGCGATCCTGATCAATATGGTCGGGACTTCGATAGATTGGTGAGGTTATGGATTTGTTGCGAGTGTTCATTTTGGTCATTAATGCTGACATGGCGGCAGTTGGTGACGGATGAGCTGATGCACCTGAGTTTGAGCGTGTTAAGTCAGATGCTCCGGTGGTACGACGTTGCAATAGCTGCGGCATGTCGTTGACCGTCCTGGATCTTCGGCGTCCCATTGGAAATCTTGTCGATGACGACATGGACGGTGATCGACTTGACGGTGGCGTTGGCAGAGCATGATTGCCCTGTGGTAGCGATCCATAGGTTTGCATCAATTGCTGCAGGTCAATGGCCTGTGGGAGTTTACTCAGACGCCGAATGGCCTTTTTGTTAGAGTCAATGAAAGTCGACATCGCCTTGAGGGCGTTATTTTGCGTGTGCACTTCGTACGCAGGGGTGCCACTTGCAGTGCTCATCGCACGAGCGGCATGTTGCTCGTTGAGCCCCATGATCTGTGGTGTCATCGTTGAAGATTTGCTCAAACTCATCTCGATTTGCGATACAACACGATCGAAATCGACACCGTTGGTGGGGTATCTAACAGTGGGCTGAATGGATGCTTCGCGGGCTAGAATGAAAAAGGACCCGTCCCAAACCTTTCGCTTCAGGATGTTCCAACGAGCACGAGCCGGGTTTCTTTCCATCTCGGGTTGGAATACGGAATGACGGGCGAGCTTGGCGTAGAAACCTTCAAGGCGGTTTGCCATCCTTTCGAGTACTTGCATGAGAAACGTGGAAAGCGCAGTGACGCGTTCAGAATTAGAGGGAGCATCAAGCTCCATGATACTGTCAAAAGCATCCATGCCAGTACAGGCTTCTTCCCTGATTGCTTCAAGAAACTCCATATCGTATTGGACAGACCGCTGCGCATATGCGATGATACCTTTCTCATGGTGGCGAGCAGATTCGCTGTCGCAGGTGAATTGGCCGATTTGAGAAATCTCGTTGGACGCCGTGACGGCATCGTGGGAGCTTTTAGCACGGGCGATTACACCGAGGACGTCGGACAACTTGGTGTTAGTAGAAGAAACATTGGCGAGAGTGAATGAGATCTTGAGGTAGAGCTCTTGCAGTTTCGCTCCAAAGAGGGTAGAGAAACCGCCCTCTAGTAGTCGAGACTGGTAGTGGTAGAATCTGCGGACACCTCCCATGTTGAAGAGGTCACCTTGGAACCACACGAGCGACGACTCTGTGATCATACCAACCTCGAAGCTCGCCGCGACCACTTGTTCAGTTGCGACACGAAGATAACCCTTCCATAGATCGTAAAGCATGCCGATCTCCTCGGATTGGAAAGCGGGCTTTGGGGTCAATTCTCCAATGTAGTACTTGGTCAACAGAGACGAGACCTCGGGATTGTTGGTATGGGCTAGTAGATCGAAAGACTTGGTGCAGTCTACACCGCCGTTGGATTTGATGATATTGGTACCGCCTGGGTGCATTGTACAAAAGTCGGTGCTGCGATGGTCTTAGTATGCGTGAGCCATTGGGTGAGTGGACTGTATACTTACACGTCATACACTTTACCATGCACTCCAATCCATACGCGCGAACCTTTCACATGGCCGGTGTGAACGGCGAGCTGGGAAAGCGAAATCGTAGGTTGGTTACAAGGTAGAGGTCTTGGGGTCATGAAGACGTCGAGCATAAAGCGTCGCTCGGCAAATGCAGTGTTCATTATGGTCTCCACAGTTTCCATAGTAGGTGATCGATGGTTGTAGAGCGCCTGTCGAATGCCGGACATCACTGAGTCGAACACTCCGACTGAACCGCATACGTAAAGGTAGCCACCAATGCCACCTTGCTTCTGTGACCCAAGCACGTCAGCGAAGACCCCAGGGATTGGGAGCATCGAACTTACCTTTGACATAACGAGATCGCATATAGACTGCCCTTGCTCCACGATAAGTCCATCAATGTACCTTGAGGGCATCTCCCTCTCCACAAGATCTCTAGAAACGGGATCGTACACTAGGCCATTCGTGTCGCGCGAAAATGCCGTATGCACTTCCATCAATCCCTCGTTGACATACTGACGAAGCTCGGATTCGTAACAGAACTTTTGCCGGGACTGTACACCGAGATACAAGACAGTTTTCCCCCATGCTTGACCGCAACGAGCTTGCCAAAAACTGCGGAAAGGTGCGATGCCGCTGCCACCTGCGAACAGTGCAACAGGCGAGGTATCGTCATGTGGCAGCTGGAACGAGAAAGGTCTCGACACGCCAATCAATATCTCCTCGTCGTCGAGTACATCCATCTCTTCGGCTACTGGCGGGTTTAGGAAACCACTGCTAACACCGTTTCGCACATGCTTTTCAGTGCCGGCGAACAAGGGGCAGAGGTCGTACTCCGAACGAGATATTGTCTACATACGTCAGTTCCGGATATCATTCCAGGGTAACAATACATACCAAGTCCACAGTGCTGGGGAGAAGTTCGTCAGAGTAGTTGGAGATACTGTAAGTACGTGGTACCTCGACAGAGATGAGATCTGTCAGCCAGGCCAGATTGCCGGAGAGGTCGAATGCTTGGTCCCAGATGCGTGGCGAAGTGTCTTTTACAGCTTCTTGAAGTAAGTCACCGAGTGAGGCTCGTACAGGCCATTCGTCTGTGGCTAGGACCTGCAACACGACATGTGATGATGCTCGTAGCAGGGTATGCAGCTTTGTAGCAAGCTTCTTGGTTATCGGCGCAAGATGACCCTTGCGTAGGATATCAATGACAGTGAGCTGAGGCTTCTCTGTATGCGAGATGGCGCCCATATGAGCAGCGTATCTTGTCCATATACGATCCATACTGACAGGATCGGAAAGCATCGTATCAAGGCCTAGCGCAGCTGCAACCTTCGCACACTCCGTCCAGCTATTCATTGGCATGATAGCAAGTCGGTCGCCAGGTTGGAAGGTAATGCCGGTGTCTTGAATGTCCAGAGTGACCATTGCGATGGAGCGCTTGGGGTCCGAATCGACAAAGTTTCTGCTTAGGATTCTGCCTCGGTATCGACATTCTTCGAACGTACCACGCATTTCATGTGGTTCGATATCGCGTTGTCCACGGAAAGGCTCCAGCCGTTCTTTCATAGCCTCAGAAAACTCTGCATGCGTTTTCTCCCAGGGCCTCATAGCGTCAGCAGCTCCAGAAGCTCCATTTGTCTCAGTCCGACCAGACTTGCCGGCGCACTCGAGTAGCTTCTCGATGTCAGTCAGATCAACGTATGGATTAGAACATACTTACACCGAACACTTTGTACCGATGGGCACCCATGAAGCCTCGCTCACCAGTATATGCCTCCACCACGCCATCGAGCACGCCCATCAATCTGGGGTCTCCAGATGCTTTCACATATTCTGGTATCTGATAGTGATACTCGATGGAAGCAATGAACGCACGAAGGTTCGATGGCAGCCATGCTCGAAGATGCACACCCTCAGCGCCAAGGAATGAGTCATACTTTTTGCGACCAAGGAAAGCATCCATGACCAGGTACCTGAATGCATTAGTAAAGAACTTTCAGATGAATCAATTGACTTACGGAGGAAACTGTAGGCCGGAAGTAGCTGGGCATCGTTTGGATAGAGGCGCCGAGAACTTGGCCCAGCGTACCCACTCAGTAGGAGACACATAGTTCTCGCCAGACCTATCGTTGGGCGATATGGTGTTGAAGGCTGTGGGCATTCGTTCCAAGATCTCCTTCAAGCGAATGAGTTCACGAAGAAGTCCCTCGTTGTTACGGTTCATGACGTGTTCTTGACACGCCGCAATGGCATCAGGACCATGCTGAAAGCTCGCCGACGTGTCGGCACAGCCTTTAAGGAACGCATTCTCAGCACTGTCACCGAACATGCCCCATCGCAACTTGATGTTGTCGAAGCGACCGACATAGGGATATTTCGAAAGTGGGTCGACGTAGTCGACATTGAAAGACGACTGGTCGAAAAAGGTAAGGTGGGGAATGGACCGACCCATCCGAATGGAAATCTGAACGTAGGGAAGACCAATGCTGCGAGGAATGCCTTGGACCTCGTCGCCAAGATCGTCGCATATAGGAACACCCTTCAGTTTGAAAGGCTTCGCAGCTACATTGATGCCCTCATTGCCATCGTGTCGCTCTTCATACCGGTAGATAGAGCAAAGCATACCAAGGGCGACCAGAGCTGCCCATAGAGCCTTGTCTGGGATGGTGTCGGCCGTTCCTTGAATGATTGGTAATGCTGCGATTGATTCCCGCACTCGACCGCGAGCAACGCAGCCAGGCATTCTTGTGCACAGATCCATCCATACTCGTCCTGGAGAGTTGCGTAGGGCGCCAGGAGCCTCGCTTGTGTCTGGAGGTTGGAAGCCATACTCGGTGCTTAAGTAGCCATCTCGCCAACCTGTTGCAGGGCCGACTTCTTCCGCTCGTAGTATGACTTGACGAGCGGGTGCACCAAGCGCAATTGCCAGTAAATCTCGTTCATCCATGTTGAGAGTGTCAAGACTCTTGACACCTTTAGCATTTTGAATTTCTTTAATCTCGGCCATGGAAGGCACGTTGGAATATATCAGCTCATTGATTGCCTTACGTTCCCTAAATTGGTCAGCAAAATCATTCTAGCTTCGATTGATGGCTTGTCCACCTTTGTCGAAGGAACTCTTCAACGTTGGCATGTTGCGGTATCTATTATCATTAGAAACGGCTATTTCCAAGTGCGTGGGATTTGACATTACTCCAAACGCAGCATGCACGTCTCCAGGCGCGGCAAATCCAGAGAATGTACACCCCCGGGGACCCATCCGACTTCCGTTCTTGCTAGCAGCAGCTGACTCCGCTGGGCAATGACCACCAGCCATACCGGAGACTGGGCATTGTTCTGACCTCAAAGACATGGGTAATTAAAAGAAATGTTATTGGGAGACCTGCCCGTTAGTGAAGAAGGAAGGAATTGAAAAAGACTTCGTGACAAAGACAGCAAACACGAGAAAGAAAGAATTGTATTGTATTTGAGGGTACAGCTGCAGTGCCTGATCTACTGCAGAGCAGATGTAGCAAAGGAGACTCTTAGTAGCATTGACTTATGTTAGCAGTCTATAGGGCGCCATAGCCGAGCTGACGTGTTTTAGCTAAAACGAGACACTTTGCCATGGCGCAAAACAACTTGATGAAAGAGTGAATGGCTTGGCTGGAACAAAACGCGGTTTTGACGTTTGGTCGTTGTGGACTACTTGACTTTGGGCGCAGGGTGGCATACGAGCGCGACGGCGTGTATGCGTTAAGTCTTGGACCGTGAATTGCGCGACGTACGGTGTTTGTACTTGGTGCGACATGGGGATCCAAGAAAGGGGCTGGTCCCCGTTACGTAAGCGCCACCAGTCCGGAGTCGTTCAGCCATCGTACTTCTCGGAGCTGCCTGAGGCATACATATTATCAGCGAACTGTTAGGCCACGGGCAGCTCTATCAGACAGCCGCATCACTTGTTGTAGCTCTGGAAGCGAGTACCCTAATGCGCCAATATCAGCACTCCTATGAGCAACTTTATCCAGTACTAATACGCGTATCCAACGAGCTGCGGCTTTTACTTACAACTTGCGACAATAGTACAGCGGAAGAAGCTCCGAGTCTGGCCAGTGCACGCGGAGCATGCTACAGGCTCCTTTATTCCTAAACAAGCAGCTATGGCTCGGCTCCGACTTGGCCAAAGAACTCTCCGTCTTGTTGCGTGTTTGAGGTAAATTGATTCAAGAGTTACGTCAAATGGGCATTGCTACTTCTCACCGTTTTGGTCGCTAAGACAAGAGCCGCAATGTTGCGCATCAGATGCTTTTACGAGCTTGACCAATCTTCTAGCTTCGACTACTGTACCTGACAGCCTGCGTCCAGGCGCATCAACTGGCCACAACTACCCTGACGCCTATTTTTGGAAAGCTTGCAAGAAGCTCTTGTGATCAACTCCATGTACGAATCCCGGTTGTTACTTTCCAGATATACTGTCAAGAGCAAGAGCCGCAAGCTATAGCATTACAAGCTCTACGGTCTAATGCCTTAAAGATCATAGTGAAAGTCATTATTTTCAAACTCCATCTCACCTCGCATAGATGAGATGTTGCATCACTACATCCATGAAACTACTCCAGAACCAGTCAATAGTAAGTAGACCATTTGGAAGACTCTGCGATTGTAGTATTGTATGTCAGAAAGACTCGCGGACCAACACTTTCTACATCCGTAGACCAAGTCTATTGAAGATTAAAGTTCTTTGGTTTCATAAACCCTAACATTTAGTACCCTACGGACGGCCCAGCTATGGCCACCTATCCAGATAGGTCCACCTCTCCAGAGCGGCAACACGTCATGACGCCCTCTCCGTCTCTCAACTACAGCGTTTTCCCAGTTGCCTTGCTGAAACCGCTCGACATCCTCTTTGCTAACAGTATGCGACTGTGTGTTTGCTGCCATCGTCCAAAATCCCACAATGTGGCCTTGGTCTATCTTGTGCGACAACCACACTTTGTTACGTCCCCCGTTTTCGCTTTGTTGCAAGAGAGACAGAAGCTCGGAGCATGTGTAATTAGTCTTTCCCTGTGGAAGCGTAGCATTTTCCAGCTGAGTACGGTGGGACGAAGCCGGGATCTTGTCGACGATGATAGGAGACCAGAAGTAGGGAAATGGCGCATAGAGAATTCTTAGAGACACACTCAGCAGGACTGCCACGGGAAAGTCCAATCCGAGGGACACGCCGGCCCGCAGGGCTGACTTGAACGTAAGTCTAGGTGGGGTTGTGGGGGTTGAGAAGAACAACAGGTGTTTCTGGAATGCTGAATACGCGTTTCTCGCCATTTTGAAGATTTGCTTGTTGGGGAAGTTTTAGTGATGTGCTGAAGATGGCATGCCAAAGTACAGATAATGTTCACAGAGGGAAACTTTGATCTCGGGAGGCACAAGTCATGACGTCATGTCAACCTCAAAATCCGCAATGGGTGGCATAGAAACGGAAAGTAGAAAAAAGTAAAGAGAAGCCCGTGGAGGTCCGGTACAGACAGAATGGTGATGCAATAGGGTCCCTATTTCAATCACTAGCTCATATGTGATTTAACGCAGATTATGGCGGCTTCCAGACCAACCAACATTTCCAGCCGAAAGCCAATGCACCTCAGGCATATTTTATGGACGTTATTGTTCATCTGATAATTCTAAGGAATATCGGGTTTTTCATTTGAAGAATTCGTGCGCTTGAAAACTGCATTGTCCATCGTAATTTCGATTATGGGGGGCAGACCTTATATGAAGAGGATGCTCCCAATGCCTGCTGCAAACAAAGCCTTGTTGAAAGCACTTAAGAAGATACTACCAGGCGCAGCTCCCGTGTAGATGGGCATGGAGTTGCCTGTGGTCGACGGAATCGTTCCATTCCCTGCAGTGCTATTAGATATTAAGTCTGGGAAAAGGTGGCTCGTGTTATCATCCACGACTATCCAGTTGCGAACAAGGGCAGTGCCGTTCATCACAGACTTCCACTGCTCCTTGGTACACTGGCCAGGATCCAAGACATAGCACTGTGCTCCTGGATCGACTATCGGTACATTGGTGATGTTGGACACGTCTGCTGGACCTTCTGTCGCGTAGCTGGCGTTGTTGGCAGTAGAGACATTACCAGTGCTGATGTCTCGATTGAATAGAGAGCGCATGAAGATCCTGTATGCAGTCTCCGGTTGATAAGCAGGAACTTCATGGCCAGCTTCGTAAACGCGTGTAAATGATAGGTTACCGTACTGGCGTACCTGACCACCAATATATGTATCGTTCACCACTACGGGCGCATAACCCGCATTGGCAAATGAAGTGGCATTTTCGTACGGTATGGCAAGTGAGAGAAGTTCTCCTCCATACCAATTACAAGCATAGTCGCGGTCACCGTAAACCAGCGTGACTTTGATTCCCTCCTCAAGCAAGTAGGCCAAGTCTTCCTTCCAATTTGGACGTGGATAATCACCTATACTACGGAATGATTTGGACACTGCCGAGTTTGACTGGGTCCAGTTGAGCGGTACTCCGAGGTCCTGTTGTACATAGGGTTGGTTGAGAAAGCCTTCGTACCAGGGTGGAGGGTATGATGCTGCACCAGGCGCTGATATATCGTAGTAATTCAAATCGGTATCAAAGTAGGGGTCCCGTATTTGCTCGGAACAGAAGGTCTCCGCAGCCTCACATGCCTTGTTAACAGTGGCATTAAAACCTTGATTGGTGGGATCATACGCGAGGCTGAGGTTCTGGCAGACTTCGATCTGTTCCAAGCAACCTCCTTTGCGGTACAAATTGTTGAGCACCTCCTGATAGCGGCTCTCATTCACAGCTTGGATGCCGTACGTGTTATTGTATGCCATCATTGGGTAACCTGGCCACTGTACATATCGATCAATACAGCCGTTGATAATCAAAAGTGTGTCCAGATGCAGAATATGCGTCTCCCCAGCTTCATTCCAAGTTCCGTTTTCAATCTTCTCATTTTGTTCCTGGAAGTAGGCCGCAAAAGCGGGCCCGTATCGACCTCCATAAGATTCGGTGGCAATTGATATTCTGTCATCATTGGGCTTGTGCTCAGGAAACTCTTGGAACCAGACCTGGGCAAAGTTCCAAAGCGCTCGTGCAGAATTTTCAGTGCCTCGAGTGGTAAAATTGGAGTTTTGACTAGGGTAAGTACCGACATAGAAACTATTGTTCTGAGCAGGGACCGGGGTATCCTGGAAGTCTACGACCTTCAGCTCACCTGTGTCCAGGTTGGTGGTAATATTCACCAAGCTGTCGTAGCTAAGACCGACTTGTACGGGTTGGTCGAGATATAGCATATTCACTAGACTGGGTCAGCGCTTGTCATGGGCCGTGATTGGGGCTCAGTCTGGGCCTTCCAACCTTCGTTATTCCACGACCACTCGTTGATGTAGGTACTGTTTGAATCGGAATGAACAAAGCACGGACCATTCTCACGTAAGAGTCCAAGCATGGAGCTGGACCCAGGTCCACCTAATCAAGGTCAGTCGGTGGTGTGTGTACGTGTCAACAAACTGCTCACCATTCATCCAAACTGACAAGGGCGCATTTTTGGGATCCTTTCTGGACTCAAAGAACCAGAAATATGTATTAATCTCATACGTCTGATCCGGGACACCCAAGTCGGCGAGTGCTCCGGCAGGAAGATGGACATAGCCGGAGAAGCTTCGGACGCCTTCCGTAGTCTCACACAGCTTTGTCTGAATATGATGAGAACATGGCCAACAGGCTGAGTAAGAAATCACATGCCTCTTTGTATGAGATTCGGACACCTTCTTCAAGCTGCGATTCGACAACTTTCACGTCTCGTGGCGTGGGAGGAAACTGGGCATGGGCAAGAGCAGTGAGAAGGAGAGTTACTCCCAGCGATGGGAGACTGCATGTAACCATAACGACGGCAATGTATGGATGGAGAAACCAAGCTCTAACAATGGCTTAGGAAACGCACCCGCCGCAGACAAGAGCGGGTTGGGGTTTCTTATAGCAGCCTCAGCGGCATGGGGATATCATCTGCCAGCCCCCGGTGAACGATAAGGAAGCTTCCTGGCCAGGTCATATTGCATGTCCCCTTGCAGTATTGACGGGTGCAGATAGCGCATTTTGTGCCTTTGTGACGTCGCAATGCCTCGTAGCGAGACAATGGGAGCGGGGGAATATCAAGGACCCGTAGAGCCGAGCCTGCCAAGGAGGCTTTTCGTCACTTGTCTACTGCGTAACGGTGGCTTGTGTGATGAGCTAAGACGGGAAGAGTGGAGTGCACAAAGTGTATGCATGCGGGGTGGTATTAGAGCCGATGTGGAAGGTGTTGAGGTCTGATGCCGGCGATATGACGGGGCTGATGCCGAGCCTGGTGGGGGGAGGGAGGAGAGAGGAGGTGAGGGTAAGGGCGACAGCACGAGAGACGGAGGAAGATATATACACGTGTGCCTGGCACGTTTTCCAAGTGACACAACACGGGGTATGTGTCAATGTAGATAGTAGATATGTAGTATGGAGGTGATGTGGTTGCCGTATGGACCAAGGGCCGTGATGCTGCAACCACCAGATTCGGTTTAGCGCCGCACCCCACGCGGCTGTCTGCATCTGCATTTGCCATGCACGCCTCCAAGTACTCCGTCTTGCCACTCGCCCGTCAACCAACCTCCAACCATGTCCAAGAAGGTGGGTTCCCAGCAAATCATGAGGGCAACTTCGTGTTGGCAGTCAGCATGTGGCTAAGCAACGGACAGGGTAGCGACACACCATCGTCAATCCGCATCCGCGAGAACCAGAGGCGTTCGCGCAACCAGCGCAAGGAGCTCATCCAGGACTTGCGCCGCCGAGTGCAAGAATATGAAATCAAGGGCGTCGCCGCCACGCAGGAGATGCAGCGCGCTGCACGCAAGGTCGCCGAGGAGAACTCACTGTTAAGAAGTCTACTCGCCAGCCGTGGTGTAACGCACAATGAGGTAGAAGCATATCTGCGCTCCTTCAAGACCAACACCACTCCCACCACTCCCACCACTCCCACCACTATTACTCCTGTTACTCCTATCAACACTGCTCCCAGCTATGCACCCCATGTGCTGCCTGTAACATCAGGGCTTCCAAGGACTCCAATATCACATCAACCCGTGGTTCCAAAGACGATGCCCCTGTGCATGCAGCCCCCTACGCAGTCTCCTGCGCAAACCTCGATTAGGCCACTAGTGCCGTCGACAGCTCAGCCTCAACCACAACCACGCCCAGAGTCTCAATCCACCCAGCGACCGGTCCCTGCCCCTATCAATGCATCGCCGGCTTCAACCTGTTGTAAGCCGGTAGACAGCACTAGTCATGACAATGCCCCGGCTACATTTTCCATACCACAAGAAGATGCAGAATGTCCTAATACCGCTAGCTGTTTCTGCGCCCCGACTCCTATGCCTAAGGAGACGCCAATCGATACCGGATTGCTGATATCATGCGAGACGGCTGCTACCATTATTGCTGAGATGCGCGGTGATGGAGATCGCAGTCGAATCAGAGCTAGTCTGGGCTGCGTTGGGGATGAGGAGTGTAATGTCAAGAATACTCGTGTGCTAGAACTAATGGATGAACGGTAACGATTTGTTGTACCTCGACTCGAGAATTGGGCGAAATACACTCATCAGATTAGGCAATAGCGCCTGTGCCAAATTTCCGGCCTTACGTTGGAGCCCTCGTGGCGACGTACGCAGCTCAGCAACTGCGAGCTTGGCGACGCTTCACCCTGCGCAGCTGCAACATGAGTGCGCTGGCAATTATGTAAGAAAGCCCAGCAAAGATTTGAGCATATAGATATTCGCGCGAAGAGTTGGGGCGCCTAAGCTTGAGCGCAATGCCCTCGGATACTGTAAGGCGTCATGTACTGAAGCTTCACAAAGGCTGGTTAGATGCACATACCTATGGAGGGGATAATGACAGCCGCCCAAGACAGAGATAATAGAGACTGCAAGTCTTTGATCCCTGCGACTTCGACGCACAATGGACCAATCGTCTACACCTAGTGTCACTATGGTGCTACTTCAAGACTGTCATGGCACGAGAGACCAACTTACCATCCAGAAAACGCCTACTACAGCCCCGCACAGTATGACGAAGAAAACAGTTAGCCCATATGACGTGGAAGGCAGCCAAAAGGCAAAACATGCCACTCCACACAAGAGTGTCAGCGCTCCAGCCGTGTCTATTCGACTCCATCGATCACTAAGAATGCCTATGATTGGCCGTCCGATGGCAGTGCCCATGTTAAGCAAGCCAATCATGTCAGTAGCTTGGGATCGCGACAGCCCAATGGACAGCGCAAAGTCAGATAGAGAGAAAAGTAGGACAATATAACCCAGCATACTGATGAAGGCCCAAGCGAGCAGCAAGAGCACGTCAACACGCCTCAACAACTTTGTATCAAAGCCTAATTGAGATGGCCGAATGGCCTTGTTCCGATCGCGGATGAAGATGGTTGCAATGGTGTTTGCCGTGAATGCTAGTATGCCTGTGATGCGTAGTGCCCAGGCAATGCCAAATCGCTGGATAATAGCTTCCGATCCCCATGCGAATGCCGCCCCGCCGACGCCAGACCCTGCCGCGCTGATGCCGTTTGCGAGACTCCGTCTTTTGTCAAACCATTGGGAGAGAACTGGTAGGCAGGGGATGTAAAGGAAGCCAATTCCGCAACCGATCAGGACGCCTTGAGAGATGTGTAGCTGCCAAATGCGATGCGAGAAGGAAGCCGAGATGAAGCCTGCAAGCTGAAATAGCAGACAGCAGCACATGATGACATGGATCCCGAACTTGCGGCACAAGACTGTCACAGCGGGTGCAACGACCATGGCTATGGCAAAGTTAAACCCCCCAATAAAGGCATAGTCCCAGGTTGTTGCTTCAGGGAACAGGTCATCTGCAAGGTAGTGAGACAAGTAGATACCATAGGCCTGGAAATTTGTATCAGCTACTTGTATCTCTTTGGACGACAGCATGAGGACTTTGGCATTCGCTTTATACTCACCGAGACGGCACCCCAAGTAAAGCAATTGATTGTGAAACAAGCAGCGACACAGACCCAGCCATAGCCACCGTCCGGCGGCACAAGGCCTTCACTTTGCACGTTCTCAATACCTACGTCATCGGCACGAGCTGACGACAGCCTGGGGCTCTGATGCCTTGAGGACGTACATTCAACCCCCATGGATGGAAGAGCTGATGATTTTGACGTTTTCCTCTCTCGTTTGTCTTGATGCTGTTATCAAGAGGAAAAGATTGGGCAAGAGCCGTGCTTGGGTGGAGGTTGTGGTTGGCCTAGATAGTGTGTCGTCCTTAGTCAGCCTCGCCGTCGCATTCGACCACTCCACGTCCTATGACACATTCAGTAAGCTCATAGCAGGATGGTAATTAAATTATTCCGACGGGTAAAATTGACCAAATACGAGAAGAGTTGACATGGTCAACAAGATCGGTGTATGAATCAGCGTCATGTGTCGATCGCTGTAGAGATCAAGGTCTAGGACCGCTGTATACTTACCTATGCACCTCTTGCATGAAATGAACGGGCCGATACTCGATTTCAGACAGTATGGCTTGCCTTTCAGTATCCTCACAGGAAAATTGTCCATATGACGATGCTGTGTATTCGACGAGACGCGGAAGCTATACGGGATGCGGATGATGGCGCTAAGCCCATTGAGGGAATTCCGAAATCGAGGACCCCGCCAAATAAGTTATTTGTAGTGAGAAGATGGTGGGCCCCGCCATGTTGACAATTCAACGTCTGGCACAAACAAACTATAAAGACTTTTCTCTCTCTTTTTCCTATCAATTCGGGACCGGAACGATAGCTCAAGTGCATTACCGTCATGGAGTGTGACACATTCCCCGTCACGCAATACAGCACCAGCGACGCCACGTCGTTTGCCCACACATCGGCGCGCTCGCGATGGCCCATCATCATAACACAAGGCATTGATGACGTTCATCGCTCGTTGCACAGCACCAAGGAAGAGGAGGCCATCAGCCAGGGCAAACATATCGTTGCCGAACTTGCCAAACTCAAGTACGAACTACAACACGACCGCGAGCTGACACCCATCCCCGATGATGGCGAACCCGACGTCAAGGCGTACAATGAGGAATTAGCCGCCAGAGGCAATCCCAAATGGCACAATGTGCCCTGGCTTTACGCCGAGTGCTATTTGTACCGGTAGGTACCGTCTCTGTCTGTCGTGGTCGAGGCTAACCGCCATAGCAAGACGCATATCGAGCATCTTCAAACAAAGTGACAAATGGCGCTCATATGATATCTTCGCTCGCCAGAAAATGGCTACTTTCAAGTCCTCCCGCCCCGCCGTTCTCGAACTTGCCGCGCGCTACAAGGACATTGTCACGGAGCTGGAGCAGAAAAAGACTCTTAGCGGCGCAGACACCCAAGAGCAGCTTGAGGCTGCTGAAAAGCTTCTCTTCACTGAAATGTGCGAGATTTGTCTTTGGGGAAATGCAACGGATCTTTCGCTCTTAACGAATCTTTCTTATGAAGATATTCAAAAGCTGCAAGGCTCCGAGGCGCGCAAGAACTCAGAGAAGAACATCCTGGTCAACGACCTGGATAAGGCCTTCAAGGTGCTGTCTACCGCACAAAAGGGCGGCAAGAAAGAGAGGCGCGTTGACATTGTCCTCGACAATGCCGGCTTTGAGCTTTTTGTCGACTTGATACTGGCTGGCTATCTCATCGCCTCTGGCCTTGCCACGAATGTCGTTTTCCACCCCAAATCTATCCCCTGGTTCGTGTCAGATGTATTGCCGGCCGACTTCGGCGCCCTTCTGTCCGCACTGGCCGACCCACATAGCTTCTATGAAGCACTATCCGACGATGAGAAGCACAACGGAAAGGAGGTTGTACCTCTTTCGGAAACCGAGAGCTCCAACCTGAAGTTTTTGTTCCAGCACTGGAGTACCATGCACGCTGAGGGCCAGTTGATGTTGCGGCCCAACGACTTCTGGACTGCGGCTGGAAGCTACTGGCGGCTTCCCAAGGTAGAACCGGAGCTTTATCAAGACCTTAAGGAGAGCGAGTTGGTCATCTTCAAAGGCGATTTGAACTACCGGAAGCTAACTGCTGATGTGAGTGTGGTCAGCACTTTATGTATTGACTCTGCTAAACTTTTTTGATAGGCTGCCTGGCCCGCTACAACACCTTTCACCGAGGCCATTGGTCCCATGGGCCCCGGCTCAGGGCTCCGTGTACTTGCGCTCCGTACCTGCAAAGCCGACGTGGTGGTTGGATTGCAAGAATGTGAAGACGAGCGACTCCGAGCTATGGAGGGTGGTGGAGGAGATAGCGGAGCACGAAAGTGGGCATGGAGTGGCAAGTGGGCTGTCGTACAGTTCTCAGATGGTAAACTATAATAGAGAGCAGCAACCTAGAGTGCCTAGAATACGCAAGCATGACTTGGGATAAATGGTAGACAACGGTTGGATAGAGGGAAATGGTCAGAGGTACATCACTAAGCAATTCCGTTCCTTCCCAAAATGGCACTTGGCAACACGAGTATTATAGGCAGGGGGTATACACTGATGATATTGATGTCTAGTGCGTTCCTCGCCGGATATCCGATGCAATCCGCTGAATCTCTTCCACTGCCGGCGGCTGCTTGGCCCCTCGTAGCAGCGACATCTTGGAAAGGCTCTCCATTTCCCGCATTTTCCGAGCCATGGTACCCTCTTTGGATGCTCTTTGATTTCGACTACTTTTTGAGGGAGCCTGCAGATACCTATGCGTGAGGCCATCGATGGAGTCCTGCGTCGGTCTCGATCTGTGCCTGTGAAACATGTCTACCCTGCCGGAATTCTGCGGCGACGACTCAGTCATGGGGCGCGGATAGCCCAGGGCCTGAAGATCTAACCCTGAAATTAGCAAAAGATCGAAAAAAAAAGACGATAAAAACGAGTCGTGTTCTAAAACATACCAAGCACCAATTTACCCGCATCCGGTTCACTGCCCAACCACTTTCCCATTGTGCGCTTGGCCCAGAGCTTACGCACGCCTTCGAGCTCGAGGTGGTACTCGAGGTTGTCCCAGACGGGGATGCTGCTGCAGATTGCAATCATCTCGAGCGTCTGGGGGTGCACTTCGGCCGTCGCACCCGGTTTTACGAGGACGACTTCGAGCGTACTGAGCGGCTCCCTCGGCGGCGGAGATTGGAGCGCGTTATCGCCTCGGCATACGAATTCCAGCGAGTCATGGCGCTTCAGCCCGCGAATGCTCAGCTTGCGCCGCAGCGCTTTTGGTGCGACTGGACTTGATGACCGCGGCCGTGCTGCTTGCAGAACCGTTGGTAGACCGGTAATCAGCGTTGCGATGCTGCGCAGAGATTCCACGACAACGCATCCGTCCTCGTGGTTGTCCTTTTTCCGCTTTACCGCCCCGAGCAACGGTCCCGTTTCCATGCCGGAGACGGGCAGCTGGAAGCGCAGGTTGCACGCGTTTGTGAGTACGGACTGGACCATTTGAGGTGGTTTCCCATTTGTCCAACAGTCCCAGTGTTTGCCGCCCGCGTCCTTTTCGTGTGAATGTGAAGCGCTGCGAGCATCGCACAAGTCGATGAGAAACAGGCTGTCGCGGTACAGAATGTTTAGTCCAATTGCGCGCATTTGCTGGCACACGCGGAGAGCAGGGTGCATCATGACGGATCGGATATCCACAGCATTGGGACCATGGCGATGTCGGTAGCGCTGCGGTGTAACCCGCGATTGATATGGTGTGATCGATACAGCACGTTCTTCGGCAAAAACGTAAGCCAGTATATGCCCCAGTAGGCCTTGTGGAAGCTGGAGTAGCGAGCGCCTTGTCACGTTTGTGTGGCTAGGAGCTTTCACTGAGCGTGTCCGCTCAATCGGTGGCTGTGTTGTGCTGTTTTTACGCGTAAGAGAAGGAGTACGCTTGGTGACGTTGAGAGGTGCTGGGACAGGATTCGAAGTCATCATCGTCCTCTGAGGTCCGCGGACCGGTGATTCATCGAGCATAATTAGGCATTCTAGTGATCGTCGGTCGATGGAGTCCTCTGAGGCTCGAATCGGGGCGAGCCGCTCTTCCAAGACATGTCGTTGGCGCGAACTGTGGGATGGCTTTGCGTAAACGGGTCGGTTCTGCGTTTCGGTATCTTTTGGGAGAGGCAACGGCTTATTCTGGCCTGGAAATAGGTCGTGCATGTATTTTCTTGACGTGGCGTGTGCCTTAGCGGTAGCGGCGTAGTCGTTAAGGTTGACGCGGACTGAAGAATCGGGTAACCGAGGAGCGAGCACGTATGGAGAAGCTATGTGGGCCATGGTGGGCAATCTGGTAGAAGAAAGTATCGAAAGAAACGGAAAACCGGAACGAAGCAGACACAACGGATAAGAAGAAGAAGAAGAAGAAAACGAAGGATGCTCGCTGTGATGGGAGTAACTTGAATCAGCAGAGCGTAGTAATATGTGGGCGAAGCCTGCGCCACTGCATGCATACAGAAGGATTGACAGACTCAGAGTCCAGCTCTTATCGACAAAAGAGGGCCACTATTGCCAAATTGGCTTGATATATTGAGCTTCATCCTCATTCCTTACTAGTAGACGACAAGCAGGTAGCATGCCACTTTCTCCTTGCCATGTGCGAACCCATGGCTAGCAGGTTCGACGCTTGTCGCGAAAACGGACCGGGTGTAGGCCTGATGTACCATGTAATCCAGTTTTTCGAGGCGAAACATGCATACTAAAGCGTTTTGCCTTGCTCTGATTTGCTGCGTGCTCATCCGGCCCCATAAACATTTTTTGCCTGGCACCGTGGCGGGTACTTGTCGATTAGGTAAAGTAGTGTATGCTGTCAAAGCGCTACGGGGATGGGTTTCCGCGTGGGAGAAGAGTGACATGGCTGGTATTATTGGCTGTGCGGCTCATGTGCAGGCATCAGGCGCTGTACACTACTTTCCCTGGTCCAGCGTAGATGAGGGTGGATGATATTTGCAGTCGGTATAGCCCCACTCTGTGGCTGCAATCATAGGTCATTACTCGTAAGTGAGGAGACTGTAAAGGAGCGGGACGGGTCTGGGGCCCTCATCCGAGACTCGTAGTGTTCGAGCAGCATGGCACAATGACCATCTGAAACGTGACGGGGCAAATCCGGTGGAACGGCCTCTCGCTTGAGAAACCGTCACGGCCAGTGGGAACTGTGGGCGAACGCGACCGTGAGCGAGCAGCTGTTGTCACCTTCACCGGATGGCATAATGAAGCTGGGCTAGAGAATGCAGTGCGCACATTTGGCGTTTCACGCCCTAGAGGTCAAGGCATCCCATGAACACGGGCTGGCTGGATGGATGGATGGATGTCGCTGCCAAGAGGTAACCGAGGCTGAAGGGATTAGTAAAACACACACAAAAAGAGATTGAGGCTGAGAAAAAAATCTGTAGTTGGAAAAGGTCAAAGGTGAGGCGCGTAGGCAAGTCCATGGTGCACCGTCTGGACCGTGATGGTGGACGAGGTAACGGCGAGGCTGGGATTGCCCACTAGCCACCGTTGTAACAACGCCTGAAGGGGCCTGTTCTCCTCCTAGTTCAACAGTCGACAAATGGCGACTAGGAAATTGCGTGGCGTTCAGGGGCGTTTTGCAACACTAATCACGTTGTTGGATTCTAAGATTATACCAACGTATTTGACGAGCAGCTTCATCCTGGCACCGGAGGAGTTGGACCATTGTAGTATGTGTACGCAGGTAATGCAACCGGCGGAAGTGTGTTAGTATCAATTCATGAAGCCCTTAGCTAACCGTTAGGCCCGAACTCCAATCTCCACAGCACCCTCGCGACGTTCAGCGGATACGTGTGCCAAGTCAACGGTTGTTTGCGACCCCTTCCGGTAATCCAGTCCTGCCCCACGTTCTGCGATACCGGAAACTCGCAAGGCCGTTGCCGATCCTTCTCATCAGTTGTCGCCCGCCGCCACGCTTGCCTACTCCAGTCGTCACATCTCATCATTCCATATCCAATGTATCCTACGCATCAACGGCTTCACCTCCCGAAACACCTGACCCAGAGACCGTACGTGGCGTGCCTTCTCCCCTCTCTCTCTATTGCTGGACGGGCATAAAACAACGCCTCCGTCTCAAACAAAGAGTCGTACCCGGACTGCCATATGTCGACTACTATAGCCAGTATACCGTGGTTGGCACAGTGCTACCGTGCCCATCACCATCGAAGAAACATCGAATACGGTGTTCGCTTCGGCTTCTATCCGACCTGTGTCCAACGTTGCACTTGCATTGATATCGGACATGAATACGGTGTCTGTGTGGTCGGAGAGAAGCTTGCAAATGAGTCGGCCCAAGCTTCAATAACTCGAATTCCATCTTGGCTATGGCATGACTTTGACTCGTCTTCGCTTGTCTTGGGGAACAACCTGTGCACGTCCTTTTTCTACACAATACCTGTCCCTTAAGTTTCTACGATATAGCTCCGTTCAAACACTTGAGCCGTCATGAAACTTTGCCTTCCCGTACTCGAAACCCTAGCAAGTGTGCCCAACCTGCACTCCTTCCCACTTCACCCTACTTGCCTGAGTGTGATTCACTGCTTTTTCCTGTGTGATTCAAGGTTACTCCTGGCTATACACAAATTCTTACTGCCAACTACAACCAAATGCGCATCCATGTAATGGCCTCATTCTGCATTGAAAGGGCACCAAGTCGCACCGTTTGCATAAAAAAAAATCGAATGGCGGGAGTGATTTCGGCAGAGGTGCCGTATTCTCGAAGACAAAGATACGAACCCGTACAACGGCTCGGCGCAGACAGCACAGGACCACCTTCTGACCATGCAAAGGGGAATATTGCGGGTGTGAGTATATCCCCCGGATTATAGGATTCGATTCGATTCGATTCGATATTGGATCACTTGACCCAAGCTTAGTAGCGGCGAATCGTACCGGATACGAAGTTCTTCAACGAATCTGTATCTTCACAAAAGTATGCCCACCCCTATCTTTTATGCAAGGCCTCAGTCCTTCTTGTTCCGATCATCAGCTGTCTCGCCCTCAATGTACACGACATCTTCCTCACTGCTCGCTATGATTTTTGACCTTTGGTCCAACTACGTTTATGGTCAGTTTCCAGCCATTACATTTCACAACATCATACGCACCCATTGCACAGCTGCTGTCGAACCAAAGAAGGCAAACACCACGACAATCATTGTGATGTAGCCCTTCTTCCAGTACGGTGCATCTGTTGCAGGATAAAAGGCAATGCCCCAAAAGGTGTATAGTATGGATTGCACCATACTCATGATGTAAAGTATGACTGATCTCGAGGCGTCGTCGCCGTTACGCTGGCAGATGACACTCGCCCATCCATACATGACTGGATTCACGATGTATGAAGTGCCAGCCAGGTAGAACGCAAACAACACACCAGCGGTAGAAAGATTAGGAATCAGCAGGAGGATTGCCACAAGAAGCTGCAAAACTCCCGCGAGAATGACCATGGGTATACGGCGGTTGGTCATGTCTATGATGTAGCCAGCTCCAATGTTTGAAACTATAGATACTGCTTGGACGCCCAGAGGATAAGTAGTCGTTGCATACGAGGGAAACTGCTCGATGTTGGCTTTCATCCAGAGTAAGAACAGACCCTGAAGAACAATGGCTTCGAGTGCGCATCCTATCATGGAGTAGAGGGATAGTATGTAAATGTCTGGTTTCGCAAGAAGCCGCTTGGCCAATGATTTGAGGCTGATGTCGTGACCCCAATCTCTCTTGGGCGGCAGACGATCCAGTGCCAGTTGTATTTCCTCTTTGCTGAGATATGGAGTGTTGGGGGACTCAGGCAGGTTGGGAAAAAACAACAGACCAAAGATGCCAAAGGGGATTCCCATAGCACCATCTTCAGAGTGTTAGTATCGACATTAGCTATGTGAAAGAACATACGCACTGATGATGAAGACCCACTGCCACCCTGCAAGAGAGGTTTGTCCATGTAGACTTTGATTCATTGCCGTCATCATGACACCGGCAAACATGCTGCCTATCTGTCCAATAGCCGTGAAGATGGCGGTTCTTTTAGCAATCTCCAATGGCTTATACCAGGATCCAAGGATATAAATGGTACCACTGTAGAGACTTGCTTCGAAGAACCCTTGCAAGAAGCGGATGACACAAAGTTGAGCGTATGTCTTGCATGCCGCTGAACACATGGTCAAGCCAGACCATACTATCAAGGTAAAGGGTAGCCAAAAGCGAGGCGCAACCTTTTGGATGATGAGGGCGTGTGGTATCTGACCAGTACAGCTACCAGCCGTGAACATGGACAGTAGAATACTGTACTGGTTGCCTTCCAGCCTGAGTGACTCTTTCAGTCCGGAGACATAAGCATTAGAAAACGCAGATCGATCCAAATAATTGAAAAAATACGCCGCACAACAATACACCTAGTTGCCAGATATTAGCTCTCCCAACTCAGTTATAAAAAAAAAACTCCCGAGTATCAAACAAATGAATCTAACCAAAATGAAGCAATCTGTCGCGTTCGTTAGATCCTGCAAGAGTAAAAGAAAAAGATACCCCTCAAAAAGGAGTAAACGAACAGCGGTTATGTACATACCAAGCTTGCGAACCAATCGTTTCTCCAATTTCAACATCGTAGTAGTGTCCAGCCGTGCGTAACCAACCCGCCTGTAATAATGACGAAAAAGAAACATATATGTCCCGCTCAACCCAACTTTTTTTTTCTGCAGGAGAAAAAAAACTACTCTCCCCCCCCCCCCCCCACCAAACCAACCCTTGGCAAATGTCTGCGTTGTTTCTTCACTTATCATAACCAAGCATTACAATGGTACCTTGATGGTCCGCACCGGACCAATCACACCTCGCCTTTTGATAAGCGGGCAAGTCTGGGGGGTGGGGGAGGGGGGGAGGGGGGCGAACAGGTATTCGGCCCGCTGTTTGGGCCAAAAAAGAGCATTTGGAATCACTGGTGTCGAACGCTCACATGAGTATTTGAGTGCCTTGTTTGATACACGGAATGAGTGATATTTGGAATGCAAAGCATGGAAAATATAGAGGGATTACTACGGCATAAAAGGCGCGGAGATATTTACGTCGCAGCCAGGTATGTGTATGGAAGTATGTACGTAAGTAGTACGCATGTCAGCACTTTACAGTGAAGAGAGACGGGCTGGAAGGCGTCTGACGGTTAGTAAGTATATTCGGCAATTAGAGTAATATATATCTTGACCTTCAACTACCTACTACAACGTAATCTTCCCACTTCTCAGCACCTCCAAATCTTGCAGGGTAAATCTCACATATCTATCTTCACCAGGCTTCATCCACATGACGATATCATTTTCACCCCCAACAACCTTAGTTCCGTACTTGTCGATTTCAATGCCCTCATTCCTCAACGGCGCCTTGTTCTGCTTCTGATTATCTGTATTACTTGCTTCTTTGACCAGCCGCAGGAACACGGGTACTGCATATCTTGGCAACTTGCCGCGCGCATATTCCAGCAGGGCCTTCCAGTCGAATGCCTCGGGGCTGGTGCCAGGGGATAAGCGGAGAGCAACACAGCCAGCACGACCGTCGTGCCTGGGAACCAGTGTACCGTATACGATAGCTTCATCAACGCCAGGGAACTTTCCTAGCACTTCGGCGACTTCGGCCGTTGATACGTTTTCGCTCTTCCAGCGGAATGTGTCGCCCAGTCTGTCCATGAAGAACCATCTACCATCGTCATCTCTTCTTAGCGCATCGCCAGATCGATAGTACAGGTCTCCTTTCTTGAAAACGTCTCTTTCAAACTTCTTCGCCGTGGCTTTGGGGTTGTTGTGGTATCCAGCAAACGTGTCCTCGCTGGGTACGGCAACTAGAATTTCACCACCTTCATTGTACGAATTACGCTTGACAAAGCCAGTCTTGGGGTCGCGTAGCAGATCTCCAGTCTCTGGGTCAACAGCTACAGGTATGTATATATTGTGCAGTGCTGCTCTGACAAGAGCACCGTGCTGAGCAAGAGCGTTGTCCGTAAAAGGGCCCTTGTTGTGGACAACCAGACCCAGCACGCCTTCGGTAGAGTTGAAGAATTCCATGACCTCTGGGACGTTGAAGCGCTCTTTAAACCGACGCCAAACATCTGGGCGCATGCCGTTGCCATACATGCCGCGTAGTCGATGATCCCTCTCTTTCGGGTGTGGTGGCGCCATGAGTAAATACCGCGCTGTTTCACCAACGTAGACAAACATTGTCGCCTGCGAGTCGTGGATATCGTCCCAGAATGTGCGGACGGAGAATTTGCGTCCTATCGCCACGCTCAAGCCACTCGTCATTGCACTCAGAGTAAGCATTCCTCCCGTTCCGTGGAATAGAGGCATGCAGCAGTACCACCGGTCGCCGTCTGGGCCAGCCCTCTGGCCGAAGTTGAGATTGTCTGGATCTCCCCTCTCGTGAAACCGGCTGACCATGTACTTGCCTGCTTTTGGTAGTCCGGTTGTTCCAGACGTATAGAGCAAACATGTGGGATCCCTCCCGCGTACGTTTTCCCTGTATTCATCGCCTGGTACCACAGTGCTTCCCCGATAAACTTCTGCCAGCATGTTCTCGTCCACCTTGAACGCACGGACGCCCATGTCTTCCACTGTGGCTCTGGCATCTTCGAATCTCTCAGAACAACCTTGGTCTTCATCAACAAGCACAAGCTTTACTCCGGCGATTTTCAAGCAGTGCACTAGTCCCTCGTCTTTCAGGTTGTAGTTCAAATGGGCTGGAGCACAACCGATGCAGAAGAGACCGAGCCAGATGACCATGAAATCGGCACTATTCATGAGGTAGGTGGCAACCATGTCGCCAGGTTTCACGCCCTGTGCAAGGAAGAAGTTCGCCCACTGCACGGCGCGGTCGTGGACTTGTCGCCATGTGTAGGTTTTGGCGCGGGACCAGATGCACAAGTTGTCGCCGTACCTTTCTACTTGCGGGGGGAAATTGTACCACGGGGATTGGCGGTTTGTTTTCACTGTGCAGGCTTAGCATAGGCAGAGAGTGATTGTAGACGTTTCTGTCGCGAGCCGATGAAGGGGACATGTGGGAGATGCATACCAAGCTGCTCATAGTACTTTGTCGAGCTTCTCTTGAACTTCAGCGTCTTGATGTCCTGTGCAACGTGATACTTTGCATTGACGTATGCAGCAAGAGCCGAAGCAGCAGCCAGGGCTGCAGCAGTGGTTGTAGGGTCCATGTTCCTGACCGCCGCTTTATTGCACAATGGGGCGTGCTTGTTGTTTAAGTAGTAAGCGGACTGACCGAAGCATTGTCCGAAAATGAAGGCGATAGCGGTCCTTCTAGGGAGCCAGCACGCCGAACCGAGCTCCTGGCCTCCATCCCTGGCGACTTGGACAAAACAGAAGCAGAAGCCGAGGTCCACTTGGGTGCTAGACTTCGTATGTGCGGGGGAGCTTGCGCCGTTACGTGTAGATCTGCTCCCTAAGCCAACGAATGGGGTTGGTGCGGGTAACGGGTCGGCGGCAGGCGTACCGAGCGTCGGACTAATAATCATGGCGTTCAGACGTGCATGCTATTTGTTAACTATTAACTATTAACACCAGACCAACACGTCTGGTATTCACTCTAGGCTTGTGTAGCTACAGACCTGCCATGGTACTGGACATGACCTCGATCAAGGAAACCACATGGCGTTGAACAGAAAAAGAAAAATATGCTATTGTATTTATACATGAATCAACACCCACAGCCAAACATGACATCTACTCGACTGTCTTCTGCTTCTTCTTGCCAATGTTTTCGGTGCCAGGCGGTACCTTCAGCCCTCCAAACACCAATCCGCACACGGCCACCATACCCGCAGCTCCGGTCGCGTATGCTGTTTCTCGGCCTGCCCACCAGTATAGCGTGCAGAAGACCAAGGGTCCTAGAGAACGTCCGATTTGGCCTGAGAAAGAGGGAGTTAGCGATTGCGGTTTCACAGCAGTATCTTTTGAGCTTACCGAAACTTCGATGATTTCCAAGTTTGTTTCCACGTTCGCCCGCGCCAGCTTCGAAAGATGACAAACTATTCAAGCCAGTCACAACCGTCGCGCTCGTCACGGCCAAAAGGGCAGCTGCCCCATAGAGTGCGCCCTGCGTCTGCACCCTGCCCAACATAACAAAGGCGATGGTGCAGCTGACGACTCCCATCTGGACCACCTTGAGTGGGTGCATGCGGCGCACCACTGACCCCTGGAGTAGTGATGCAACCAATCCAATGAACCCGAGTAGCCGTCCCGAATCCTTTGCTTGGTAGGCAAACAGGTCATAGGTCATAAAAGGAAGTGAGAACTCCATGCCGCTGAAGAACAGGATAAAGGTAAAATGAGTGGCGTTGAGAAGAAAGTGTGAGTTCGTCCGGATACGAGGCTTCGGCTTGTCCGCGTCCTTGACTTTTCCATTTGCCGTGCCATTCTCGCTCTTGCTTGCCGAAGGAAGCGTCTCTGGAAGGCTGACGTATAGGTAAATTGTCTCCGAGACGATGAGAAACAGGGAGAAGCCCGCTGCCATGGCAAAGGGGTTCTTGTCCATGATCTGCAGCGTTGAGAGATATGCACCTAGAGCTGGTCCAAATGTAAAAGCGATGCTGAAGCAGACACCCACGAGCGCCATTGTTGACCCTCTCTGGCTGTCATCGCTGATATCTGTAGCAATCGCCATGGCAAGCTGCACGTTGCCCTCGCTCAGTCCACCCACGATCCTGCTCGCAAGGAAAGTCCGGAAGTCTGTGGCTGCAACCCATAGTGCTACGCTAAAGATGTTGCCAATCATGGACCACAGCAGTGCAGTACGTCTTCCATATTTGTCTGAGAGCGTACCAATAAAGGGCGATGCGATCGCCTGGCAAAGGGAAAAGAGCGAGCCGAGTGCGCCGCCGAGGAGGACAATGTCGTAACGAGAGTTGATGGGCTTCGCGAACGAGTTCTTGTATGCGTTGAGACCGGCGAGGATTTTGGAAAGGATCGTATTTGGGTCGCCGGTTTCGTGGTTACGGTAGAATTCGATTAGTTTGGGGAAAAGCGGGAGGATGAATGTAAATGATATCTAAAGCCCAAGGCTGTCAGTGCATGCGCTCAGTTAGTTGCGACCAGGGATGACGTACCAAGTCAAGTAGGAGGGAAATGAATAATACTTTCAACACCCTCTTCCGCAGTGTCGCGGGCACGGGCGCTGTCTCTGAGCCCATGGTGATGTTTTGCTTGTGATGTCTGGTTGTACAAGACAATGAGGGAGCAAAGGGTGATGTGGACACAGGTACTACTGGGCGGCGGCCCGTCTAATTAAAGAAAACGTAGCGAATGTTGGACGAAGGGGGGAGCAATTAAGAACAGCTCGGACTACCAAGCCAGCATCTAGGCGATTGTGTATTACTGTACTGGACCAAGAATAGGGTCGGCTGTGGTTGTCGGCTTATTGGTGGCGGGAGCGCGTTGAGTTTGTCAGTCTTGTCATCACAAAGTATCGCCGTACGCTAGACGAGGGCGAGCCATGAGGATGAAACAACATGGGCAGTCCCAGACGCCGCTAAGTCGAGCTTACTACCTATACATGGGAACTACATGCTCGAGAGTCATTGCACAGACCCAGACACGCACACAGACACCGGCGGCGCGCGATAGGAAAATAAAAAGGACAGGTTGGCAACCCTTTCGGTGGAGACATGGATGGAGTGACTTGAGCAAGGCGGGCCCCCCTTGGATGATCATCATGCAATGCTCGAGCGAATGAGCCGAGGCTTCCAAGCGCGCCGCCCTGCCGATTGTCCACCTTCACTACCACGCGACCAAGCCGATGGCGTCGTCGGGAACGGGCGTCTTTCCGATATCCCAGATAACATACATGCTGATACATACACATCTCGCCTATCGACCATAGCACTCTACCTTTCTCTAGACCCATGATGAGTGGCCCAGGGGCTGATCGGCAAAAAGCAATGGCAGCTGTACGCGCCATGTTCGACAAGTACAAACTGCTTGCGGCAAAGCGGCCAAAAGATCATATTGTGAGATGCGCGAGTTGTCGTTCAAATGGTTGCTTGGACTAACGATCCCGAGGACTTTGACAACCAAGTCATGAATAGCCTGGAGCTCGTGGATGCCACGCCCGACGGAACAGTGACGTATGAAATGTTCATGGCACCCAACTTCTCCAACCTGAACAGTACGTCTTTTGTCATAGCCAACGGCCCAAACTGAATGGTGAATTAGATGTCATGCACGGTGGAGCTGCAGGCGTCATATTCGACATGTCCACCACGACAGCACTATGCCCTCTGGCGCGGCCCGGCTTCTGGGAATTCATGGGCGGCGTGACACGCTCGCTCAACATTTCTTACCTCAAAGCCGTGCCGATTGGAGTAACGGTCAGGCTCAACAGTAAAGTGGTGAGTATAGGCAAGCAAATGGCAATGATCAGAGGCGACATGACCAGTCTGGACGGGAAGACGATGTACTGCACAGTCGAGCATCATAAGGTGAATGTGCCAGTACAGCCCGAACACCGTCTTGTCCGAACAGCGTGGGACGATGAGTTTGATAGAGAATGGGCAGCACACGTGAAAAAGGCAGCCAAAGGTAAGTTATAAGGTGAATGGGCCGACACGCAGACGCAAAGTGTAGTGATTGCATACGCCTCTATAATGTACATTTAGACCGCAGGGGTAGGCTGCTAATCTGCCTACTTCCTCTTGTTGAATTTCTTGGATTCTGCAAAGGGTCAACAACAATATTAGCAAGACATATCAGTGGGTACATACCAGCAGCAGTCCTCTTCTTTTTGGGCGCACCCTTGCCTCTTGACTTTGCAACGTTCAGATGCTCTAACCAGTCTTCCTCTGCCTCATCTATGATCTGGTGTTCGGGGTACAGGCTTCGCAGCTGGGGAATTGTTCCTATCCGCGGCGGGTAGTATGAGGCGACTGACGGACCCTTGAGGCGCTGGTGAAGGATGCGCGATCCTAGGCGCAGGCGTTCGGGATTATATGTGGTGTTGAAGACCTTGCACTGGACCTGCGCGCATGTCAGGATACAGACCCAACCCACCACCTAGACACCGGAAGATGACGACTGCGAAAAAAGAAAGTAACGTACCCTCATCAGGTCCAACACCCGCTGTCGTGGGACTGCCATTGTGCTTGCAATGCTTGGTCTTCTTGCTTGGTGCGCCGTCGACGTGAAATGGCCGGCGGAGGTGCCCTTGGCGCCCGCAACTAGCGCCCGCCGCCCTGTCATGTAACTTTTTGGTCGTCAATGCTCTTTCCCGCTTCCATAACAAAAAGAGAACTAGGAGCTGGGCCGGCCACTCGTCCACCAGTATGGCATCGCATAAACGAGGAGGAGGCTTCAATCACTATGGCCGCGATCACCACAGCAAGAAGCACTACCCGCCTCTCCAGCGCAATAGACCACAACCAGAACTCTCCTCGGCGGATATGCAAACGGGCCTGGTAGCTTTGTTGGATAGGTTCGTCGCCGAAGAGACGACTCCCGGGGCGGACAAGGAAATCCTCTACCACGCGAATGAGCTACGACGCCGGCTTTGCGCTCGCGACCACGGCACTTCATCGCAAGCGAAACGCGAACTCGACGAAAAGCGACCCGACAAGGCCGTCCAGGTCGCGATTCCCGATTACATATATCGCAAAGTCCAAGAATCCAAAGACCTGCCTCCTCTGCCCCCCATCGCTGAGCCCCATCTCCACGAAGCCGTCTTTACCCATCGATCCGCCATCTACGACCCGAGTATCCCTGGTTCCTCGCTGGGCGGAGACCTCAGCCTAGACTACGAACGTCTTGAGCTCCTCGGCGATGCCTACATCGAACTCATTGCCTCGCGCGCTCTATACAATCGCTTCCCACACGTCGACGTTCCGGAGCTGTGCATGTGGCGCGAACGTCTGGTCGAGAACTCGACACTGGGCAAATTCTCCGAGGCGTACGGTTTTCCCGATCGACTGAAGCACCGGGCCCTATGGGACAAGAACTCGAAGCAATATCACAAAGTCGTAGCCGACATGGTCGAGGCCTACGTCGCAGCAGTCGTTCTTTCTGATCCAGCGCACGGTTTCGAGGCCGCCGAGGCATGGCTTACAGAACTTTGGGCGCCACAGTTGCTCAACTTCAGGGAGAAGATTATTGAGAACCCTCAAGCGCGCGACCAACTTAACAAGCTGGTCCTCGGAAAGGGCGTCAAGCTCACCACAAAGGAGGAGAAACCCATGACATACGACTCCAACAGCGTCCAGTGCTACCACATGGGTATCTATCTCACAGGGTGGGGTTACCACGACGAGTGGCTCGGTAGCGGCGAAGGTCAGAACAAAGTTCAGGCCGGCGTTGCAGCTGCAGCCGACGCCCTCAAGCGAGACAGCCCCGTGCTAAAGGACGCGATACGACAGAAGAACGAGCTGAGGGCAGCAAAGCTCAAAGAGCAAGAAGAAAAGGAAAAGGCGAATCAAGACACAGATGTTCCAGCTGCAAATGGTGGTGGCGGCGGCGAATCTGGCCCCAAGGAGAAGATAGACGACGACGACGACAACGACGCCCCAACTAAGAAGCGGAAAAAGGAAGACGAGTCTACTTTACCCGAGCAGAAGAAGCACAAAAAGGAAAAGAAGAAGAAAAAGGAGACATAGTCCAAATGTCCGAGCGATGATAGCGATTGAGAGGGTAGAACCGGGGCTAATTTCCTCATGCCACAGCATCCTGGCTCTTTTGGTCGAAAAGACTGTCTTTTTCTGACAAGACCGCTTCCCAGGAGCTAACTAATATTCCAATACAATGTAGAAAAATAGCAAAGGTAGGAGACTCCATTGTAGATGCCTAGACCTTTTTTGCTACTGACCCGGGTTGTGTATGTGGTATTCCCCCCCCCCTTCTTCGTAAACAAAAAACAACGCCAACTGCCCAATAATTTCCCAAATACGCACTTTTTTCTTTACTGCTTCTTCAGCGCCCGCCCCGCAATGTCCTTGCGGTACTGCATGCCCTCAAAGTGTATGCACTCGACACCCTTGTAGGCCTTTGCTACGGCTTCCTCGAGCGTAGGCGCTGTTGCTGTGGATGCGATGACGCGACCGCCAGACGTCTTGAGTGTGTTGTCGGAGAAGGAAGTTCCGGCGTGGAAGAGTACGACATCTGTCTATAGTTAGCACAACCTGTACGGTTTAGTTTAGAATAATGAGATTGCAGCTCACCTTCTGGTGTGGCATCTAGCTTCATGACTGTGCCCTTTGCATAGCTGCCTGGGTATCCGCCGGCCGCGACTACTACGGTAGCGGCAGAACGGTTGGATACCTTAACATCGACATCTGCTAACCGTCCATCTGCGCATGCGACCATGACTTGGGCAAGGTCGCCCTCCATAAGCGCCAACAGACTCTGTGTTTCGGGGTCGCCAAAGCGGACGTTGTACTCGAGTACCTTTGGTCCATCCTTGGTCATCATCAGGCCGGTGAACAGCACGCCCTTGAACTCGAAGCCCTCGCTTCGCATGCCGTCAATGGTGGGCTGTAGAATTTCCTTGTCGACGCGATCGAGGACCTCGCGTGGTGCAATGCGCGTTGGAGCATATGTGCCCATGCCTCCCGTGTTGGGGCCCTGGTCGTTGTCGAAAATGCGCTTGTGGTCTTGTGCAGGTGGGAGAGACTTGATGGTGCGGCCGTCGCTGAAAGTAAGAATCGACAACTCATCGCCCTCAAGGAATTCCTCAATGACCACCTCGTCACCCGCTGCGCCAAACTCGCGATCTAGCATGATGTCTTTGAGCGCCGCGTGGGCTTCCTCCTTGGTCTGGGGGATGATGACGCCCTTTCCTGCTGCCAGGCCCGAGGCCTTGATCACTACCGAGTGTGAAATGGTGTCTAGGTAGGCTTTGGCATCCTCATATTTGCTGAAATTTTCGTACGCTGCGGTGGGAATGTTGTGTCGCTTCATAAAGTCCTTGCTAAAAGTCTTGCTGCCTTCCATGGTTGCGGCCTTTTTTGAAGGGCCAAACGCCTTGATGCTCTCCAGTCCATTCTCCTTAAAGTAATCTACAATGCCTGCGACTAGTGGTGCCTCGGGTCCTGGTATTAGCAAGTTCACTTGCTTCTCCTTGGCAAATTCCACAAGGCCGGCGAAATCAGCGTCCTTAATGTGTGTAACATTGGTGACTTTTGACGAAAGGGTTGCGGTCCCTCCGTTACCGGGGCAAACGTAAATGTGCTCAGTCGAAGGCGACTGCAGTAATTTCCAGGCCAAAGCGTGCTCACGGCCGCCATTGCCGACAAGGAGAACTCGGACACTTTCTGTCATGGTATGCGATTGGGTCTGAATGGTGCAGTGCTGTGCGTTTGTGATGTTGGACTGTTGCGACGGGAAATTTTTGGGATGGTGGATGCCCCGCCGTGGGGTAAATGACAGGGGTGTGCGGGCGCAGGAGGGGTGAGGTCATTGCCAGCCAGCCCTAACAGGCCATTGACGAGTGGTATCAGAGCGCGAAAAGACTGATTATTTGCGTGGCACCAAAAGTTTGCGATTTTCAACGATAAGATTCATCTTGAAAACGGGTATCTTTTTGACTATTAATTACCAACTTGAGAGAACCGCACTGAACAATATCATGGTCCAGTGGATATGCCCGAACAGACTTGCGTTAATGATGCTGTGTAGACGATGACCAGCATTCTGTATCTACTACGCTTCTCTGGCAACAGATGCTATGCGTCCTTGAGGAAAGTAGCAAGTCACCGAGTGTGGATGAACAGGAGACCTAAGTAAGTTGCTGATGTTTGCTTTCCGTTTGTGAGGTCAGCCAAGGGAGCACGTGGAAGGCATGGAGACGCGTCTTAGCGGGACTTGCATATCACTGAACAAGCGTGATGTGATGCCGGATCCTGGTTGTGGGCATGTATCGATGGGCGCGCTCCGGATGGTATAGACACTTGTGTGTTCGAGCGGGAGTGCGTGGCATGGCCATTGGGCGGAAACATATCATCCTAAGCCATTGTGGTTCTGCTTTGCGCGCATGAACAGCTGGCCTAACACGTCTGGTTGTGCAGGGCTGGCATGGGTCATGTATGGCTGCTGCTGATGCTGGTGCTGCTGTGGTGGATGGTGCATGCTGGGCATTGGGTGACTATCGTGGTGGTGCAGGCTAAAGTCGGCATCTTGCTCACGCTGCTGGCCAAAGAGCTCTCTCAACGACAGCTGGCGGCCCATGGGGGTGGAAGAGACAGCGTCTGGTGAGCCGTGGAGAGCGGCACGGCTTGCTTTGGCCCTGTCGGCGACGGCCATCATCTTAGCGGCCGTTTCCTGGCGGCAGTTTGCCGTCGACGAGGGCGGTGGATCGGCAAAGATCCAGATGCCGTACACTTGCTCGCCCTGAATGATGACATAGGGATCCGAGATCTCCATTTCATCGCTGCTGGTGAGCTCCTCGTAGAAGTTGTCGAGTCCTCTGCGGTTGAGGATGATGGCGCAGTAGCGCTCGGCGCCCAAGGGCGAGGGTGTCAGCTGGCAGATAAAGAGGGTGCCCTCAACGCCCATCTTCTCCCACTGCTGCGTCTCGAGGTTGAAAGTGTAGAGAGCAGCATAGGGGGTGACATGCTCAATTGACGTAAGGGCAGGATACTGGCGGCGGAGGACCGACAAGTTGAGCTCTTCGTTGGAACGCGGCGGGGGGAGGGGCACGTCGACCGAAGGTATGACATCTGTCTCGTAGTCCGAGGGCGGCGGCTGCTGAGGCTGGCTGGCGCGAGCTTTGCGGTGCGGCGCCATGGTGTTATGGTGTTGTATGTGTATGTATACACATGTATGTAGTAAACAGTACTATGTAATAAGTATATAAGCAGCGGGGATTAGTTAGTGCTGAACAATAATCCCACAAGCTTGGGCCCCACCTAGCACCACCACAGCCACAGCACAACAGCCTCAGCGTCGTCATTGCCAGGCGCCCGCTTACCCTCCCCCGTGCTGCCAAATCTCCACTTCCACCATGGCGTCACTGCACCAGCACCAGCAACCGTCCTTGCTCTCCTCGCTCTCCTCGCCTCCACCCCGCCATGACATCTGAAGCCGCCTCTGTGCAGTCGACAGAGCGATTAGATGCCACCATTCCCGGCGCATTTCTTGACCCGCGCACCCCGAGCGTCGCATCCGTCACTACACAACAGACATCCCTCTCCCAGGCCCTATACGACCGTCGTGCTGAGTACACGCGCCCACAGACTGTGCGCATCAAGGTCGGCTCCTGGAACACGGCCGCCCAAAAAGGCACAGAACAAGACATTGGCAAATGGTTTATCAAGGGCAGCGGTGTAGACGGGGCCCTTGGCGGTTTGGGCGTGTCGGACACTGGCTCTCATGATGTAGTAGCTGTGCCAGGCGGGGAGGATATCGACATCTATGTGTTAGGCCTGCAGGAGATTGTCGACATCACCTCGGCTGCTGAGGCTCTGCGGCCCTTTACCGATCCTTCGACCGCAAATAGATGGAAGGCTCAGCTCGAAGCAGCCTTGCCTAAGGGCTACAAACTAGTGGCAGATCAGCAGCTCATCGGCCTGTGGTTGGCCATCTACGCTTCGCCACAAATCCTCCCTCAAATCAAGAATGTCAGCACCACGAGCGTTGGTACAGGCCTCATGGGTTACATGGGCAACAAGGGTGCTGTGACAACGCGCATTGTCTTGGGCGAGACGACACGTCTTGTCTTTATAAATTCCCATCTTGCAGCTGGTGCCGACAAAGCATCCTTAGACCGAAGGAACTGGGATGCTGCCCAAATCACCACTCGCACTCGTTTCGATCCTATCGTCGGTGGCTTGGGCCCTTCACAATCTAGCGGCGAAGGTCTTGGTGATGAGGATTTCGCCTTTTGGTTCGGCGACTTGAACTATCGTCTCGAAGGCATGCCAGGAGACGACGTGCGCCGCTTACTGACAATTCACACCCAAGACCTGGACTCTCAAGAGAGCCAAGGTAGACTATCCACGTCCGCCGACTCGGGATATGATTCGAGACAATCGTCTGAACAAACACGTGACACGGCTCCTGTACCCGATGAACTGGATCCAGCGTCGCTACAGACTACCCTCTCATCTCTGCTTCCACACGATGAGCTGCACCAAATCATGAAGCAAGGAAAAGCCTTCCATGATGGCTGGGAAGAAGGCCCCATCCAGTTCCTGCCATCCTACAAGTACGATATAGGCAAGGTTGGCGTTCTTGACTCGAGCGAGAAGCGTCGCTGCCCTAGCTGGTGCGACCGCATCATATATCGAACCCGAGCATCCAAGCAGAAGTATGAGGCCAAAGTCAAGGAACAGGAGGCTGCACGCCGAATAGCTGAAGAAGTTTCATCAAAGGGCTTGGACGTTCCAGGGGATTACGACGTCATGTACGAGTACGACCCAGACACAGACGGCGCGACCTACGATGATTATGACGAGAACGAGACGCCCGAGCCGGAGCCAATCAAGACAAAAGACGATTTATCTGTACGTCAATCGTGATATTACAAATCTTGCTACATTGCCACATCTTGCTGACTTGATGCTATTAGGCTGAGCTATTGCTCGAGTACTACACCACTCATATGCACATTCTCAGTTCCGATCACAAGCCACTAGACGCCGTCTTCCGGCTCCAGTATGATGCCGTTGTCCCTGATCTCAAAACGGCTATCCACGCCGAAGTGGCTCGTGAGATTGACCGTCAAGAGAACGAGGGCCGACCTTCCATTGCCGTAGCAGTGGAACGTACTACTGGCTCCTCTTCACCTGGTGAGGAGAAGAAAACAGATAGCGCGTTTGAGGGAGTCGACTTCGGCGAGGTCAAATTCGCAAAATCTTACCGACGCAACATCACCATAGCCAACACTGGACGTGTCCCAGCCACCTTTGGATTTGCAAATCGTCCAGTAGAGAAAGGCCAACCTGCCGGGCCTTTTCCTTCTTGGCTCAGTGTTGCATTCGACAGGGATCAAGACAAGCTCGACAGGCCAACGCTAGATGATGTTCAACAGCGTTTCACCCTCGAACCGGCCGATGTCCTAAACGTCGAATTGAAACTCAAGATTGAAAATCTGGGTTCCGTGCGTGATCTCAATGAAGGCGACTCGGTCCTGGACGAAATCCTCGTCCTGCGCATCGCAAATGGAAGAGACCACTTTCTGCCTATCCGCGCTCATTGGCTGCCTTCTGTGCTTACCAGGTCCATTGACAAATTAATCAAAATCCCGGAAGGAGGTATTCGGAAGTTGCAGCATCAGATACCTGCCCGTGGCGAGGTAAAATGGAGCGTGCCTAGGGAAATCTTCCGGCTGACTGAGGCGATAGAAGACCTGACGGAACGGACACTAGCTGAATGGGAGATGACAAAGGCCGAAGGAGAGAGGGCACCCTGGCAAGATAACGCAGGATGGCCTTTTGTCAAAGGACGAACTAGTGCAAGTCCGGAGAGGGAAGATGAGCTCGCAGAAGTCTACGATGCATTAGACTGCGACACACCTTTCGCTGGTGCCTTTACCCCAGAGACTCGTAGTAGAGAACGAACCGAGGTATTAGCCGAAGTCCTTGTCGCCTTTCTTTCCAGCCTCACCGACGGCGTCATCACGAAGAGTTTATGGGAGAGACTGGAAGAAGCGCTTATCCGCCGTGAAAAGTCCAACGCTCCGGCTTCTCCAGATGATGATAAAATGACTATCCTTGAGATCCTTGCTTCGGCTCCCAACCACAACGCCACATTTCTACTCATTCTCTCTTTCCTTCACAACATTGCAAATCAGATTACAGAAGTATCGAAGCCACGTCCGGAGGGCTCCAATGATAAGAGAGCAAGTGCAGACATGAGTCTTCCTTCCAGTCCGCAAGCCCAGGTCAGGAGAAAGACTCTCAGCAAAGTCCCCGAGGTGGCGATTCGGCAGCTCATTGTGAGAAATTACGCAGTCGTATTTTCAGACTGCTTAGTGAGGTGGAAAGATGGCAGCAAAGAGAAGGAAAAGGCTGTACAAAAGGAGAGGATGGTGGGTGTCATGGAGCTGTTCCTCAGGATAGAGTAAACCTTACCCCAATTGATACCATCGGTGGCTGCTAAGGGGAGGTTGATTGGAAGTATAAACCCCGATAGTGATACCCATTTAAATAACTTTGGACAATTGCATACGGCGATTTCCATAATATTGAAATGAAATTATAAAACTGTTGTCTTGGTGCACGTCTGTGCGGAGAAAACATGCAGGCAATCTCACCTGGACCCTTTCTCAGGGTCTGGTCTGGCTGACTCCAACTTGCGCCATGCCATAAAAGGCATAGTGTATCTGCATCAACTAGGGTTGAACCTAGCGCAGCCAAGATATCAAAAGACGCCCATAAAATCGCTCTCAGACGCTCCCCTCCCACATCCTCTCTATTAATCCCATATTTTATCCTAGATTGCAATATCACAATGTCTTCTCCACCAGCCTCCTTGATACATCTCCGCACTCCACCGGAACCAGGCAAGAAATCGGCCTCGCGGACCTACATTATCTACTTTGTTACTGGTAATCCAGGACTCGTCGAGTATTACCGTACTTTCTTGACCCATCTTTATGGCCTGTTGAGCCATAATACAGCATCCGACCGCGATGTTGAATTCCAGGTGTACGGAAGGAGCTTGTCAGGCTTTGAAATGAACTCCAAGGAAATCAAGACGATGAAATGGCGTAAACAGCCGCCATACGGACTACAAGATCAAATCCGACACGCCGAGGACGAGTTGACAGACTTGGTGGAAGAAGTCAAAGACCAGGGTGCAAAGGATGTTAGAGTGATCTTGGTGGGGCACTCGGTCGGCGCATACATCTCACTAGAAATCATTCGCAGGCTGAGGGCACATGGCCTTGCAGGTGATGATTTCGAGACCAGAGTTGTTGGTGCCATAGGACTGTTCCCTACAGTTGTGGATATTGCTCGGAGCGAGAGTGGGATGAAGGCTGCTGTATGTCTATGTTACCGCTCTATCTGACGGAACGCTACTAACCATGTGATGCAGCCTTTTCTCAAAAACTCCAATTTTTCGGTGTTCGCTGCGCTTTTTGTGTATTTTTTAACATATGTACTTCCTGTATCTCTCATAGCTACACTCGTGGCAAAGTTCATGGACTTTCCTCCAGATGCTGCTCATACAACTGCGGCATTCATCAAGTCCCCACACGGCGTCCAACAAGCGCTACACATGGCGCGCGATGAAATGTTCCAAATCGACACCGACATCTGGGATGAAGAAATCTGGGGAGCCTCCGCCTCCGAGCCACCAACCAAGCATCCGCACCCCCGACCTATTTTGCGCTTCTTGTTTGCACGCACTGATCATTGGGTTGCGGATGCCACACGAGATGCGTTGATTAACAACCGCGGTAGATATGGCAGAGGTGATGTAGAGGAAGTGGATGGTATGGGAGAGAACTGGAAGCCAATCATGGAAATTGACCATACAGAGGGATGGCCACATGGATTCTGTATTAGACACGGTGTACCGGTTGCTGAGAGGGTAGCTGGATATGTGAGGGGCATAGTGGCACAGGATATGTCAAGGAAATAGTTTGATGTGGACAATCAACTCAGGCATCTTATTGAAAATAATAGAGTACAGAATGTTGATGTGAGAAATCAGAGTGTTTAATAGTATTCCTGGGGGTGTTATGTCATCTCTAGTTCTTAGTCACCTCGTCTAGTCCGAGGTGGAGGACAATTGCACGTATGGAACGCGAGTCCACGTGACTAAGTCTAATGCCGGCATATCTCCGCTCCATCGCCGATGCCCAAGCTCCGCGAGCTTGGGCGTCACCAAGGCTGTCAAGATGCTTCCACTACAACAGACAAGTCTGCGCACCGAAGCCTCGGATATTTCAGAGACCAGGAAGAGTAGCAGAGGGCCGCGCAAAATATGACCCCAAACGTATAATAGCAGCGAGCCGATTCCACGTCCCAGAATGGCGTACGACATGTCGAGCGGGTATGCGCCGCCGAGCACAAGCAACATGCAAGAGGATGCCTCGCTCCCCATGTTCAACATCGAGCGCGTGTCTCTGCAGTTCAACATATCCTCTGACTTTGTCGCCGCTGCGGTAGCAAATAATGTTCTGATCCTGGCTCTCTCTACCGGTCGTATTCTGCGTATAGATCTGGATAGTCCTGCAGACATAGATGGTTCGTCATGCACACTCGAGTGCTAGAGCATTCCAGCAGAACAAGCGCTTACTCGCATGTTAGATATTGATCTGCCCAAGAAGCCCTCGGAGATTGGCGTTATCAAGCGCCTTTTCCTAGACCCCTCCGCATCCCATCTCATCGTAACCACTACCCTCGCCGAGAACTATTATCTCCACACACAGTCGCGGACGCCGAAGGCATTGTCGAGATTGAAAGGAGTTGTCATCGAGAGCATATCATGGAATCCCTCGCAACCGACCGCTTCAACGAGGGAGATTCTGATTGGATCCTCAGACGGCAATGTGTATGAAGTTTATATTGAGCCCTCGTCCGAGTTTTACAGGAGAGAAGAGCGGTACCTGAAGAGCGTATACAGAACAAACGATGGCCCTGTAACAGGTCTGTGGACAGACATGGTGCCTGGGCGGTCGGATCTGCGCCGCATCATTGTCGCTACGCCCTCCACATTCCTACATTTCTCTGGCAAAGTCGGACGCCAAGGAAACGAGGGAAGCGGATCCATCTTCTCCAAACTCTTCGAAAGCGAGTCTGCCACCGTACACGAAGTGTCGAATGTGGCTCCTACAGCGACCTCTTTGCTGGCTGTCTCTCCGGAAAACCAAGAGAACCCCAACAGAGAGGACCTACAGACGGAGAGAGTATTCGGTTGGCTGACATCACAAGGCGTGCTGCATGGAAAACTGTACTTATCACAAGATACTTCTGAGCTTGGTGGCAAAGTTCTTGGTGACGCGAGGATGCTACCCCGATCCCAGATACCACCTTCACAAACTGCTAGTGGACGCGCTCGCAGGACGCAAGAGGCCGTCACTTCTATGGTGTTAAGTCAGTGGCACATACTCCAACTTGTCGAAGGTAGGATCGTAGCCATCAATCGCCTCGATGATACCGTTGTTCTCGATCAGGTGGTGCTTGACCAAGGACAAAGTGCATTAGGGCTGGTGGCAGACCTGAAGAAGAACACATACTGGCTCTTTACGACCCAAGAGATTTTCGAAGTCGTCGTAACGGATGAGAGTAGAGACGTCTGGAAGATCATGCTCAAGTCACAACAGTTCGAGGCGGCATCGCAGTATGCTAAAACACCAGCGCAAAAGGATGCGGTAGCTACAGCATCTGGTGATTACCTCGTCGGCAAGAACCAATACATGGAAGCAGCGACCGTCTACGGGCGAAGCACAAAACCCTTTGAACAGGTTGCACTAACATTCATCGACAATGGCGAGCAAGATGCCCTGCGGAAGTACCTGGTCACCAAACTGTCAACGTTGAAAAAAGGTGCCATCATGCAACGGATTATGGTGGCTGTGTGGCTGATTGAGCTCTACATGGCGAAACTTAACACGTTAGACGACACTATCACAACAAAAGCAGAACTCTCCGAGAGCATGAACACTGCTGAGACTCATGACCAGCTCTCAGTGATCCGGAAAGAGTATCAGGATTTTGTATCAAAGTACAAAGGAGATCTGGATCGAAAGACGGTATACGACATCATCAGTAGCCACGGCCGGGAAGAAGAATTGTTGTTCTTTGCGACAGTTGTGAACGACTACAACTATGTGCTCTCATACTGGGTCCAGCGCGAGCGCTGGCAAGAATCATTGAGTGTTCTCAAGAAACAGACAGACCCAGAGATATTCTACAAGTACAGCTCTGTTCTCATGGCGCATGTGCCAGTCGAGCTTGTTGACGTTATGATGCGGCACTCCAATTTTGATGCGCAGAAGCTCATCCCGGCTTTCCTCAACTACAACAGCCAGACCAAGGTCCCGTTGAGTCAAAACCAGGCCGTCCGTTATCTCCTCTTTGAGATCAACCAACGCAACTCAACAGATGCGGCAATTCACAACACTCTCATTTCCATCTACGCATCACATTCCACGAAGGATGAATCAGCGCTGCTCGCCTACCTGGAAGGCCAATCGCTTGCTCACGAGCAAAACTACGACGCCGACTTTGCCCTTCGCCTTTGCATCCAACACAAGCGTGTCCAGTCATGCGTGCACATCTACAGCTCGATGCAGCAATACGTGCAAGCCGTGGACCTAGCCCTGAAATATGACGAGGTAGACCTCGCATCTTCCGTCGCCGACCGGTCAAATACTGAGCCTGCTCTTCGCAAGAAGCTCTGGCTCGCCATTGCCAAAAAGGTCATTTCCCAGTCGAGCGGCATCAAGACCGCGATTGAATTCCTACGCCGCGTCGACCTTCTTCGAATAGAAGATTTGATACCTTTCTTCCCCGACTTTGTCGTCATTGACGACTTTAAAGAAGAGATTTGCGCAGCCCTCGAAGACTACAGCCGCAAAATTGATAATCTCAAACAGGAAATGGATGATAGCGAGGCAACTGCTACACATATCAAATCCGACATCAAGGCTCTTGAACAGCGATATGCGATTGTTGAACCGGGTGAACGCTGCTACGTCTGCGGCTTGCCACTGCTGGCGCGTCAGTTCTTTGTTTTCCCCTGCCAACACGCGTTCCATAGCGATTGTCTGGCTAAGAGGGTGGTGGAGCTCGCGGGGATTGCGCGTGGGAAGCGCATTGCTGAGTTGCAGGTTGAAGTGCAGAAGGGGATTAAGACGGGGGCGAGTAGGGAGAAGGCGATTCGCGAGCTGGATGCGCTTGTGGGGAGTAGCTGGTAAGTTGTCGACGTTTCCATCTTCCCGGATACAGATACTAACGTATTGGGTGTGATAGTGTGTTATGCAGTGAGCTGGCTGTCAAACTCGTTAACGAACCGTTTATCAGCGCGAATGACGACAAGGACGAATGGGCGCTTTGAGATGACAAACCGTTGTCAGGCAGTTCTTCAAACATGTGCTAGCAATCGTTCTCACAAGCCAATTTAATGAGTAGACGCGAAACATTTATAGTGTACATTGTACCAAAGAAACTTTTTTAGTTGACCCTTCCACCAAGTGAACGGTATATACAAATTTTCTTATCTCGGCCCCTAGAAATTCCCCCCAACCCATCATTTACCCATTTGCATCGCAAAAAACAAAAAGTAGATCTGGAATGGATGAGATTAAGAAGAATACGATACCTACTGCCCCCCCCCTTTCTCCTAGACGCCACGGCGCTGATGCAAAAGAATCCGGACAAAAAAAGAGGAACAAGACCAGACAGATGAAGGGGAAAATGCCTTGAAATAGTCTGAAGAAGAAGCGATGCAAGATGGGATGATGGGAGTCTTGGAAAAAGAACGCCACCGGATATAAACTAATGATTATCAAAGACCTGAACCCACTCCCTTTCAGATCATCATGACATGTCGTGCCTGTATGTAAACTAAGTTTTGGAAGCGACTCTCTACTCGTCTTCGTCATCATCCATGGCCACGTCGTTTGACTTGTGGGCTGCTGTTGCGCCGTCATCGTCATCCTCGTCTTCATCGTCGACGACACGGGCTTTGCGTGGCCGAGGGGCAGCAGCAGCGCCTTCATCGTCGCTTCCAGCGGGAGCAGCACCGTCCTTGTCGGCGTCATCGGCAGGGGCCGCCGCACCGTCATCGTCGTCGCTTTCGTCGTCAATGAACTCTGCAGACTTGTATTTGCCTGAGGGCTCGCTCTTGCGAGCAAGCTTCCTCTTCTTCTTCTCACGTGGTCGCTCACCATCGGATAATTCCTCGGTACCACTGACTGTGGTCCTCCGGCGCCTTGAGCGTGGCTCATCGTCGTCAGAAGGCAGGCCGTCTGTGTCAGAGTCGGCATCCTTCTTCTTGCGCTTGGGTCCCTTTGGTCCGCGTGCTTTACGTTCAGCTTTGCGAACCTCCTTGTCTTCGTCGTCTTCCATTCGCTTGCGTTCTTCTTCATTGCGCTTCTCCATGAGCTCACGGTCACGCTGAATAAGACGCTCTTGCTCCTCTGCATACTTGCGTTTCTTCTCCAGAGCCTCTTCCTCCAGGCGCTTCTTCTCCTCTTCACGACGGAGTTTTTCTGCTTCACGGAGACGGCGAGCCTGGTCGAGTTTGGTTGCATTCTCGCCTTCGTATGCTGCTTGCTGTTCGCGGGCACGCTCGAGTTGCTTGATCATAGTGTTGCGACCCATGTTTGCACGGGAAGTGATATCGGCACGGGGGAAGGGCGGTGTTTCCTCCTTTGCGAGTTTCTCAAGAGCCTCAATGGCTTCTGTGAGACCTGTTGCAGCGTCATCGACTTCTTCGAGGGTACGTTGATGCTCTGGACGCGAATAGATCATGGTAGCGATCTGGAACTGGACAAAGGCAACGTTGAATTGGGAGTTAAGATCGGCGGGAGCGGCCTTGAGAGCTTGCTTCGAGTAGTCGAGCGCGGTCCGGAAACCAGCTATGCTGCGCTCATGCTTGGCTCGGAGGTACCATGCTCGTCCAAGGCAGGCTAGAATCTTTGGATCATTGTGACGATTCTTCGACAGGGCGGCCTCATACTTCAATATGTCAGTGGATGCTATTTTTGCGCAAAGAGAAGAGTTATAAAACTTACATTTTCAATTGCGCGGGCATACTGTCTGATCTCGCAGTATGTGTGGCCCAAGTTGACAAAAACACTGTGATCTTTGAGTGTTTCTTTGACTTTGGTAAAGATTTGCAGGGCTGTCGAATAATCCTTCTTATCTTCAACCAATGCGATTGCGATACCCTGTGCTGCATATGCGTTCTTTGGGTCGAGTTGCAAGACCTTGTCAAAGAACTCAACGGCTCGCTCGTATCCTTTCCGACGCTTTTCCTTGTCCTGTTCAGAAGTCCTTGGCATTTCACGAGCAATGGCCAAGTGGATGTTGCCCATGCCCATGAGTGAGTAGCGGTCGTGCTTGTCGGACTTTTGCAGAGTGTGCTTGTAGAGTCGTTGTTCGTCGTCTGCGGCAAAATTCTGGGTCCTCTTCTTGGACTTATTGACGTACCATCCGTACAAAGCGCGAACCTCGACATTGTCCTCGTTCTGTTTGAAAAGATCCTTGACAGCTCGCGGACCCTCGTCTTGAGGGTTCTCCTTGAGAGCCATATAGGTAAGACGGATGCGGGCGTCGACGTAATCGGGATGTCTTTGGAGTAAACTGTTGTATACTTTCTTGGCCTCGTCGGTCTGACCTTCGGCTTCGTAAGTCCGGGCAAGGTTGAAACTGATAGAAGTAACGAGAGCATCCGTGTCGATTGTGTCGTCGCGGTTCTCAGCATTGACACATGCAGTGAGAGCAACTTGGAAGAGCTCCTGAGCACGTACGTAGCGCTCCGCCTGGAAGTGGAAGCAACCCATGTTGTTAAGCAACTGAGGCGGTAACATTTCGCGGAGCGCGGTTGTGAGCTCGGGGCCTTCTTCGATACCTTCTGGGTAGTCCTCTTGGGGAATAGCTTCAATCTCCATCTGTTCTACTTCCTCAAGACACTTTAGACTCCTCTCGGGGTGCTCTGTCTCGTATAGTCGAGCGAGGTTGAGAAGCACCGACTGGTCAGCCACCACCTTCTTCTTGGGGTCCTTCCATGCACTTTGAACGCTTTCGAGATACTTGAGAGCCTTTTTCAGCTCGGCAGACTTGTCTTCAGTGGACTTGCTATTTTGAGCGTTGAAGACGTCCTCGGCATAGAGAGTACCGAGTAAGGTCTGGGCCTCGACATTGGGCGATTGCTGAAGGATCTTCTCGAGGCGGAACTTTGCGCCATCGTAGTTGCTCATCAGGACGTTCATCTGAGCTAGTCCGAACTTTGCGGGTATAAAGCCCCGCTCTTCGCCTCCACGAGCCTGATCAGACTTGGAGTAGTACTCTGCAGCCAATGCAATGTTATCCTGCTGGTGTGCGACCTTGGCGCGCAGGTACCAACCATCACTGGCAATGGCATTGGTGTCTGTGAGCTCAATGGCGCGCCTTGCGACATCTTCGGTCTTGTTGACGTCCCTGCGGAGGACAAGATAGCTACCGACAGTTGCGCAACTCAGAGGATACTGATTGTCTAGCTTAAGCGCGGGCTGGATGAACTCGCCCGTAGCCTTCTTAATCAACTCAGCAAACTTGGGGTCGGAGGTGGAGAGATTGGCTGTTTGCTGGAAGTTGTAGATGCCGAGCAGGATCAGGGCGACTTTTGAGCGGGGGTTCAGTTCGAGGGATCTTTGCCAGGCGTTGGCCGCTTCGTCTTTGTAGCCCAGTTGCCAGAAGCAGCAGCCGATTCCGATGCGCGGGTCTGGGTCGATGAGGTCTGGAGAGCTCTCGAGGATATTTTGATATGCCTTTAGAGCGTCTGCCCATTTGCCCATGGAGTAGTTGACACGCGCCTTGCCCATCTTGGCCATGAGATTCCTCCCACCTGACGCTCGAAGCGCGTCCTCGAAGCACTTAGCGGCCTGCTTGAGCGTCTCCATGCGCTCGGGACTGACAGTAGAGCCAGCAGCTGTGGCAGGGCCCTGGAGAGAGGCCTTGAGAAGGTACAAGACACCGCGCGCGAGGAAGAGCGGGGGGTGCGAGGGGCTAATTCGTGAGGCATCGTTGAGGACTCCGGTCGCGGACTGAATCCAGAACTCCTTGAGCTTTGTATCTGGGTCGGCGTTTTCTAGAAGAAAGGTTAGCTGGTGTGTTATATAAGACGCGATACTTGGGGTAGCGTACGAGGGCGGACGCGAGGAGCTTCGCGGCACTTGAGTAGGTACAGCCAGCAGAGGCCATTGAGGATGCTGAGGCGGTCGTCTGGGCGGGCGCGGCTGAAGACCTGAGTGGCCTGCTTGAGGACATCGATGGCCGTCTCTATGCGCTTGTGCTTTGCGTAGGCGACGGCGACCTGGACCCAAGTGGACGTGGCACTCTTCTCGGCCTCGAGAATGTCGCACAGCTCCGTCGGGTCGTCCTGGATCTGGTCGTCGAGGGGGATTTCAACATCGAGCTGGCCTCCCTCGTCATCGGCGACCGAGATGGTGATAGAGCTGGGCACGTCCGAGTAACGTGGTGGAGGAAACATGGCGCCGGCCCCGTTGACGCCATTCGCGCCGTTGGCATAGACGGCGGCCATGCTGGGGGACGAATGCGCGGGTGGGAGCGTGATGTGGTGGTGTTGCAGAGGCGATGCTAGTACGGCATTGGGGGATTCGAGTGAAGGGCCGAGGCGGGTCGAGGGCAAATGGCCGGCCTGCGCGTCGTCCTCGGTGTCGTGGTGGTGATAATGGGAGAGACAGAGAAAGAGAGAAGCTCCGACTAGTAGGGAGTCTTGGCGCGTATCGCCGTCTCCATGTCTGCAACCAACCAGCCCGCCCAGTCGACGACAAAGACGCGGTTGAGCGCGTGACACAGTCGCCAGACTGCTGCATTTCCATTGCCTTTTACTTTCTAGTTCTATATTACACGAAATTTACACCTGCATCCTCATCTAGACACTGTCTTGTGCGTTGCAGCCGTTGGTAGGCCTGTCCGCTCGACTCGGGCATGCACATGGACACCCCCGAGCTCTCCGCAACATACGCAGTGACATCCATACATACATACGTACATACATAGACACCAACCACAGCACATGCACCCCAACCATGCCCCAGGCTCTCGTCTGCAGGATATGACTATAATTGCGACGCCCACAGTAACCGGTATCCCTCAACTTCTCTAGAAGCGCCATGTCGCGCAACCCAGGCTACTCGCAGGCGGGGGCCAATGGCGGCTATGCCAACGGTGCTGCCAACTACAACAACGGTGGAGGATACAATGGCTACGCTGGCAGCGATGCCAGCTATAACAGTAGGCCCAGTGGTGAACGTCCACGGAGACCTGGTGGGTACGGCGCCATGAATGCCCCTTCAGACGGCTATGCGCCGCGACCGAGCGGCGAGCGCGAACGACCACGGCGACCCGGTGGATATGGAGGCCTCGCCCAGGAAGATGACATGGAACCAAGGCGAAGCAGCGACCGTGATCGCAGGCCTGGGGGCTACGGCGGTGGCGGCTTCTCTGCCCGCGACGGCAGCCCACGCATGGCTCCACGCACAAACAGCAACGAGCGCTCCCCAGCAAAGGGCCGCCCTGTCGACCGCCAGAATGGCTCCAGGCCTAGGAATACAAACTATGGGCCGGGTAGCCAGGCTATCGAGGAAGTGCTACAGTTCATCCGCCAGAACTGGGAATTTATGACAAAGGACCAGTGCGTACCCATCGAAGTCGCCCTGAAACTCATGGACTCGAGCTCCCTCGGCCTCGCAAACCAAGCAGACCAGTTTCAGCAGACCCATCAACAGTTGCAAAACGCCCTCAAGGGCATTGTCAACGGTACCTTGTCTTGCCCTAATACCTAGGCTCTTGACTAACCTACTACAGAGCACCACCAGGGCTTCAATAGCTCCATCGGTACCTTTCACCAGATCCAGTCCAGTCTCCAGAGCTCACAGCACCGTGTCAGAACGCTCAAAAGTTCCCTAATATCAGCAAAGTCACAGCTCTCTACTGCAAAGCCGGAGCTCAGAGAGTTTGCTACTACTTCCCAAAACTACGATGGCATGCTGCAGATGCTTGACACAATAGAAAAGCTGCAGCTAGTCCCCGAAAGACTAGAAGCACGCATATCAGAGAAGCGGTTTTTGACTGCTGTAGACATCCTCCAAGACGCCCTGCGCATGATCCGCAAAACTGAAATGGAAAAGATTGGCGCCCTGTCTGATTTGCGCACATATCTCAGTAATCAGGAAGTCTCTCTGACTGACATTCTAATTGAAGAACTTCACAGCCACCTCTACCTCAAATCACCGTATTGCGAGGACAGGTGGAAAGAGTACGCCCACAACCAGGTCAAGGGCGACATGTCTCAACGTGCGCAATCCGATGCAAGAGGTCGGCTGCTATACTACTTCCTCGATGGCCTCGACACTTCTGAGCCAGTATGTACGTGTTACAGTCTGTTATATCCTGCTAACAACTCTAGATGACCGATGATTCTGCCCACAACCCAGAATCAGACACCTTCCAGTACATCAGGCTTGTCATAGAAGCACTCGAGAAGATGAACCGTCTCGAGGTCGCCATTGACACCATCGAGCAGAGATTACCTGTCGAGCTATTCAAGGTCGTTGAGAAGTCTAACAACGAAGTGGCCCAACGGCATCCCAGCATACTACGCGCCTACTCAGCCAAGAAGAATTCCAAGTCCAAGACCGAGATTGAGAGCGAGGACGTCCGAACAACCCTGCTCAACGATTTGATGTGGACCCTCTATGCACGTTTCGAAGCCATTGCCGAAAGTCATCGGGTCGTCCATGATGTGGTGGCGGGTATCGTTCGCCGCGAGGGTCGGTCCTCGAGTGCAACACTAACCCGAGGCTTCAAGGAGTTGTGGAAGCTCTACCAGAGCGAGGTAATATCAGTCAACTTCCACTCGTAGCGTTTTGCTGACCCTCTTCAGATACGCTCTCTTCTTCATGATTACCTTGCCACAGATGGTGAGGCCTCTTATAGAGATGGACAGGCCAAGTCGTCCGCTGCCAGCGCATTCTCTCGTGCTCCTCGCGATAGGAATAAGCGCATGTTCAAGCTGACCGATGTTGACACAAAGGCTTCGGACTTAGCCAAGGAGAAGAACGACCTTGAGCTTATCCTAAAGACTTCTGTTCCCGGACTCGTGTCTGATTCAAAGAGACTTGACGAGGTCGATACCAACAACACCACGAATCTTGACGGTAGCGCCACTGGACACAAGCTTCTCGTCGAGCCAAGTGTCTTTAACATGGGCATCCTGCTCCCGCCTTCGCTTGACTTCCTCAATAGATTGAAGGAGGTCGTGCCATCCAATGCTGAAATCAGCCTAAGCACCTTGACCTCGTTCTTGGACGACTTCCTGGTCAATGTCTTCCTTCCACAACTCGACGAGACTCTGATTGAGCTCTGTGCACAAACATTCGTCGAGCTTGACGCCTTTGCTGAAGACCCACAATGGGCAAGACACTCCAAGAAGCCCATATTCAAAGTATGTATCAATTCAACAATTATTCCACTAAAGCTAATTCTGTAGGGCACCGCGCAATTCTTCTCTCTCATCACAGCATTCTGCAAAATGCTTGACAACCTTCCGCACGATCAAGCATTCTCTCAACTCATTGTCAATCAGATGGATACGTATGCCCAAAAGTGCATAGGATGGTACAAAGCCCTGGTCGGCCGCTCAAAACCCACACCCAGCGGTCGTCTCATGAAAGCACCAGCTGTATGGGCCGAGTCGGATGCCATGGAAGAACTCATTGCCCGTCTGGAGCGAATAGATTCTTCTGACCACGCCAACCTCAACGATGCTATCGAGAGCGAGGTCGCCCTTCTCATTGAAGCAGTAGAAGCAGATGAACCCTTGGACCAGGCTGATATGATCCAAGACAAGAAGAGCATTATCAACTTGTGCCTGTTGTACACTAGCATGAAATGGCTGGCTACTAAGACGGCCCAGCTAAGGTACATTAGTGATCGTGCCTCGGCTCCAGTCAACATAGAGACCAATGGTCAGAAGCACAACAGGCGATGGACCAAGCTTGCGTCTTCTGACCCAAGACCCCAAGGCGCTCCTGTGTATCTGCCGTTGAGTACAGAAACTGCTGCGTAAGTGCCACACATCTTCACTGACAAAACACAAACTTACTCTGAGTAGTATCTTCGATGCAGTAGTAGTGACGTATCGGTCACTCTCCACTCGTGCCTTGCGCACATTGCATCTTGCGATTCGCAGTACAATACTGTACTCACTCGACGCAAGCATACAACCAGACATTTACATCGACACTCTTCTCAACGATCCCGACCCAACAATCCTCACTCTTAACTCAACTCTTGTGTCTTTCGATACAGAAGTCTCAACATATATCCCCGCAGCCTCATATAGTCACATCACGCGTGGCTTGGCGTCGTTGATGGATAGATACCTCTTCACTCTCTGCACCTCCAAGATCGAGCGCATGAACACCAACGGCTGCGCACTCATGCAACTCAACATTCTTGTTCTGCAGCAGAACCTGAAGAACATCGAGGACGGCGCGACACTTCCTTACGCCGCACTCTTCTTCGACTTGTTCACCGCAGGCCCCGAGGCCATTGTCGCGAGAGCAAGACAGTACGGCAAGGGCTTCGGTGTCCCCGGCGAGAGGTTCGGAGAGGAGGACGTCAAGAAACTGCTCCAAATGACATATGAAGAGAGACTGAACGCCGAGAACAGAGAGGCTAGCGTGCAAGCTAAACGATCGCTGGATGCGCAGCTACTGGAGCTCAGCGAGTTCATGTATTAAACGGCGAGCACGTTAGTCAGAGAAGGATTGTGGCTTTTGATACGTTAATGTGAGAGATTGTAGTAGCGTAGGATTGCATGAATTGTAAATAACTTCCTCAGCCTTATTCGTTTGTGCCCCTCGGCGTCTTCAAGATCTGTCGCCGTCTATTGCTTGCACGGCTTACACCGTTTAACGTCCCTCTTTTTTCGGCAAGTTAGCCAGTGCCGCAATCATGCTGCCGCTTCCTTCGCCTGTGCTACATAAAAAAAAACGTCGGCGAGGTTTCGTTCGGCGCACGGCCCGGTTTGTGGTTGAAGGAATACCTCGCCGACGTTTTTTAGCCTGGGGTCCGGGGACCTTGAGCTGCCAGCGCAAGAACGCCGAGAGAGCTGAGATTTGCCTACTACTACTATTCTCACAGCCTGATTAGCGTGGACAGATGGATCTCGGTCGGACTGACCCTTGTTTCTTCGTTTTGTTCGATGCAGGGACGTTTCGTACAATCGTCGGTTTGTTTTTTCGGTCAGCCTTATTTGTACGTACTACGTAGTCTTTCGCGACTCGTCTCGACTACCAGTCATCGCAGAAAATGGCGCTCGTATCTTTGAGTTGTCCAAACGGCGACTTCAACCTTATGTCTCCTCCAATCAATGGATCAAAACTCTCCGTCTTACACCCCCATCATCCTTCATCCACAAATCTCACCTCGGGCACCCACCCACACACACACACACCGCACATGTGCGCTTGGCCATTGCTTACTAGAAGTATCGCGCGTGTTTTTTCAGCTGCCATCCTTCCTCGCATTTACACTGCGCTTAGCCATGTGTAGCATAGTGTAGCGTAACACAGCATGGTGTAGTGTAACAGTAGATACGTGCGCCCGTCCACTTTCTTCTCAATCAGGAAAGCATCTGGGTTCATCTGCCTTGTGGAAATGGGGTTTGACGTTACGAAGGGTCCGTCGGGGAGTGCGCTAGGGTGTGTCATTTCAGGCGGATGGTTCTTTTAGGTAAGGTGGTTTGGGTGGAAGAGTTTACTCGCCGATATTAAATACGTGTGCGGGAGTGGAGATGGATGGGGGTTTGGGGGCCTTAAATGTGAGGGTGTGAGGCTGAGTGATGATAATATATATGGTGGATGGAGGGGGGTTGTCTGTTAGGTTAATATCTTTTTAGTCAGATTTCCTTGTGTTGGTCCTACGATACTCATTCCTATTCCTATTATTATTTCTTTTGAGTATTATCGAGGTATTTCTAGGAGAAACAATACACGACTTTCGCCATGTCATCTACAGGCGAAGCCCCTGATGTGGAAAAGGGAAATAATACCGCGGACTTTGCTCATCTTACCAATAATGTCGTGCAGAGTTTTAGCTGGCAGGATGTCACTGTCACTGTCAAGGATCGTGCTTCGAAACAACCGCTGGATATCCTGGCCAATGTTAGCGGTGTCCTGGAGGCAGGAGAGATGCTCGCTCTCATGGGACCCAGTGGCTCAGGAAAAACGACACTGCTCAATGTACTTGCTCATCGGGCGGCCATGCCAAAGGCGACTATCCGTCAGGATCTGAAGATTAATGGGGAGCCGACGACATTGGCTACGTTTAGGAAACTGAGTAGCTATGTGGAACAGGAAGATGCACTTGTCGGTTCTCTTACCGTCAGGGAGACATTATACTTTGCAGCTGAGCTTGCACTGCCCAGGTAGGTCTTCAATTGTACCATATACTCTTAGTGCTTTTCACTGACGCTCAATTCGATAGTTCAATAAACAAAGCAGCACGCAAGGCACGCATATCCAGCCTCCTATCTTCCTTTGGTCTCCAGAACCAAGCCGACACCTTGATCGGAACGCCAATCCGAAAAGGCGTATCTGGCGGCCAAAAGCGTCGTGTAAGCGTGGCCAGCCAACTCATCACAAGCCCAAGGATTCTGTTCCTCGACGAACCTACCAGCGGACTAGACTCTGCGGCTAGTTACGAAGTCATGAACTTCGTTAGGAACATTGCGAAGAAGCACGGTGTGCTTGTCATTGCTTCTATCCATCAACCCTCGACGACAACATTCGAGCTCTTTGATAAACTCATGTTGCTGAGCAGGGGGAAAGTAGTATACAATGGTGCAGTAAAGGAGGTTGGAGAGTACTTCTCTGGACTGGGATATCAAGTAAGTACAACAAAGTCACCCTCAGGACCACCCATTGGAAAGAGAATAAGAAAGCTAACACAAGCACCCACTAGATGCCTCTCTACACCAACCCCGCCGAATTCGTCATCGACCTCGTAAACACCGACTTCTCCACCGACACCACCGCCGCATCCCAACGCCTAACCCACCTCCACACCTCCTGGGCCATCTCCCCCGCCGCAACCGCCTTGACCTCCAAAATCACCTCACAGCCCCCCTCCCCACCCCTCTCTACAATGCTCGCCACGCACCAAACCGCCAACCCAAGCCTCATCCCCCTCACCCTGATCCACCGCTCCTTCATAAAATCCCACCGCGACATCGTCGCCTACGGCCTGCGCATCGCCATGTACATGGGCCTCGCTATAATGATGGGAACAGTCTGGCTGCGTCTTTCCCCCACGCAATCCAACATCCAATCCTTTACCAACGCCATCTTCTTCGGCGGCGCTTTCATGTCCTTCATGGCCGTCGCATATATCCCTGCGTACCTCGAGGATCTCGCCATTTATACCAAGGAACGCGCAAACGGGTTGTATGGGCCTACGTCGTTTATGATTGCGAATTTCGTAGTAGGAGTGCCGTATTTGTTTCTTATTACCATACTATTTAGTGTGATAAGTTATTGGCTGGGTAACTTTCGGCCGACGGCTGAGGGGTTCTGGGTGTGGGTTCTGTGGCTTTTTCTCGATTTGCTGGCGGCAGAGTCGCTGGTTGTGTTGCTGTCGTCGCTTATACCGATTTTCGTGGTTGCGCTGGCGGCGACGGCGTTTGCGAATGGTTTGTGGATGTGTGTTAATGGGTTTATGGTCCAGCCGGAGACGCTGAATGTGTTTTGGCGGTATGTTTTTCATTATATTGACTACCAGGCGTATGTGTTTCGGGGGATGATGGTTAATGAGTTTGGGAAGAGGAATTATGAGTGTGAGCGGTTGGTGGATGGAGGCTGTCAGTGCATGTTTCCTAGTGCACTACAGGATCAGTGTTTGGTTGAGGGCAAGGCGGTGTTGAGTGTATATGGATTTGAGACGGGGGACATGGGAAAGTATGTGGGTTACATGCTTGTTATCGTTGTTGTTTATAGGTCGTTTGGCTGGGCAGTATTGTGGATGAGGAAGCATTGAGATGATACTGTTGACAGGGAATGGATTAGCATATAGAATTTTCTAATATATATTGAGTCATTCTCACAATGAAATTCTTTAAACAGAGGTATTCACGATTGTTTCCGGAAACATTAAATCATTTTGTGTTCTGTTATGTCAAAGATTCGTTTGCAGATTGAACAACGGTAGCAAGAGTTTTGTAATGCAACATTCATTCCTATCCTACCTACTCAGGGCTAAAATCCAACCACAATTCCAACAAGATACTAGAAATGATACACTGTGGGTAAAAAGTTTCAAGAGCTCATTTACTATGGAACACACTATTCCTACGCGTAGTCATCAAGAAAAGTCACCGGCTCCGGAGAACTACGACCCGTCACCTTGTAAATATCGTGTTGCAGATACACCTCGCGCCCTAGATCTTCTCTCAAATGCCTCCGTGTCTCCAATATCTGCCAATACCGATTGACTTCAACTGGCTTGTTGGCCCACGATGGGGCCAGATTGGTGGTAAGCTCAAGTCCGTCTTTGCTTGTTAGATTGCATTCTTTCTCAGAGAACAAGTAAGAAGAGCCGACGTTGCTACTTACCTGATAGTTCGCGGTGCTTGAAAGCTAATAGAATGCAAGCTATATCGTATTCGTTAAAACCAGGGAAGCACTTCCGTGCGATGGAAAGCGCATATGGGACGTCATTTTCGGTTGTTGTCTGCTCATCAGACCACTCTTGACGTAGATCGAGTACTTTTAATGCGTTTCGAACAACACCATCGTCATCGCTAGGATCCTCCAATGCCGGATACAATTTGAAGATACCGGCATCTTCCAGTTGCTCCAGAGAAACCACACACGATCGACCTGCATGGTTCAATACTCCCTGCGAGAAGTACTCACCATTGTAGAATTCTGGCTTAGACAGACGCAGATCGAAAATGGACCATACTTTTCCTCCCAAATCGCTGGCAATGGCAAGGTATTTATTGAGCAGCTTTATGTCCCGGACAAACTGTCCTTGGGGAAACTGGCTGGTTTGTACCATACATATATTGATGTCGGCATTTTTGAGTCTTGGGTGATGTTTTCTATATGTTGCATATTGGACAGCATAAAGCAGTGAGCTAGTCCAAGACACCAAGTTATCTTGGTCGTCATACTTGCGACGCCACTTATGACCAATATGGTAAGACAGCAATCTTGTCGCCTTCACGTCCTCCATACCCAGTAAGTCATTGACGCCACTTGTTCGGACTTGAGAGGCATGTCTGGAAGATGCCATGACTTCTTCATCGTTGTTTCCAGAGCTTTTCATGTCAAAAACTCGAAACAGGTACGGCGGGATAGTTTTTGGGTTGGTGAGATCGATATCGTTACTCGTTCGAGGATAGAACAGTGTAAGTCCACTAGGTGCGCGGTTCAGGATTGTGACCCAAGAATCTATCCATTCTCGTTTTCTTTTATCATTGAAAACATGGTCTTGGTTTCCAGAAACAGAATCAGCACGCCGTCTTGGTAGGGAATTCTTGACATCGTTGAAATAGCGATCAGCGTTGAGAATACCCGAAGGGCTGATGGCTTCTTTGTAGCATTCATCTGCCACTTTCCATGATAATGCATCATCTCCAGCGGCATGAACATTATTCTGAATAATCTTTTGGATCTCTTCGTCGAAGAATCGGAGAAAATGATGGATGAGGGATTGCTCATCGGGAGATTTGATCGTTTTGGAATATCCAATGATGGCGTTTTTGATAAATTCTATGATCGTCAGAAATTCACTAGAATCTACCTATACGTTCTCCTTCGTATATTGTAGCGCCGCTCAACGCAGAAGGCTCTCATATAAAAGTCAGTTAATGAAATCCTTCAACTTACCATATACACCTTCGGTAGCTCGGTCACAGAAGCTTACGACGTTGGCATGTTGAACAGACTCCTGGGGATCTTCCTCCGGTAGATCAATATAGTTGTCTACCAAGGGGACACTTCTATCAGCAAGTTCCTGATTTTCATCCCCCGCAATAGCCATAGCACTGAGCTTTCCAACTAGCTCATCGCTGGAGGTAGTCATTGTGGCACTGAAACTGCAAAATGGGTCGCCTTAACGAGTGGAGTAAGATTGATGAGACGAGAAGACTGTGCGAGGTTACCTATAAGCCAGCACTCTGAGTGAGGCGTAAACCATTACATGACAAGGCTGAGGCTTGTGTAACATGTAATAAACCGGTCAACCGAGAAGGGGATACCCAACACGTGCACGCATCTTACTCGCTACAATGAGAGGGAAATGAAATACATTCTGAGCTGAAATCTGACGGAATTCCTAGAACTTGGCAGGTTTTTTTTGTCATGGCTAGTCCATATCTATGAGAGGAATCATGCGAATACGTATGATAAATACGTGCTCTAAGATCGGATGGAGCTAATCTGAGTTGGGATGAGCTGCCCCACGTTGGTTCCTGCACAATACCTACGAACGCTGGTGATCCAGCGCACCTTGGCAAATGACTCATGTGCAATCATACTGATTGCATTCTGAGAATTGTATGCGAGGCCGAAAGGCAGGTTAGTGCGATTTTGTAGCTGGGCGTGATTGCAACCGTAATTCAGGCTATTATTTATTCCCTCTCTAACTAACAGTGAGATGGACTACGAATCTTTCTAGGAGACCCATGAGCATATTGTTCATCTCACAATCAGGAACAGCATGACATCACCACATGATCTCACAACGGAGCAAGGGCTCAGCGACTTTCTTGCTACGACCCAGTCAGCACACACCAGCGTGAAGTTACTTTCAGGCGGGACCGCAAACTACGTATACCGGTGCACCAAACAAGATGGATCTACAAGCATATTCAAGCATGCCGCACCATACCTCCACAGCAACAAGAACTTTGCTTTTGACCCCACGCGAATGGACTACGAAGCCAACATCCTCACTCAACTCTCCTCCAAAAGCAACCCCTTCTTTACCAACTCACCAAGCACAACCGTACACGCCGTCCACCTCCTAAACTACAACAAAGAAAACAAGCTCCTCGAAATCGAAGACGGCGGAACCCGCAACCTCAAAGACGCATACACCTCCCCAGACCTCAACATCCCCCAAATCGGCCAGCACCTCGCAACCTGGCTCGCAGCCCTACACAACTCCTCCACCAACACCTCTCTCGCACTCGAAGATCAAGACAGCAGTGCAAGAAATAATCCCATCGGCGTCGCCATATACCGCCATTCCTACCGTAACCTGCACCTCGCCCTCGAGCAATTTGGCTACGACACCCAACTCGCGCACCGCATTAACGAGGACTTTGGCAGTCTACTCACTACAGACGATGAGTGCGTGTGCCACGGCGACTTCTGGCCTGGCAACGTGCTCGTACGTATGAGCGAGACGCAACCGCCCAGTCTGACGATTGTGGATTGGGAAATGGTGCGTAGAGGTACCAGTGCAACGGACGTTGGACAGTTTGCCGCGGAGGCGTTCTTGCTTGATCGGTTTCGAGGGGGGAGGGGTTTACTGGTGGCGTTTTTGCGCGCGTACATGGCTGAGAGGAAGGGTGGTGAGGTGTTGGGCAAGGTGTGGCTAAGGAGGCTGGTGGTGCATTGGGCGGTGCATGTGGCGTTCTGGCCTACGCGTGTGGAATGGGCGGATGTGGCTGGCACGCAGAAGCTGGTGGATATTGGGGTTGGTGTGTTGGAGAGTGTATTGCAGGATGACTGGGACAAGGTACTGGAGTCGCCGTTATCGAAGGATGTCAGAGATGTTTTTGCGCAGATTCTAGAAAGAGTATGAACAGTGTTTGTCAGAGTTGAAGCAATTCCAATATGATCCAGGAACCATGAGATTACTCTGGATGACTTTTCAAGGTCTTTGTATCTCCTAATACATCTGTGGTCCATGTCGCCCCTTTGTCCATAAAGCATTTCTGCTACACTAGCCATTTACTGCCCCTTCTTCACTGCCGATGCACTCTCAATCGCGGCCAGATTACCCTCCCTCCAGAACCAAACTGCTGAGAGGGCAGCCCCTGGACCACCGCCAATGGCAATCGTCATGATCATAAGAATACTTTCAAAGACGTTTTCTAACGAAGCTTCGCCCTTCTTCATCCGCTGGACATCGCACACTGCGACCCAAGCAGGGATAATATACATAAGGCCAATGATAATCCAATCCCATTGGAAGACCCACAGCAGGCCCCAAGGGATATCCTTGCTCCAGGTGTAGGTGCTAGGGACGAAGACGCGGGCGTAAGTTGCATCAGGATGTTCGGAGACGGAGATTCCGTAGATGCTGTACCAGTGCACTGCCACTGAGAAGAAGAACATAACCGCGTACAAGATTCTCAGATGAAAGACGTCGGCGTTTTTCTTTTGGTTGGTTGTGTTTAGTGAGCTGATAAGGGAGACGAGCCAGAGCGGGATATTGACGAATATGGGGGACAATTGCCAGAACGCCAAGACGGATTGCAGTGTGGAGATGCTTTTGTCTGCGGGGTACCAAATGGCAATAGTGGGAACGATGTACAGAAATACCATTGCTGGTAACATGACCCGAGCATATGGCAACGGTACCGTGCGTCCGGTTTGATAGTAAGACCTGGGACTTGTTTGGTAGTGGAATAACATCCACCAAATGGTGATGACGAAACAGCCTGCGATATTTTGGTACAAGAATGCGAAAATGGAAGTACTGTGAATTGTCAGTAACAGGACAGTAGTATTCTGCGATATCCGGTTGAATACCGCTTGTCCCATGCGCAACTCACTATGTCAGCCATTTACCCCGGTTCCCATGTCGACAAGCCTCAACATTCATAACTGCTATGATGGGCGCGAGTTGTGGCAAAAAGTGGATTTGCTGCCAGTAATAGGCCTCGTTGACTCGCATGGGACCGAACATAAATGCGGATACTAAGAAAGCCAAGGGTGTGTCGATGAGCTTAATGCCAGTATAATCAGTCTTGATAGGGGTGCCATCAGGCAGCGTGCGAGACTCGAACATGTCCATGAAGCCAACAGGGTTATTGTTCATGGAGGTCACGATGCGCATGGCGTAGAGGCCTATCAGAGCGATGATGGCATAGAGGAATAAGACTTTGCCATCGCCGTTGCGGCGATGCTGGGCTGTTGGGGGTGCCATGGCGAGTGGGTTGGAGGTGGGAAGCTCACGATGCAAAAGGACACATGGGCGGGTTATAGCTTGTGATGTGGTGTGCTGCCGGAAGCATGGGAAGTGATTTGGCGAGCTTCGCCTCTCCTTTTGCAGCTAAAGGCGTCGGCTCGGGGCAACATGGAGATATTGTGGCGTGGCCTTGCTTATGTAAAGCAGTCGATGAAAGTACCGGCGGGCTTATCACGTCTTGGCCGGCTCGAGGTCATGTGATGTTACTCTACGATGTGGTTGTAGTAGAGATATAAAGTCCGTGTGCACGTCTATAAGAAGTTGCAAGGTCTTGGGGAGGTTGCGGGCCACAGGGTCTAAGTAGTAAGGTTTACTACTGCCTGGCAGAATGACGAGCGGACATGGTGGGAACATGGGTGGGTTACGGGAGTGGCGGGAGGAAGGTGTCCCGAATGGCTGATTGCTGGCTTTCGGGTAACCGGCACAGTGGATCGTGGGTTGACAATGAAAAGAGACTTTGACAGGGTAGAGTTAATGCGAAACGTGTGTGGAAATCGAGGTGGGCTGACGTCAGTTCCCGTACTGACCAGTCGATGGTGGAGCGCGATGGCATGGCTGCGGTTGGTGCCTGCCAAGGATGATGATGTCATTCATGGCTTCTCCTCTTGCGCGTTGAATGCAAGCCTGCACAAGCTCCACCAAGAATGGCACATTCTCGCACGCACACGGTCCCTTTCCGCGTGGCTACTGCTGACGATGATGCGCTCTCACACGCTATCATGCATCCTCCCCTCTAAAGTCTCCGGCCTCGTGTGCCCGCCTTGGTTGACTGCGCGTCGCGTCTTCCTCCTCGTGTGCTTTCTTTTCTCAACCATACTCGACCACACCCTCAACTTCCCTCTGCATTCTGCCCCTCCTGTTGTTCAGCAATCGGGACTACTTCGCAAACTCTAAAACCCTCTACTAGTATTCAGTCATGGTTGGAGGTAGACACAGACTTCTCAGCACCGGCAACACCAAGGGCAACATCAACAGTTACGGCGATCCCGAACAATTCACAAAGTACCAGCGTGTCGACCTAGAAAGCGGATATGGAGCTACCAACAAGATCAAGCCGAGGCAGCGGTTTCGCGATGCCATCGAGCAGACGTTGAGGGACAACCACGCGAATGGCCTGAAGCGCAAGCTGATCGATAACATCGACCACGATGCGCTTGAAGTATACAGGAAAAGTGAAGAGAGCGTATGTTGACAGCTCCATTTGATCACACCGGGTGCTGACATTCTCACTATAGCTCAAAAGCATAAAGAATAAGGAAGTACGCAAATTCTACGAGGAACAAAACGAACGCATCGACGACTGGGCTGAGGTAGACATGGTTGTGACCTCGCTCGCCGACGATATTGTTGACAGTATGAACCCTCGCGATACTGATCACGACGGTGTAGCCGAGGACAGAGGGCCCTTGGGTCTCAGCGGAGAAGATCTGGAACCATTTCTACCCGAAGACGAGCGTGAGAAACGGCGAAAGGCAGCCAAGCATGTGAAATGGGCCATCAATGTGAGTTCCAAGTCGCAAGTCGTCCAACTCGAGACTCATAATATCCTAGATCAATGTCCTAGTCAACATTCTCCTTCTCGCTGCCAAGGGCGTCGCAGCCATCTGGTCAAACTCACTATCCTTGATCGCGTCCCTCGTTGACTCCGCCCTCGACCTGCTTTGCACAATCATCATCTGGACTACGAACAAGCTGGTGGGCTGGCGTCTGCAGGCCCTGAAGAAAAGATTCCCCATCGGTCGCAAGCGCTTTGAGCCCATTGGCATCCTCGTCTTCTCCATCATCATGGTGATTTCGTTTCTCCAAATCCTCCAAGAGTCGGTAAAGAAGCTGCTGCCTAGTGGCGACCACAGCGTAGCCATGCTCCCACCTGCAGCCATCTTCGCAATGGTATCCACAATTGTTGTCAAGGGAACAATTTGGATCGGATGCGCCAGGGTCAAGACAACACAAGTGCAGGCACTCGCGCAGGATTGCAAGACAGGTAACTTCACTCATGCATACTCAAAACGTTACAGGGCTAACCCGAACAGATGTTTATTTTAATACCTTGTCGCTTCTGTTTCCCCTTATTGGTGCCCAGGTCAATGTCTGGTGGCTCGATCCTGTCGGTGCTGCTTGCCTTTCCCTGTACATCATCTACGACTGGGCATGCACCTGTCTTGAAAACGTTGCTCGTCTTACCGGAGAGGCTGCCGATACCCGCACAGAGCGCAAGATGATGTTCATGGCGTACCGCTTTGCACCACTTGTTCAAGGTTTCAAGAGCATCAAGGTCTACCATGCTGGTGACGGCGTCTGCGTAGAGATTGATGTACTCATGAAAGAGAACACACCGTTGAGGACCTGTCATGACATTGCAGAAACCCTGCAGTATTGTCTTGAGGGGTTGAAGGAGGTAGACCGTGCCTTTGTTACAATGGATTGTGAGTACCCATGTAGATAAACGTCTTCTTCGGCACATTTTGCTAACAATGCCTTGCAGACACAGACCAAGGCCCCACAGGTCATGCAGAAAACTAACACCTTGATTTTGAATGACTTTGTTCAGTTTGGACAATGCACTAGCATAACATGCAAGGCGTTCTGTCAATCTAACGTTCGATTTCCTGATATATGCATGTGGAACCTGTTCTAAAATTAACCATGTGGCCATCTTCTAGCTTTTAGCATAGATTGATATCTTAATCGCATAGCAGCCTTATGAATGAATCCTTGTAATACGGAAGTTTCCGAACAATGTGTCCATACTGACATCCGTTAACTGTTTACGGAGAGGTACACAACTAGTCCCATACTGCGAGCCATTCCTAGTAAGGCAGCTGAACCCAGAGTACATGACGCATTCTTTCAAGACGTGCATCTCCGTACCGTACGCTTGTTTCCCGGTCGTCCTAACGGGACTTGGCAAAAGCTTATCTCATCTTGCTATCGGAGAATAGCTTGTCAAGCTTCTAAGTATAGCGTTACGATCTATTCGCGTAGTCCGACTTACGCTCGCTTCTCGCCTTGCTACAGAAAACTAGTCACACGCCCGCCAATCAAGCCCCATGGCCCCCAAGCTACCCAATTATTAACAAAACTCGTTGCTGACACACGATTACCTCGCTCATGGCTTGATACTCTATTCAACTCATGTTGGACATATAGAATGTAAATATGGTATGCATTGTGGTAACACAGCGTTTTGCACATCTCATCTCTCACGTTAGTTCATGACATAGTAATAGGGGAAATGGCGAACGTCACAGCGCACGGCAATGGCATCACAGGAGCTAATTTCGACATTTATGGTGCTAACCGAGTGCTGCCACGGGCAATGACTGCCTTTACAGCAATCGCATGGTACAATTCGCTCGAACTTCTAGTCCTCATATTTTGTATTTTCAAGAAATACTCTGGGTTGTACTTTTGGAGTCTAATCATCAACGCACTGAGTATCGTGCCTTATGCAACAGGTAAGCCATCCATTCCGATACTAGTACAAAGTATCTTTAAAGAAGCGAAAAGTAAACTAACATACTATTTTTTTTTCTTCTTCCCCAACTCCAGGCGCATGGATGAAACAAAACAATGTCGGCCACAACGCCGACCTCTACAACGTCCTCCTCACCGTCGGCTGGATTCTCATGGTCCCCGGCCAATCCATGGTCCTGTACTCCCGGCTGCACCTCATCTCACCAAACCTGCGTCTCCTCCGCCTAATCTTCTGGACCATAATCCTCTCCGCCATCTGCCTCTGCGTCCCCACCGTCACCCTCAACCTCGGGCAATACACGACCAAGAACCCCACCATCTACACGCGCGGCTACAGCATCATGGAGAAGATCCAAATGGTACTCTTCACCCTCCAGGAAATCTCTATATCCTGCGTCTACCTGTGCGAAACGCGCAAACTCATGCTCGTTATTTTCGACGGCAAGACGCGCAAGTGGATATGGCAGCTCGTTGCTATGAACTTGCTCTTAGTCTTCCTCGATGCCACGCTGCTCACCATAGAGTTCCTCAACTTGTACATGATACAAACGACGTTCAAGTCGCTGTTGTATAGTTTTAAGCTGAAGATTGAGTTTGGGGTCCTGAGTCAGATTGTGAGGATTATTCAGAGGGGCTCGAGGGATACGACGCCCCAGTTGGGGATTCAGACGGATGTCGAGGCGCAGAAGAAGGTGGGTGGCGTCGTGTCCGAGGTCGAGGTTTTGCAGCATAATGTTCCGCCTGAGTGGCGGTTGTCGAGGGAGGCGACGGCAAGGGTGTCGCCGATTGCGCTGAATGCTCCCAGTAGGTGTTTTTTGGAGAGTGATGCAAGTAGTGTTGCGTCCATGGGTTTGATGTATCCTGGGAGGCTGGGTTGACTTTGAAAGAAGTAGAATAAATTGAATTGAATTACCTCAATTATTTTATATGCAAACTCATCATGGAGTACCTGCGCTAGCAAAGCAACGGAGCTCAATACTTACGAAGCTTATTCAAGCCAGGAAACTTAAATTCCTCTATCCAACGTGTATTTGGCGCTCTTCCTTCACCATAAACAACTTTTCTTCTTTCCGTGATATTCATTTAAACATTACCAAATCCTTCACCATACTACCCGAAATGCTCAAAACCTCAAAAACTCCAACCAATCAGTGACTCCAAACCTTGCAAACTCTCTTCATTCAAGCGGGTCGAAAACTAGCGCCGTTCCAGCCATATACCCTCTCAAGCCTCCTCCCAAATCGCTTTGCCATGATGTACGTGATGTCACTGACTGGATGTGGCTCGTGAAATTGAATAGCACGACGAACATGAAGCGACTCACCGGGCGTGAACTGCCATGCCGAGCCCTGCAGCTTCTCAACAGCAAATCCAATGTGCGCCATGGCCCGCTTGAACTCATGCCACTTTACTCCCTTGGGGAGATCGTCATGGTCCGACTGAGGAACATGGAAAAGCGTTTTCATGGCCTTCAGGGCGCGCTTGTCCAACCTGAAAACCTGCGGGACGCTTCCTTCATCAGCGGTGCCGACCATGTGTGTCGGAGGTACATCAACTATCACGGATTCTAGGCTTCCCTTTGTCTTCGGTTTGACTTTCTCTCCTACCGCAAGTTTGTCAAACGCTCCAGTGATCTGCGTATCTCTGTTATGAGAAACCTCAGAGAATGGCTGGTAGATACTCTCCAATTGCTCTGGCTGGATTGACTTTGCCTTCACATGATCCTCCCAGGCTGGTGTACGCTGCATTGGGCCACCCTCAGCAATGCATTTTCGAATGACTTCATGCTGTGAAATCCCCGTCTTTGTCTCATAAGACTTATCGACATACTCCCAGAATTTGTCGAGGTTCTTTTCTGCATCGCGCATGGCTTTGACAGTTTTTGGGTTGCGAGCTTTGTGGGAAGGGTAATCCAGTTTTCCTCGGAATGGATTGACGACGTGTACTGGCATGTAATCGTGACTCAGATGGTCAAGCCAGTCATAGAAATCGGCATAGTGGGCATGGGAATGCGGCGTATCCATGTCAAGGGTAGATCCTTGTGGTGTATCGCGCCACACCATCAACTGCATCGCGCACTCTCCCATGACGGACATTTGCGCAAACAGTTCGGAAACTCGAGGGAATACCAAGTCTCTCGCTGCTTTTTTCTCACGCATTATCGTGGTGACATGATCTAAGAGAAGGTACAGCGCCTCGTCCTTGACGTCTTCGCAGTCTCCGCCCATATTGAAACACTCAAATGACGACATCAGCTGAAACTCCTCAAGTGACCAGATATCCCATAGCTTCATTACTATGTGACGGTTTGTCCGAAAGTAGAATTTGCGAACATTAGGCGACATTGATGCACACGCGAGTATCCGGTATACGCGTTTAGACACACGCCGAACGCTGCAGTTAAACTCAGCCATCAAAGAAGCAAAATCAGCACCTTGATCCTGCATAGATGTCTTCGATAAGAGGTCGGTAATCCGATAGAGTTCTCTCCAGGAGAAGAACATGCTGTACGCATTGGTGACCATCTTGGCAGCATTGCACATCAGGAAACACTTGCTATCCACACGCGGGTCGATATGTCCGTCAAGGTCTCGTATCAATTCAGCACTGTGCTCGCAGATATCTTTGAAAGCATCGGCGAAATAAGATGGATCCTCGCGCAGTGCTAGGATATGATCCTTTGCATTGGTGCATAGAGCGTCGAAATACGCGCGCAATCTGAGGAACTCGACCGACCCTCGGTTTCGATAGGGAGCAACCATGAGTGTGTCAGCAAAGTTTGTAAATCCCAAGTCGCTTGGTAGGTCAAGTTCAGATGACGGTGGCTCCTCCTGGATGGCGCTACAGTACAGCATATCCTGGTCCATGTCATGCAAGATCAGCTTGCTGCACGCAGCTAAGAATCCTATGATCTTATGTTGAATAAACAAATGGTATATGCCGCGACGAGGGCATTCAGTGGATGTATTTTCGCTCGGGATGTCGGGGCCTTCGGCCTTGTCGACAGATTGCATCCTGACGTAAAGCGTAGGTGTTGTTTCGCTTGAGATTTGTAGGCTGTATTGTTCTAGCTTGGGCTCGTAGGAGCACATCGACATGACTGCCAATGGGCTAAACGCCTCTTCCGTAAGCGTAAACATGAATGGAACATTCCGAGCACGTGCGTTGAGAAATATCAGCAAAGACTTCGGTTTTGTAAGATCTTCGAGGTTGATGAAGGGCCATATCTGAGATGCTGAAGGTGGCGTTTCTTTGTCATGGGTACCCAAACATTTTCTTAGGTTATTTGACAGCTTGGTGTATTTGAGATAACCATTGACTTCTGTGTAGTCTGGGCGATGCGTTTCTGCCATGTTCGGCCACGCCCTGAGCAGAACATCTCGCCGTTGAGTCTGAGTCTTCTTCAACCACCTCTTCCGTATCGTCGCTTCGCGTCGAATAACGATCTTATTCAATTCTTCGTAGTCCTTGCAAATACTCTCACTGAGAGAGGAAGCATGCTTGGCGATGGCGGTGACCAAGGATGGTGACACACATACGTTCCGGTGCAGCTTCGCAAGCAACTCGTCAAGGCATATGTCATCCTCCCTAGAAAGCTTTAGTACGTACTTATGTAAAGACGCTATCAAAGATGAACTTACTCCTCTAGCTGTGGTAGCAGTGCGAAATCTGTCATCCTTTGGGTGTTTTGTGCTTTCGTGTGAGTCGGGTGTGATTTCAGTATTTTGGCAGATTGTATGTGTATCACTCCGTTTGTAGGTGTCGGAAAATCATATTGTTCCGGGGCAAACCGGTGGTGAAAGGCGACATGCAAACGACCCCAGGTAAAGGGGAAAACAGCCCTTGTGTGACGAAAGTGAATGTCTCATATGTACCAACCCACATGATCTTCAGTCCGGGATAGGAAACATCTGCAAGTTCTTGCTGGAAGCATAGCATATTGGAATGTAAAATGTGATCAAAGAGTGATGGGTTGAACATTGAAGCAGGATAGCTGATATGCCTGCACTAAGACTGTCCTATAGTCAGTGTCACAACAACAATAATACAACGCACCTGCCTCCACAATAGCGAATCTCTGAAGGCAGAGCACATGATACCTCATATTTCATAAGAATCAATCGCAAAGTATGATTATGAGTTGCTGATACATTTCCATACTATCACTATACCTTTACTACAAGTTTCCCAATGAGGAGGTACGATTTAGGGCGGAAAACAAGGCTAGGATGGCTGGTTGGGTAGTCTTGGCTAAGCATGACGTCACACACTCGGGCATGCCCTTGCTGCGCGTTCGATGATCAATGTCGCGTAGCTGTGGAAGCAACACTGTATTGTTTATTTACACAGTAAATCAAATACACAAGAACACTTACAATGTTAGAGAACAATGTACACATCCTAACACTGACTCTTGAGAGACTCAATCAGAGAGAAAAAAAAGATGCATATCGGAATGCAATTCATAGATTCGTCTATCATAGACGCGTGACTTCGTAATTTATCCTCCCATTTCTGCACCAGTATGCATTTTCTCTGGGCGCTTTCCTCCAGGACGTAAAAAAGATATGAAAACTCCACCCAGCGCCCCTCGCTCAGTCTGAGCTGTATAATCCCAAGCAAAATTAAGAAAAGGAAAATGATGTACGAGAATCAAAATGCCGGCATTGCGGCTGCCCTATAGAATTTCCTTCAACTTCTCCTTCTGTGCACTTGTCAAGCTCGTGGGGAACTTGATCTTGACACCAACAATGAAGTCTCCGCGCTCTGTTGGCTTCTTGGATTTGGGCATACCCAAGTTGGGGTATCTTTCTGTCCAGTTGGGGCCGGTGGGACCGCCACTGCCGACGCTGAGTTGTTTACCGTCGATGGTTTGTACAGTCCGGCGCCAACCCGTCAGAGCCTCTTTGAGATCGAGTTCAATGACATGTTTAATATCATCGCCTTCGCGTGTAAACATTGCGTGGGGTTTCTGATCCAGTCGTTAGCACGTGTTCTCAAAATGGATAACGGGAGATGCAAATATAGCTTACCTCAGAAACAATGAAATGCAAGTCCTGTGTTCCACCCTCGACTTGGTCGCCAACGTCTGAGAACTTGATCTTACTTCCCGGCTTCAAACCCTTCTTGATCGGTACTTCGAGGATCCGATCTTGGGTGCTCTGCTTGCCCGTGCTTTGGTCGTATGTCTTGCGCTTGATCTTGAGCTTCTTGGTGGTACCGTTGTAAAGCTCTTCCAAGCTAACTGCCAGTGGCTTCTCGACGACTGTGACTTCAGGCTCTGGTGCTCGTCGGCCGCCTCGGAATCTACCGCCTTTTCCACCGGCACCTCCGCCCATACCACCCATACCAGGCATTCCACCCATTCCGCCAGGCATTCCGCCCATGCCAAAGCCGCCGAAATCGAAGTCATCACCGCCGCCACCGCCACCGGCGCTATTGCGCATGAATTCGCCAAAGATGTCGTCGGCATTTGAGAAGTTGAAGCCGTTTCCGCCGCCGCCTGTCGAGAAATGGAATGTTCGTGTGCCGCCGGGCATGCCACCAGATGATGTGAATGGAAATCCTCCGGGGCCTCCTGCACCTGCAAATGGATTGGCTCCAGGGCCCCCGGCATCCTCTTGTGGTACGCCGCCGCGTAGTAGGAACTCTAGGCCATACTGATCGTACGTCTTACGCTTCTCGGGGTCGGAAAGGATCTCGTAAGCCTGTGAGCATTCTTGAGGTATTGTTAGTATGTTTTTGCATAGTGGGATGAGTGGGTGGCATACCTTTAAACTTCTCCGAGGCTTGTGGGTTGTCCTTGTTCTTGTCGGGATGCCACTTCAGTGCCGCTTTCCGATATGCTTTCTTGATCTCGTCTTGCGTTGCTGATTCCGATATGCCTGTAACAAAATGTTAGCAAAAGCTCACGTGTCTATCCGCGGACCTCGATCAGGCTGCCCAGTTGACTGCCGAGCAAGGTATGACTGTGGAGGGGCAGCTTGAGCAAACGTACCTAGTGCTTCGTAGAGTTTAGTCTCCTTGACCATATTGACCGGCAATAAGTAATGAAGAAGGAATCTTTTGTGTGCGCGACTAGTTTCTTGGTAGGGAGTACTTTGTGGTGACGAGGTTGTCGTCGCTTTTATCGCTCAAGAGCTTCGAACGTCTCTCCACCTGGCAATCGACGCTAGCGGTGACGTCGGGCCCTGTCGCGCAACTCGGAACCTCAAAGAGAAGCTTCGAGAAGCTTCAATCACGCTGTCATATCTCACCCAAACCCCGATCACAATCACCATTGTCAGAAACCATGCGCTTTGAATTTCTTATTACAGTCTCAATAATTTGGATCGTGCATAATTGCCGATATCTTGGGCAGTAAATTATCACACCTCCTGTAACGCGCGGCTGCGGTCCCTTCCAACTCGACCTACACACATACCACGCCGCGCTTTTACCTCAATTAGTAGTATACCAGCATTTCTCAAACTCAAGAATCACGATGCACCATGATGCATGTAATGTACATGACGTTTATTCAAGGGTTAGGACACGCACGTTGTTTATAGTATAGTTTGCCCAATGCCCCACCATCAGGAGGAGTCCTATGCCGATGGAATCCAAAGGAAAACATTCATTCTAGTACTGCTTGTCGTGTCCCAGCAAGAAAACACAGCACATTGAAAAAGTAAAAGGCAATAGAGGCGTCATGAACATGCTTTTTATTAGAAAGACACGTCTGGTCTTTGCCCAAGTTCCTGCCTGATTCCATCGGTAGGATTGCGACATAATCCCTGTGATCTCCCCTGCATGTAGACTTGACTGGCAGATTCGTTCAAGATTCTGGTGATTGGGTTTAGTATATACGTAGTATGTATAATCATATAAAGTGGGCCGAAATAGAGCATCCGATAAATATACGTACATGAGAATCGTTTGAGAATGCGATGGCTGTATTCGTATAGAACTCTACTAAGCTATCCAATCTTCACCGATAACTGCATCCTGCACTTCAATCGAGATTCGGGCTAGCCAGCGAATGCTACGTGCAATTCTAAATCGAATACTCAGTATCCTTACAGCAATGATTAGGTTAGACATGCGATGCGCATGGTGTGGAGCAGTCACGTAAGCATCACAGATGAAGGCCCAGCAAAATTGTGCATGATAAATTGAAACAATGGATTGAACATATTTTAGCAGTGAACGTTCGCACTTCAACACATAGTCGACCACCCCTGTCGCAGAAGCTTCGACGCGCCAAACGCCTAAATGCCCAGATTCCCAAACGCCTTTTTCCGTATGCTACAGTGAGAAAGCTGGTATCCAAGGATAGAGTAGTAGTATCAGTAGCTATGACATGTATACGATTTTCGTGTACAGCGCTCGCACAAACAACAGCAGTGGAACGCTAGTTGCTATTCGGGCGTCCATGGGTTACGTATTAATCGTTTAGTCGGAGTCGCTGTCATCGCCGCCCTTGCTCTTCCTCTTTTCCTTCTTCGCAGCCTTCTTTGCAGCCTTCTCTTCCTTCTTCTTGCGCTTGCGTTCAGCTTTGTCCTCATCAGCCTCCTCTTCGGCATCGCCTCGGCTCTTTCGCTTCTTGCTCTTCTTCTCCTCTCCATCGGAAGCACCGTTGACCTCGGCCTCGGCCTCAGTCTCTCCAGTCGGTGCGACCGGGGGAGCAGCAAGAACGTCGGAAGTCGATGTGGTCTGAGCCAAAGGTACGGACGCGCCATCGACATCAGTCCTGTTAAAATCCTTGTACTCAGTGTTCCACTTGGCGGGAGTCTTGTCGTTGGGACGACCGAATTTCTGCATTTGTTAGTATAGAGTTTTCCAAATCAAGAAGTTGGTTTCTTACGTCAAGGGTGCCTGCCTCCTTCATCTTCTTCTTCTCAGTGGCGACTGGGCCCATGCCCCATCTCCTGGGGTAGAGGTCGCGCTCCATGATGACACGCTTAATCTTAGCAACAACACCATGATCGCAAGTGGACATCTCGACAGCCGACATTTGCGCGTAGGCGAGCGCAATAGCCTCACCCTTGGTGGTCATGAGGACAATCTCCTCGTGGATCTCGATACCCTTCTCGAATCGCAACAGACCGGGCAACATGAGCTTGGCACCATAGCAGATGGCGTTAACCGAGCTGTCCTTAACAACAACACGCTTGTAGCTCATCAAGAGACTCTCGAGAGGAGAGATAACCTTGCGCAGGTAGGCCTCGTCGCGGTTGTTGTCGTACAGCCATTGAGCATCAAGAACGTCGTGCAGAGTGACAAGATCCTTGGTTTCGTCCATGGCTCCACTCCTCACACGGCGCAGCTCCTGCATGTGGGCGCCGACACCGAGCAAGAGACCCAGGTGCACGCAGAGAGTACGGATGTAGGTTCCGGCCTCACAGCTCACCCAGAACACACCGAGCTGCCTTTCATTGTCAAACTCGTACAGCTTGCTCTCGTGGATGGTTCGGATACGGAGTTGACGCTTGACAGCAGAAATGAGTGGAGGTCGCTGGAAAAGAGCTCCAGTGAGGGTCTCGAGAGCGCGCGCAAACTGCGCCTCGCCACCAGGCAGCTTGTCGTGCAGGCGGATGACGCACACATACTCTTTTCCAGCTCCCTGCTGGGACTTGACGAGACGAGTGGCGCGGTCAATGCAGACAATGAGACAACCAGTGACCTTGGGGTCAAGGGTACCACTGTGGCCAGTCTTCTCAACCCTTTAGGCAGTGTCAGCTGAAATTGCATGCGACAGCTATTACGGTATTTTCCTACCTGAGCATGCGCTTGATCCATGACACGACTTCGTGCGAGGATGGGTTGGAAGGCTTGTCTAGGTTGATGACACCAGAGCTAATGTACGACTTGAGGTCTCGCGACAACGGCGCACATCCATTGGGAATAGGAGTGTAATGAGAAGTGCGAACGAGCACTATATGTGCATTAGCAGAGTAAACCGTAGCTATATGGGGAGCTGCAGCATACAGTCGCTGTAGTTCTTGAGTAGCAACGGCCAGTCGCTAGTGTCGATGGCAGGCGCAGCCGCCTCGGGCTTGATCACATACGCGTCGGGATCGGTCTGCACGAGAGCCATGGCGATTATTGTGGTGGATGGTGGTGTTGCAATTGGCAAAGCACTGATCTCGAACTTTTTCGCGTGGATTTTCGCGGAGGCCAAGCTACTTGACGCACAGGCCACAACCACGGAACTTTTGTCGGCCCGCTGCGGAGAAGCATTCTTTTCCTTGGTTCGCTCTTAGTACTTACTCTATGGGAGATAGGTTTCGTAGTACTCCAGTTAACTATTATTAAATGCTTATGTAAACTTAAGATTTAGTGATATTTGGAAAACAACAACTATCTTTTGTTGTAAGATAACCTTAATCTCGCTCTAAAATGAATGTCCTTCTTATTAGGATTCTAAGGGGTTTACTAATTATCTATCATCATTCCCGGGAGAAATCCTTCCTGTTGTTGCTTGTAACAGCGAGGTCACTTGTTTGAGCGCTGCAAGTGTGGGCTCCTCACTCGCTTGGTTAGCGAATTCAGTATAGCTCATATTAATAACTTTCTTTCTTTGAATCCCCGCCCTTGGTGGATGCGATACGCCGCTGTCAATGCTGCCGATGCTACCGACGCTGCCAACGCTACTGTAGGATGACGCTCTGGAAGGTGGTCGGTCGAAAGGGTAAGCGTCGTTGGCTGAGCCGGTAAAGCCTGTAGGCGTATGTATGTTCGATGGAGGATTCGACGTTTCTTCCAACCCCTCTGCAATGGAGCTCTCTCTGCATTTCACTGTTATTAGATTGTTTTTTTGCTGGAATCTTTCTAGCCAGTTCCTGCTATTCACCTTATGGTGAACCTCGCTGTCTCCAACGGTTTGCGCAAAGAAGCGTGCCTTGTCCCGAATAATAGCATCTGTAAGCAGCAGGCCTTGCCGCTGTTGATTTCTTGCCCAGTTGGAAAGAGCGCGCTCAATGCGTGAAAAACTGCTTTTCCGTCTCTTAATAATGCGCAATCTCCTCCTGATATCCTGGTACAGGTACTTCTCGTTTTGGCGCAATACCTTGGAAACAATCTATACTATACCTAGATGTTTTCAATATATAGTTATTAGTAGATATCAAGCTAAGGCTAGTATAATAAGTAATGGTAGAATAGATATTAACTTAAGGTAACAAAGTCAATTCTTTTGATACCCGATTGCGGTAGGTTGGGACGTAGCCTCACGTGATGCTATCGATATCAGAAAGCTTAGCACGATCACACAAATAGGAAACATCGACAGAGACGAGAGATGCACTCAGTGTCTCGGGTTCACGAATTGACGATGCATGGTAAATGGAACAACTATGCATTTGAAACTATATTAAACTCCTATTCGCTGTAATGTGAATAATACGAAAAGAAAACCCCCTTCAAGTCGCTACTGCACCGTGCTGGTTACTGCGCATAGTGGTAATGTCACCTGCTCGGACGCCCTGATGCTCGTTCAAGATCTCGTCGTCGCCAGTACTGCGCAGGGTGTTCTCGTCCATCTTGCCATCTACGCCTCGCTGAACACCAGGCTCAATCAGACTACCCTCACCGCTAGGCACGTTTGGCCAGAAAGCTTCCTCGGCATCTAGCAAAGCCCTCCATATCGGATCCGCCCTGTTCTTCACCTCTGCCCACCTCCTGTCGTCGCGGTTTACTGCGATGCTCACGCCTTCGTTGATGATACGTTCAAGCTGCTCGACGAACATCATGAAGTCTCGGTTAGACCAATTAGGAATGAACTCTCTTCGCATGGCGCCGCCATCCAGGTCATTTTCGTACCCTCGGGGAGATGACTGGGTATCCTGACGACGAGCCCAAGACCAAGCTTCATAGTAGACCTTCTCAGTTGACCATAGTAGAATTGCGCCCTCTAGCCAGGGGATGAAAGAATTAGGTTGTTGAGATGCAACAGCATTGAACAGGGCCTCGTAGCGACGAAGGCCTTCTGACTTGAGGTTTTCTTGTAATGGCGAGGGATAGTAATCAATCTTGTAAATTTCAGCAACTTCCTGGAAGAATTGAATCTCCCGCTCTCCGTTTTGAATGCCAGCCTCTAGCCATTTGATTAGGCGTGTTTCAATATCAGGTTCAGCGTCTGGAGCAATTGTCGACTTGTAGGTGCTTTGAACGAGACTGAGAGTATTCCTGAGTGTGGAGAGGTAGCCTTCAATGTACTGCCTGTCGTTTGATAACCACTGTGCTATTACAGACTTAGGCAGAGAGCCCTTGGCGGCGCGTTCTAGGAAGGGGTGCCTTGTGACGCGGAGAAATTGTTGGTGGTTGATTGCGAGTAAGTGTGTTGTGAGTGCCCAGGGGAGATCGGTTGTGTCGATTTCGCCTTTGCTGTGAGCGACTGCAGTTCCGGGGTGGTGCGTAGGCATGGCGGTAGGTATCGTTCACGAAGAATTTCAGAAATCTGTATCGAACGATGTATGTATTCGATAAGGTACATTTCGGACAAGGGCAGCAACGCAGGGTCTTTATATGATCTGTCAAGGTATACGCCAAGCTATACGATGGCTCCGAGGAACTTTAGCTACGTGCTACTATATCGGGTATGATGTACGCTGTGGCGCAGCCAAGAAAGGGTGATGGTGTTGCAACGACCGTATGACGTGGGTCGAGGATTTCCGGATGCTGGGCTTCTTTAGCTGATACAAGAGGACGAATGATGGGATTCTAGATTGATAGATGAGAACTTGGCGCGCAATGCCGTAGCGGAGCACTTGGCGGGAGGAGGGTGCTAGAGTGCTCGTTCAACTGAAGCGCGTGGCGGAACTGTGGCTGGGCGCTCGGCGATGTTGTCATTTCGCCACCTCACCAAACCGGACGAGCATTGGGCACTTTTCGCTTCCCGCCCCTGGCTCATCACGTGTGACATACGACGATGGTTCCAGTGCTCTAAGATGCCACGACAGAAATGCTTGTATCCACTTAGTGCGGCTAGAACCGAGTCTATATTCTTGTCCTTTGCAGAGCTCAGCGTGCCTTGGAATCCAGACCACACGCCATCGCATCATCGCCTGTGGGACGTTACCTCACTTAATCGTCGCACCCTAGGAATCTTGATCTACGCAGTTTCCAAGAGTGGCTTTCGAAGATTCTCCCAGATAACGATCAAGCGCACGCATCGGCAGAAAAGGTCATCATCAATACAAAGCGGTCCCACCTTAGTTTTACTGAGATCAGGTGAAGTGGGGTGTCTGTTTTATTGACATCGGGGCTGCAAGGGGTGGTTCGCACTTCGAGAGTAGTCGATTTTACAAAGTCGTATATTTATCTCGCGAATATACTAGACGAGCATCCGTATTGCGCTCAAACAAAAATACAGAGATCAATTATATCAAATACCCAACCCGCCGAAAATGGAATTTGTTCTATGGCCAAGTCACCTGGTCTATCCTGGAATTCACGACTCAAAGTAAGAATTTGTATCAGAAGCGAAGGCTAAGTATAGTTCGTCTTGTGTACCAAAGCAATCACACGACTCAAGGATTTCACTTCAAGTCTAAAAAGAGAATGTCGACCGAAACAGCAGACAAATTACAAGCGAATAACGTTAGACAACCTAGAGATCTCAGGCCTAGGCTAGGTCGAGACATCCTCGGCTGATAGTCGGAGGTCTGTAGAAATGTTTCACAGAATGATTCCAACATATTGCCGTTGTTCAGGATGTCAAGAAATACAATTCACCTGAACATTATTTTCTCCAACCCACTTGATCCAATATAGAAAAGGAACAAAACAACTCATTCTATATACAAGTCGACTCAGAATGGCTCATACAATGGAGATGGTTGTCGGACGAAATTCGTTATTATCGTTCAAAACTCTAGATGTTCAAACAAGAAGCAATGTAAAAAGTAGCATGGGTATAAAATACAACATATATCTTGCCATGACAGAAGTCTCACAGCTACATTCCATATAAACACGCCCAAAAAAAAGAATAAAAAATAGTGAGGTGAACGTTTATAGTCCTACAACGATAGTACCACGGCAGTACTTTTAGATACCCATGTCAACAATTGCCATAGACAGTCGTTCTAGTAACAAGGCATTCACAAAATATCCAAGATGAAAAGAGCCATTGAAAACCCCCCCAAAATGTATAATAAAACCATAAGAACCCATACATTCATCACCCCAAACCCACACCCCCAGAATGTCCCAAACCAACCCCCCGACTTGATCCTCGCCAGCACCTTCACCTGCACCACTCATGCCCACGCCGCTCCAACCATCTCCCCCAGCAACCCGTCCAACCAACTCCCCCCAGGCCTCACAGTCCTCATAATCGGCGCGAGGCGCCGGCATAGCCTCCGCCTACGCCCTCTGCAGAACTATCCTCCGTATCCCAGCGCATCCTCTCTTCATACACGGAATCTGCGTCTCGGGCACCAAGCATCTACCGAGTTTAGACATTGTAGTCTTAAATTCTGGGTACGCGGGAGAGTATCATGTTGCTCGTTTGTTTTATCCCCATCTTAAAAGTGAATGAGGCGGGTAAGAAGTCGTTTATAGCGGTGGGATCGATAGCGACGTGTGTGTGTGTGTGTGTGTGACAGAGGGCGAGTTTGGCAATAAGGCGTATTTTCTTTCCAAGTTTGCGCAGGCGAAGGTTGGTGGAGCGTTTGGCGGGGCAGTATAGAGGGGAAGGGGTGTTGACGGTTGCAGTGCATCCTGGGGCGGTGAATACAGAGATGGCGAGTGAGGCTACGCCGGAGAGTCTTCGGGCTTGTGAGTTTTTTTTGTGCTCCTTTGTCTGCGGTGAGAGACGGGGTTGGTTCTTTTTGCTGACTTTTACCCTTTTAGATCTTTCGGATGATGTCGGGTTATGCGGTGCATTCTGTGTATGGTTAAGTCGTGAGAAGCGCATGTGGCTTAATGGACGGCTGCTGAGTGCAAGCTGGGATGTTGATGAGTTGGTAGAAAAGAAAGATGAGATTGAGGACCGGGACATGTTGAAGTTTGGGTACAGGGTGGGCAACATCTAGAGTCACACAGATTAGATTTCCAGCAGAGTAGAAACTTGGTCAGTGAGAAATCGAGTCAATAGCATTCGACGAAATAAAGAAAACAATGCTCGTACGAAGCCTTGCCAGGTCATCGCCCTTCCTCTCAAACCCAAGCAATGCCGCAAACCGGATCATTCCCAACGCCTTCAAGAAGAATTACTGCACGTGATGCACTAGAAAGTCAAGTCTTTTTTCTCTCATAAGCCTTTAGACAGTTCCCGCAATACTGAGGTCCCTAATTTCCTGGAGCACCTCCTCGACACGCGCGTCCAGCTCACCCTGAGCATACTGATCTCTTGTGTTGGCATCGAGATACTGTTGTACCTGTGCCATTCTCGAGTAGGCCTCGGCACAGAACCTCAACTGAATCTTGACTAGCGCCTCGAAACTTGGGTCTAGGTAGGGTACTCGCAGGTCGATGAGCTGTGGCAGTTCGGCCGTCAGGGTGTCGTTGAGTTGGTCGTAGGCAGCCTTGGCGAGTTGCTCGTCCTTCTCAGCACGTGGGAGCTTGGTGACATCCTTGTCGGGCTTGTCCGTCAACTTCCTGACCTGGGCGCGCATGCGATCATAGTCCATCTGCTTGTGTTCGCGCTTGGTGATGCAGGCGTTGATGTCGGGGAAATAGGAGCAGAAGCGCTGGATGGGGTCGAGGACCGTTGTTCGGTAGGGACCATCAAGGGCTTTGATTGTCTCGGCGTCCAGGTCGGTAACGGCTTGCTTGTAGGAGCGCGATACTCCGTCCTTGGTGCCGGCGTCTCCGTAAAAGGCGTCAATAGTTTCGGCAATGCGCATCTGCGAGGCCGTCATGGCACGGAGCGAATCGAGGTAACCCTTTGCTTCCTTTTGCAGCTTGTTCGCCGCCGTTTCCATGGTCCGGTAGCGTCTGCCATGTTGCTGTTAGCGGGTGGTGATCATGGGCGGATGCCTGGGAAGGGGGGGGGGAGTAAAGGAGGCGGCGGCGGGCGGGGGTTGAGGGCGCATACCGCTGCTCAGTCTCAAAGTCGCGATCATTTGTGCGCTCGACCTGGCCCGTCTTCATCAACACCTGGGTGGTTGCGCGATTGACGCCCTTCTTGAACCCTGCACGGTGTGAGCGGCCATGATATCAAACAAACATTGTTGGGCTGCAATACCTGTCCAAGACATGATGGTGGTGTTGCCGCTATGTTCCGGGAAGACGGTTTAGAGATGTGTGTTGGGTGCAAGTGGAGTGGGTGTAGTCGGGGGATTGTATGTTTGTACACAGTGCAGTCGAGGAGAACAGAGCAGAGCAGAGTGGCAGTGGTGTTGTGGTTGGCCGGCGAGTTGGATGGGAGCGGGCGGCAGTGCCACAATGACGAAAGCTGCAGCCGGCGTACACCTCGTCCATCGTGGCTGAGCAAGCCCGCCAGCCCGGCCTCGGGTTCCGCTTCAGTGCGAAAGCACCCGACGTCAATGTTTTCTCTGCGTGCGCTGCATCGCGCAGCCCCTTCACCTCTGCGTTCATGTAGCAATTGTCTGCGCCAGTATTCCCTCGCATCGCCCTCGAGCCAGCAACAGACCCAGAAGAAAGTCATTTTTTCCGGCATCCAACCCACAGGCATCCCACATCTTGGAAATTATCTGGGCGCATTACGACAATGGGTTCGACTACAAGACGAGGCTTCGCCAGACACAACGCTCCTCTTCTCCATTGTCGACTTGCACGCCATTACCATCAAGCAAGATGCACGTGAATTGGCGACCTGGCGCAAAGAGATGCTAGCCAGTCTCTTAGCAGTAGGACTCGACCCAAAGCGATGCATAATCTTCACACAGAGCAGCGTAAAGCAGCACGCAGAGCTCATGTGGATTCTTAGTTGCGGTGCCAGTATGGGCTATCTAGGCCGCATGACACAGTGGAAGGTACATACATTTCTACTAAGAAAACTCCTTACCCAAAATAAATACAAAGTCAAGCAAGAAATACAAAACTAACTATCCTACCCCAGGCAAAACTCTCCCTCCCAGCAGACTCCTCCCCCCTCGACCCCTCCCCCAACAACAAGGACGCCCTAAAACTCGGCCTCTTCTCCTACCCCGTCCTCCAAGCCGCCGACATCCTCCTCTACAACACGACGCACGTCCCCGTCGGCGAAGACCAAGCCCAGCACCTCGAATTCACCCGCGAGTTAGCCATTGGTTTCAACCATGTCTACTCTTCCTCCCCCTCATCCTCAAACACAACAACAACAACAGCAGTAGGAGTAGGAGCCCCGATCCTAACAATACCCCAAACCCTCCTCAGCCCCGCCAAACGCATAATGAGCCTCACGGACCCCACCAAGAAAATGAGCAAAAGCGACCCTCGCCCCAAATCCCGCATCTTACTTTCCGACTCCCGAGACGACATCTTTGCCAAGATTAAATCCGCGCTGACGGATTCGGTAGAGGGCGTGAGTTATGATCGCGAGACGAGGCCTGGAGTCTCGAATTTAGTGGATTTGTTGTGGCATTTTGGTGCAAATGGTGGTGGTGGGGCGGCGTCGCCAGAGGAATTGGCGAGGGATCTCAGGGATTTGAGTATGAGGGCGCTGAAGGAGAAAGTGGCGGATACGGTGGATGGCGGGATTAGTGGGGTAAGGGAGAGGTATTTGGAGTTGATGAGGGGGGATCAGGCGGAGTTGGTGAGGCATGCTGATGAGGGTGCGCGGAGGGCGGAGGAGATTGCTGAGAGGACGATGGTGAGGGTGAGGAATGCTTTGGGGATTGGGTGGTAAACCATTAAACCGATCCAAAAAAACAACAACACTATAAATCATATTTGTGTAAAATATAAGATGGAAATGATGCAAGGCCCCAAGGCGAGTTCTTTGGGAAAAAAACCTCCCCCCATCTATGTGAAAATAATTGCACGCCTCACAAAGTGCCAACCCCGAGAAATCGCAGTTACTAACGTATTATCGAAAGATTTGGGAAAAAAAGAAAAAAGAAGAAGAAAAAAAAACTCCCAGGCCTATGCAGTGTAAAATGCCTACCCGAAACCGTGACCGAATCATAGGCATCTAGTAAGACCCGTTCGAAAACGCAAGCGCCAGGAACCACACACGCCAATACCGAACGCCTCGCTGAGAATAAACGCGCTGAAGAAGTGGTGAGAAGCAAATATAGGAGGAGCCCTGAGACGACCATATGCGTATGCACTAATAGGCAAACGTCGGCTATATTCCATGGCGGCAAGGTCGGGGGTGTCTCTAATAACGAGAGAGCCATGTTGGGGTTGAAGAACAAGTGTGGCTGCAATGACAAAGAGCCCCCCGGTTGTGTCGTTACGGCATGATTGTGAAACAGAGGTATCGGAATTCAATCAGAATGCCGACACCTAGCGCTTCGAAGGAGCATGTTCCTCATCTTCGTCCTCGCCATCGTCGTCTTCGCCCTCAAACTCAGAGTCCATCTCTTGATCCTCGTCAAATTCGCTTTCGCTGCCGCCAAAGTCAAGGCTCTCAGCATCGCTGTCTTCCCAGCTCATTTCAAAGTCGCCTTCGTCCTTCTCCTTCTTCCACGCAGTCTCGTTGGTTGGCATGACGAAACCCTCTGGGATATCCTGCTTTGACAATTCAAGATCCTTCTTGACCATCTCCTTGTATTCGGCTGGCTTGTTACGCAACATGACACCTGCGTCGACGTTGGCAGGGGAAGAGACCTCGGCGTCGTCCAATAGAGAGAGAATGGAAATAAGGACTGTTTCGACTCGCTGCACGGGCGACCAACGCTCCGCGGCAGTCTCGCCGGACATTTCGTCATCGCCAGGTGGGTGGAGGATGGAGATGCACAGGCGACCGTCGGGGTAAATGTTTGGGTGGTAAAGTGGTCGGATAAACTTGAAGTCTGATATGCCGTTAGCACTTGCTTCGTATCATACGACAGTCTCCGTCAAAGAGGAGCGGCCACGTACCTGGCGGGCTATGTGGGTAGTTGCGAGGAAATGTCATCCTGGCCTTGAAGTAGCCGCCGTAATACATGGATTCCTCATTCATAACAATGAGGGCCACACTCCACTCAAAGACATTTTCGTTGATAAGCTGTGCTGTGGTTAGCTGGGTGCTCTGCAGTCGCCACTCCGGCAGGTGACTCTTCGCTAGCCGCCGCTCGCAAACTCACCTCAATGTTGGTCCATTTCTCCTTGCTCAGCTGCTTGAACTCATTCATGAGTATTCGCTGCGCCATTTCCGCCATGTTGAGTAGTAGTAGTAGTAGTAGTAGTAGTAGTAGTAGTTCCGAGCGAAACCCTTGCCGGATGCTGTGGCGTGGTGTTGGCGAGGGTGATGTACAGTGACAATGCAGGCAGACGACGTGTCAGTGTAGTGGGGTCCGGGCAAGCAGTGGGAGGGGGAGGGAGCGTGCGGTGCAGGGAGAGTATATGTATGGAGAGCAAGTGAGTGAGTGGGCAAGTAGTGAAAGGAATGGGGGCGGAGAGGCGGAAGGGTGAGACTATGGGCTTTAAGGGAGAGGGCGTCTGCTGAGAGGCGCTGCATGATGGAATGCTCTCGCCGAAACAAGGATGCGCCAGGCCAGCCCTTCGGAACGAGCCTAATTCACCGCTTGCGACCCTGCAGAGCGCCCCTCGTGTGGAACCATGACCTGGGGACTCATGACCGCCCAACGTCACAGAACATGGCTTTTTGCCCTCCTCGGCTCACTTGCTTTGGCGGCTGGCCGGTTCCTGTGCCATGCTGGGTGCGGCCAAGTCGCCATGTTACTTCCGACCTCGGAACGAATGGGAAGGGAACGGAATCATCGCCTACACAGTAGTCGCCTCCTCGCTGCCAGCGCCGCGTGATGGATGGCGAGTGATGAGTGACGGCGTGTCTGGCAAATGCTGAGCCGCTCAATAGTGTACCGCCCGCCGCCAGGCCTCGTCCCAACCCTAACATGCGCAGAAACGTGGAACCAGCCTGTGCCTGGGCCGCCTGTCACGCCATTGCGTGCTCTGTGCTGCCCTCTGCCACCCTGCCCGTCTATTTTCGATGTCGATGAAACAAACAACAAATGCCAGCTGCGTGCACTGCGACGCTTGCGTTGCTGCCACCATATCTATGCGCTTTGCTTTTCCTGTCCCCTTCTAGTCAAGCCTTGTGGCTGATTACCGATTCAGCCCCAGCATCAGATCCTTTGTGAAGATCCAACCCCCATGTCAACACCACATCAGCAACCATCACATCAGGCAGGTAGACCATCTTTGGAGGCAAAATCTCTTCTTTTTTTTCTCTTAGCCGATTGTATACTCGTATCGCTAAACCTAGTTACTGTCCGACATGGTCCCAGAATGACCACCTCATGCCATATATGTGTATGTATGCAGAAACCCAAGCTTATCGACAACACCCCATCATTACACCAGCGCTCTCGTCACGTCGTATACTGAATGAAAACACAAAGCAAGAAACAAACAAACAGACGAAAGACAAAAACAGATAAAGGGTGTACGCGCCCAGTTGAAAGTCGACTGGGAGCAAGTAGGAAACCGCGCAACTAGATGTATCGCATCCTCCTCGCTACAAGCAAGCAGACCGAAACAAAGAGGCAAATGACCCCAATGATGCTGAAGAACCAGGCTAGACTGCCGTCCTGTCCTGGCACCTTGACGTTCATGCCAAAAAGACCGCAGATCAGGTTGAGCGGAACCAGAATCGTTGCAATCACAGTCACCTTCTGCAGGGTAGCGTTGCTATCGTTGCCCTGGATGACCTGGTCTACGGAAATCTGCGCCAGGTAGTTGGAGTGCGCGCGGCTGAGCATTTCCTCAAAGTGAGCCAAGTTGGACATCATCGTGACGACGTGATCCTGGATATCGCTGAGGTAGATGCCCACGTCACCGCGGGGTGCCACACTGTAGGATTCGTTGCAACGCTTGGCGAAGCCCTTGATGACATCTGCCTTGCCTCCCAATAGACGCAGCAGCTGCATTACTCGCTTGCGGCAGTCGCCAATTGAGCGGAGAATCTCACGCGAGTCCTCTATGCGCGCAATAAACACTTGGTCCTCAATCGCGTCAGCCTCATCTTCGATGCTTCGGATCACAGGAGCGAAGCTGTCCACAATGTCGTCGATGAGGGCGTAGCAGATCCAGTCGGCGTTGAGGTTGATGTAGTCACGGAGCCGACTGATACGCTTACGAACGTTGAGCGTGTGGGGGCTTTCGCAAAAGGTAAATGTCAGGATGCCCTCCTTGAACACTACCGCGTAGAAGTTGACGGGCTCCAAGTATTCCTCAGACTCCTTGTCGGCCTGGAAAAAGGAACGGAACGAGACAAAGTAGTACTGGTGGAACAACTCCACCTTCTCGCGTGGCTCTTGGATGCAGATATCTTCACGAGTAAGAGGATGCACTCCAAAAGCCTTTGAAATGGCAAACACTTCCTCTTCTGTTGGGTTGACCATGTCGAGCCACCAGACGCCGCCATCTGATGGTGTGTCAAACAGATCGCGGAAGCGTTCACCAGGCATGAGAAGCCCTCCAAGCTCGGCTGCATGAATCGTGTCGTCCATCTCAGAGGAGAAGAAGGTCCATCGATTGACCTTGGCTTCGGGCACATGCTTCTCGGTAAAGACGTGAGAAAGACCTTCTTCTGCAAGCTTTTCCTGGATCGCAGGGTCGACATCCTTCAGGCTCGTAATGTCGTCTGCCGTCTTGGGCGTGGTGGATTGGCTCGACTTGGGACGAAGATCAGAGAAGACCTTGGGCTTTGCGGAGAGGCGAGAGGCTACACTCGCCTTGTGGCGTAGAGGCTGACCAATAGGTGTCTTGCTTTGAGCCTCTGCAACAAACTCTTCCAACTCTTCATAGTCAAACCTGGTGGTCTTGCCAGGGTCCTCGGAAACAGGGAAGCAAACGTCCTCCTCGGCAGAGCTGTGCGCAGATGCTGCGTCGGTGTGCAATTCCTCGGGGCGCTCATCGCTGATGGTTGCGCGGCGCGCGGTGGTGCGAGACATGGTTCTATGCAAGGCAAGGTCGGTCTCTGAGTCGGCATGGCTCTGAAGAGTGTTGGCTCGGTCACGGCGACGAGGCCCGGCAAATGCATCAACCGAGTTGGGGGGAGAGACAGATCGCGAACTGGTAGACGAATCCCTGCTCCTAGACAGGCGCTCGACAGCAAGGTCGCGAGGGCGTCGGAATGTGTCTCGTCGGGCCCGGGGGTCGTGGGCTAGCGAACCGCGGCGAACATAGGCATCTGGAGCCAAGTGCTGGTCATCGTCTACCACGGCGCTTTCAAAGTCGCGTCGAGTGATGTCTGCCTCGAGGGCTTGGTTGACTTGGAGGAGGATGTCGGGGTGGTCCTGGCCATGGGCGCTTGCAAATGTAGGTCGGCGCGATCTGGGGGGCGAGTTTGCTTCGGCACGCGGGAGAGATAGAGGCTGGTTGCGGTGGTCGTTCAGGTCAGATACGGGCGTGCTGAACCTGGTCTGGCTCTCGGATCTCGGAGTGTCAGTCATATTGGCTACTCAGGCGGCGATGAGTGGGACTCCGGGATCTGATGCGGGGTGCTTTGGTTAAGCCAGGATTGTTTGTATATTCAGCGACTTCTGGCGCTGCAAGAAGCACGGAAGCGGGTAGGTCGCTTGTGAGCGCCCACCTCTAAGGCGCGCTCAACTTGACGATGGCTTCGCGTAGGGTGGTCCCCTACACTAAGCCGACGGTAAAGGTGTCCGGTATCCAGACCTCCACACCCTCTCCGGGAATAGGAAGGTTCGGCGAAGGAGGCGAAAGCAGTAGCGAGGGTAATCGGTGTTTGTTGTTAGGGCCAGTTATGGGGGCTGGTGGTCGCCTCCGTATACCCAGGCTTTTGTGCCGAGCAAGGGGCGGATGAAGGAGAGCCGGTCGAAGTAGAGTCCCGCCAACTTGGTGGTTTGGATGTCTATGGACGCCGTAGCGTCAGAGTTTGGGGTGAAAGGGGATGGTGGGGAAAAACAAAGAACGCTGCCGGGTCAATCAGTCGCAACGGTGGATGGCGGTCCACGAGGAGTCAGAGCTGGAAAGCGGCGAGGTGCGCTGGGGCAGCTGCCAGATGCGTGGTGAAGAAGCGGTGTATTGTCGTGGGCAGCAGGTCTGTGGGCAATATATACGTGGTGCGAGACCAGGTGGGTGATGAAAATATTTGGTTGACGGGGGGTGCGGGTCTTTTGTAGTGTGGCTAGAGGGCTAAGGCCAGGCCTTGTTTCCTTTGGATCAGGTCCACGCTTCGCTGCCCGCTGATTGGGCTGAAGCGCTCCCAAAGCCCCAAGACAGCCGACTAACTGCATCTGCACGAGGTGGAGCCTCTGAGGCATGCGGAGCAGCAGCGCACCGGACGCTCTAGGCGTGTACGAGTCTAGATGTGTGTTGCGTCTCTGCGCCCCCAAAGCAGCCATGGATGTATATGGAATTGTCGCTTGTTGACCTGCATCATCGTCAGGCGCAAATGGAAAGCATGCAGGGGTGGCGCGGCCGCGGATCGCTTCCTCTCGCGCCGAGGTTGTTCCGATGGGGCTCTGGATCGCAAACATGCCACCTCTTCAAACACGGCTAGCCTTGTCCAGCCAGCAGTCGACCACTTTCATACATACGTATATGCGTACCTACAAAACATACCAAACACACAAAGCCCTTTGAGCGCCAGGAATCTTCCATTGTGAGCACGTGCATGTGACATGGCGGACCAACTTCTCGAGCAAGTGCGCGATGCCGTCGAGGGCCAGATTGTATGCGATACTTTCCTTGTCCAGACCCAGACCCAGGCCTAGACACGCACACCAACCGCTGCTTCACCACAAGGTTTGCTAACAGTGGTACCAGGACTTTGAGGGTCAGAGGCTGGCTGATATGTTGAGCACAGTTCTCCTTGGCGCTGCTGGTGTATGTCCCCCTTCTCTTCATTGCGAGCGCTTCATGCGACTGACGAACCCAGATTCTTGCCTTCATTGTCGGCTACATGGCACAAGACATCCGCCTCACCCTCTACATTGGCCTCGCTGGCACCGCCCTCACCTTCCTCGTCGTTGTGCCCCCGTGGCCCTTTTACAACAAGAACCCCGAAGGCTGGCTACCAAAGTACAACGCCTCATCGCAATACAACATCGACGTCGACGGGGAGAAGGTGGGATAGACCGAGTTTGGGAGCGAGTGGCAGGGGAGACTTGTATCACAATTGGCTAGAAATGCGGCGTTTTATTGTAATGGGAATCTTATTCGACCCTCTTGACTGCGCGTGTTACTACGTCGTGCTGTCATGATAGTCTTTTGTAAAGGCCGTGCTAACGCCAGACATCCGAATGGAACCATAACCCAAATGCGTCCTTGTTGACCCTGTTTGTCGTACCGGCCACTGCTGTCTATCGGCCGTACTTTTGGAACTCCCAGTCTCTGTTGTCGAGCGGGCAGACCTGTCGCGTCTTGAGCCATCGTGAGATGCAGTGGAAGTGGAAGGCGTGCTGCTGTGAATTAGCATGGCGAATCGCGAGCTTAGCAACACGGAACCTACATTGCAGATACCCCAGGCTACCGTGCACTCTTCGCTAGTTGCCGAAGCTTGGTTGGCCTGGCATTCAATGCACAGGTCCATGATGTGGTTGCGGCAAATGGCACAGTTGTCGACGACGATATCCCAGGCCCAGAGAGCAACGGCATTCCACTGCGTCATGTCAGCATCCAAAAGTCTGGTAACGCACTGTTTGTGCTCGTGTGCCGCCTACCTTCTTGACCTCAAAGCGCTTCTTGTCGCCCTCTCCACTGGCACCGGCCTTGGATGTCTTGGTCTTGGCCGGGGGCGCGTCTGCCATGTCAACGTCCGCCATGATTAGTATGCGATGAAGCGGTTCGGAGCTGGTGGGGGCGGGGGGAGTGTAGAGTCGGAGGCTGAAGCGTGGACAAAGAGTGGAGTTTGACGGGCCGCAGGTATGTAATAGATGGGCGGGAACAGGTTGCAGCTCGAGCTCCAACCAGAACCAGAAACCAAGTTACTATGGGGTGGCAATGTATTGGCCCGAATATGGTATCGAGGCTGAAGGCGCAACGTGCATCCGTCAGGCTCCAGCTGCCAGCGCGAGAATGCCAAGACCAGGGCCCATTCACGTCACCGTCTGCGATGACGCCGCAGATAAAGAGCAATGCGAAGAAATAACCAGCAGCACACGCTTGGAACTCAATGCCGGAAAGGGACGATCCGTGTCAGAATCATCCCCATTGCCACCCCAGCTCGACGTCTGTTTCATAGTAACAGCCGTTCAGCCTTACGTCGCCGCCGCCGCTGCAAGCGTCAGTGCGCCTTGCCGAGATCAGCCCTGTTTGACCTCAGCCACCTCCGCGCTGGCACCGACTGATGCGCCCGACACTCTTCACTACACCCTCACTCACTCTCTTCGCCCTACATCACCCGACGGCGCGTGCCTATCTCTACCCCGCGGAACTGGATATGAACACTCTACCACTCGACCTTTGCACACTTCTACTACACCAGACACAGCCATCCCCCCAACTACAACCCGCGTCATCGCGCTCCATTCATCCCACTTCCACTTCTCGAACAAAGAGCGTCCGCCTGCGACCCTCTAGATAATCTACTCCCCACACAGAACACCCCACTACTCCTCAAATGTCGACAACTCAGATCACCGCCTCTCCACGAGCGCCCCGCGGAAAGCCGCAGAGCCCAGCTCAGCTGCCCCAAAACAACAACGCCGGAAGACAGTCACAAAGAAAACCACGGAATAACCGCGCGCAAAATGGCTACAACCAGCGCAACGGCCTACCTGTATCCCCGAGCAAGAATACCGCACAAGGCGCTCTCGCTGAGAGTGTCACCTTCCCCTGTGAAGATGGCCACATGTCTGCCGGTTCACGCGGCATGAAGAAGCACGCTCAGCCGAAACCGTCTGATCGCGTCTCTCCGCCTATCGAATCGGACCCCGTTCCTATTAACCCATCTGCAACTCCTGTCAAAATTCAGGCCGCTTATGCTGGGCCCACCTTTCACGCGTCTCCGGCGCCTTCTGCTTTGCCAATTCCCAAGTTTCTTTCTCGTTCTGTACCCGCAAAGACCCGTGCTGGCCCACCAACCCCTCCGCCTGAGGACAGTTCTGACTCGGGCTCACTGAGTCCTTCTGCTTCTCCTTCTCGTGCCCCGATGGCTGCGCCTCCACGCCATGAGCAGTCTCCCTTGGATCTTCTCTTCAGGGCCGATGCAGCAGAGAGGGCCAACAACCAAAACAGAGGTTTTCCTTCAAACAGCCCATTCGTAGCAGCAAATCCCGGGCGATCTCACCACTTCAAGCATGACTCTTACCATTCACTCAATGGCATCTTCCCTATCGAGCTTGACGGGGAGAGCAAGCATGCGCACATGTCCCCCGCACCTCCAGCGCCATCCGTCTCACAGCGCTCCATGACAGATCCCGATGGCGTCCCTCAACTCAAAGACGTTCACCAGCAGGGTAATGGAAATGATGTTATGCAAGACCTGTTTAGTCGTCTTTCCATGTCACAGAAGAAATCTACTACTGCAACACCACCTCGTGCGGGTGCTCATGGCCCACCAGGACCTCAAGCACATCTATCGCCCTCGCCTTTCCATGATGGTCGGACTCCTGGACGAACGGCATCTGGCCCCACTACCCCCCAAGCGCAGCCCACGAACCAGGACCCGTCCGACTTTTACTACGGCAACAAGAACCTTTCTCCACTGTTCAAGGCAGCCCAGGGTGACTCGGCCAAACGCAACTCTGGCCTTCGCACTGAAATCAGTGCTGATTCCCCAATGCTTCAGCAAGATGGGTTCAAGGGTTTTGCATCCGTTCCTCAGCCTTACCCAATGGGACCCAACGGCTTCCCCCAGGGTAATGGCGCAACGCCGAATGCACCTCGTCAGGCAGGCCCTTCCATGCCACCTTATCAGCAAAGCCCAAATCAAAGGCGCACGCCTGGTAGACAGCCACACCAGCGTCGTCCTGACACCTACCAAACAAGGGGCCAGAGGACTGGATCTGGATCTGGACCTGGACCCAAGTTTGATAAAGCAGCCGCCAATGCCTCTCCTGCGTCTGCACCGAAACCTTCTACCACCATGATGTCTTTTGTGCCTTCTTCGGTCGCTGCTAAGCAGCGCAAGACCTCTGCACCCACGGCTCCCGCAGCTACCCCAGCGATGAAGACATCCACCCCTTCTGAAACTTTAGCTTTGGAGCAGGATCTCAAGCGTTTGCTTAATCTCAACACGGCTGGCGATGCCTCGACCGTGAGGTAGACTACTTTCTACCTGTCCATATTCCGCGTTTTTCATTCTACCTACTAGTGTTTTCATACACACACTTTCTTTTGTCTATATGGGTCTTCTAGCGTTTTCATATCGTCATGTACTATGACCTTACTATCGTTTATTTGGAGTTTCCGGCGTTTTTTTTTTGAATGACTAGTCATTCACTGTTGGTGGACGTAGTATGGATTGCTGGGTATGTCGTCCTAGTTGCTCAGTCCAGCACAAGAACTTTTCTTTGTCATGGTTCATGGATTGGCTGCATGTGCACGGGGTTCTAGGAGCTGGTCGACTGGCGTTTTGCAACATCATGTTTTGATGTTTTGGTGCATATATGCACATCTGGGGTTGTCTCGACTGGCTTTGTGAGGTGAGCTTCTTCCGACAATCGTCTGCTGTCCACGTTTTGATGTTTTGGTGCATATATGCACATCTGGGGTTGTCTCGACTGGCTTTGTGAGGTGAGCTTTTTCCGACAATCGTCTGCTGTCCACGTTTCTGGATCCAGGCATGACTCGACTTTTTCCATCACTACAAACACCACAAATCTTTCAAGTAAAAAATCAAGAAAAAATATTAGGGCATGATGCTCGGCTCTGACGCTCCTATGGGGGCGCAGGGTTTTCATGTCCAACAATGGCTGTCTTCTGGTTTTATTCTGTGATGGTGAGACGATGTTCGATTGATGTTTCTATTCCCACTTTGAGTGTTTTGTCCTCTGTGCTTATCCAATGTTAGGGGTCACTGTTTAAGCAACGTACTATGGTTCTTGCACATGACAATGCAATGTATTGGCTTGCGTCCAACTGCCTTGCGCATGTTCTTGAGTAGTGGTTCGGGCATCTGACTTAGACCAATGGCCCGTCTACCAGACAATGGGTTTTCGTTTGCCGCTTCAGGTCGATTTAGTATTCACTTTCACTGACTATTAGCGCTGAACGCGAGTACAGGCTTGGCACAGCCCGTTGCGCACTTCACCGTGAATCGCTTCAAAATACCGCATCACCTACTCGAGGCTAATCTTACGCTAAATCCCGTTTGCTTTGCTCCCTTGCCTACTTGAAGCAAAGCTACTGCCCAAGTTACTCAATTGCTCTTGCAAACCAGACAACAGATCGCCGACTATACTCCTTGCCCATCGACCGTGTTCAAGATGAAGAGTTTCCGAAGTAAAGGTAAGCAAGCTGAGCCCTCTCTTCTCCAGTGCGGTGAGATCACCGGCAACTGCCATCCTCTCTCAGACCATACTGATACGCAAGGTGATAGCATCGCGTTTCTTCAGAGAGGGTACAACTTCAAAGGACAAGGTGGCAACCAACAGCACGTCACGTTTTGAATTCGACGCTGGTATTGACAGCACTGCTACAAGAAAAGGTAGGAACAGTCTCTTTCCTACTCCCCCTCGTGTATCACCAAAACCACCTGTACACACAAGTCAGAAATTGACCAAACGGGAAGTGACATGGCCCTTTCGCCGCAAAGACGACAAGCTAGAGAGACCGCAGCCAGCTCTGCGGCTCAATTCCTCATCGTCAACTTTGCTGCCTCCAGCCATACCACGCGTCATTGCTCGTGAGCCTAGCGATGATTTCGATCTTCTGCCAGACTACGACGATTCCGACGACGACGACGACGACGACGACACACGGGCATTCCGTCGTTCACCTGCTACATCCAACAAGAAGAAAATGTATCGCAATGCGTTCAGTATGTCCAACCTGAAGAAGTCGTGTTCGAACCTTGCGGCCTTGAAGAGCAAGAGTAAGTCTACCCACTCTTCACTCTATCATATCCTTGATTCTCTATTTCTTCAAGTTCAATCCGAGTCTAACATGATATCCACACCCCAGGTTCCCGCATCTTCAACGGCAACAAGAGAACCTACTCAAGATCGCCGCCACCACCACCCGTCCCCCAAATCCCTGTCGACTTCACAATCCCGCTGCCAACGCGTTGCTCTTCTCTCCCACAACCACCACCGCCTCCACCGTCTCAACCACCACTCCCCAAACGCAGCAGCAACCGCCCACCACGCCCCAAACTCAAAAAGACCAAAAGCAGTACAGGTCCCATCTCCCGCCCAACCCCCACATCCCAAGACTCAGCCATCCCCCTCCTCCTCAACCACCTCACCACCACCACCACCCCTTTCACCCGACGCAACAGGAGTCCCCCACAGCGCCCCCCGCGCCCCACCGACTCATACAACGACACACTAATGTACATGCGCCACACCAACACCCGCATGGTCCTCCCCGTTCGTCCTCGCCCAAACACCACCGTATCCCCTTCTCCATCTTCTCCATCTCCTCCTTCTTCGTTGACTGCGTCAACAGCACGTCACGCCTCCGCCATCATCGCATCCCGCCTCGGCATCCCCACCGGCCACTCCACCCCCTCTGCTGCATCCCTCTCCGCTCCGCTCGCAGCACGCATCCCACCGCATCCCACTTTACCCCTTCCAGTGAGTATCTCACACGCCAGCACGCGATTTACTAGTCGCTTCAGCGAGTTTGTCGCGCATTGCGAGCCAAAGGTCTATGGCCTGCTTGGTGCTCGTCCTGGTGCAGGCGACGCCGTAGAGGTGTACCAGAAGGAAATGCAGGATGAGTGGGTGCTCGAGAGGTTGGTTAGTCGTGGGTCTGGGGCTGAGGCCGGGGGAATGGTGTTTAGGGATCGGAAGGGGGGGTTTCATTTTGTAAAGAATTTGTGAGTCTGTGGTATTCAAGTACGGGTCTTGGATTTTTCTTTTTTTTTTCTCTCAAGGAAGTAGGGGCAGAAGTGGATTTTATGAGATATGACGGGGATTGATTTGTTTGGATCGGGGGTTTTTTTTGGGGGGGGGGGGGGGTTCTTTCCTTCTTTCTTTCTTGTTTTCTAGTTCACTGCGTGGAGTTATTTGCTAGGAACGGGATCATGACGGTGGGGGGGTTTTTCCTTTGAGAAAATGACTTTCTTATGCGGTACGTCGAGGTTGATAGTCTTGGTTGACAGAACATATCCATCTGTCAGGTTCTACATGTCAATTCTGTCAACATGACACTTGACAAAATGGACCCGAATCAAAATATCCAATGACATTTACCATACCATACAAGTACGATTCCACTTCACCTTGATTTGTCACTTCGCTTGTGTGTTGAACCAGTATTTGACATTGTTTGAAAAATTAAATATTTTATAGAACTGTCATTGACATCTACCCGTAATTCACATTTGGCTCCCAAACATGAGCATAGAGAGGAATTGGGCAAGTATGAAAGTTGAAAACAAGAACCTCCTGAAAGATTTCGCAACCAGCGATGTCCAGATCGCACACCAAGAAAAAAAAACAGTTTGCCGTTTCAAATAAAAAGAAAGACCATCCTCCCTTCCTTTTCACGCCAATGATATCGTCTTGCCCTATAAACACTTGTGTAGAGAGAGGTGGAAAGGGGATATATATAAAAGGGATGAGAAGCGCAAAAGATGAGGGCTGAGATGGATACAAGCTGCCCCATTGTCCTATGCCAAAGACTGATTTCCCATGACCGGATGAAACATGTTTGGAAACATCGTAGGATGAAACCCACTTCCACTGGGGTATCAGACATCAGTCTTGTTCGGCAAAGCAGTAGCTCGACAGCTTGTACCATCTTATGCAACGGCATCAGTGAACCAAGTAGACCAAGTGGAATATCGTGGGCACAAGAAGCAATGTGTAATTCTTTTCTGACGTGGCCGCCAAGATTCCAGTCGGGCAATGCTAGGGAGGTTTGAACGGCCCAGCGCTCGTTTAGGTTCCATGATAGGTCATCGACTGCAAAAATAAGGAACCTGGCCAGACCGCGTCTTGGATATAGTGTAAAATGAGCATAAAAAGGGTATCGATCAAGTCCAGAACGCTTCGTGAAAACACCCGCCATTACTCTTTTGGTATCGCTTGGACCACTCCTGACTCGACGTTTGGTTACAAGTTGCTTAGTGGCCTCCGTTCTTCCTAAAATTAAGCAGCTGAGACAAGCTCGCCAAGCTGCATCCACTCTTGAGGAAGTCATGGCTGATCAACTCGGATGCACTAGCTCGCGATTTGACGTCAACACAGAGACAGACCGACAGGAATGCCTTGAGCTCCTTGGAAAGCTTGTCTGGCTTCTTAAGACGAGGGGTACCGTTGGTGGCAATGAGATACAGGGCCTTGAGGGGCTCCTCGTTGAGATATGGCGGCTCGGACTCGATCATCTCGATAGCCATGATACCCAAAGACCAGATATCGACCTTGTTGCCGTATTCTTTTTGCTTGACGACCTCGGGTGCCATCCAGTATGGAGTTCCGACCATGGTTGCACGCTTGCTACGTTGCTCAGTGAGCTTGGCGCTAAATCCAAAATCCGCTGTAACGGGTTAGTAAGGTACAGCGAGATCGTGATAAGCGAAAACGTACTAATCTTGACATTACCACGGCCATCGAGCAAGACGTTATCACTCTTGATGTCTCGGTGAATAATGTTCAAGTTGTGGAGATATTCAAGACCCTTGCAAGTCTATCAAAAGTTAGCATGAGTTTGGACGAACATAAGCGAAAGACTGACCTCGAAGCAAATGGTGGCAATCTGGTCTTCGCTGATGGAAGGGTTGTTGTCAATAATGTCAGTCAAGGCACCTCCCTCCATAAACTCCATGACGACCCAAAGTTCGGACTGCTCTTCTTGCAGGAAAGCATCCAAGAAGTTGACAATGTTGGGATGCTTGCTGTCCTTCATGACAATGATCTCATTCACAATCAGCTCCTTGCGGGGCTGATTACGGAGGTCCATCTGCTTAATAGCAACCTGAGCACGTGGTCCGTTTTCCTGCATGACCCTCCTGGCCATTGGTGACGTGGCGCCTTCACGGATGCGAGCTACGTAGACAGAGCCACTAGCACCCTGGCCAATCTTCTTCTGCTTGTTGTACGAATCCAGGGGCCTTTCCTTGGACACGACTTCGCGGAGTTTGGCCATGACCTCGCTCTCCGACATGCTCGACATGCGCACGTCTTTGCGTTGGGGCTCATCCTTGGGCTTGGCTGTGAGGGCCTGTTCAGCCTTCTTGACAGCATCGCTGACGGGAGCGGCAGGCTTAGCAACATTCAATGGCTTTGGAGCAGCAGATGAGCCCTGGTATTGCTTTTGCTGCTGTTGCTGCTGCTGCTGGCCGTTGTTGGTGCGAGGGACCTGTCCGCTTGAACCCTTGTAGCTGCTGTTGGGCTGAACGGGCGGGCGCTGTTGAGAAGATGACTTTGAAGGAGAAGAGCTATAGTTGCCGTTTTGTTGTTGAGGAGCTGGGGGAGCTGGACGCTGTGCAGCCATCTGGCGCAATGAACCTGGAGGCTGCTGTGATTGCTGCTGGTTCCTCGCCGAACCTGGAGTTGATGGCGCAGGACGACTGGGGTTGTATCGTTGGCCTGAAGGGCTTGTGTCGCGTGCATCGTAGCTGCCTCCACCGATTTCTTGTTGGGCCAATGGAACCTTTTTCTGCGGTAGCGAAGCATTGTACGCAGCCAGCTCCTCGCGCTCACGCTCGTAATCCTGTTGTCTCTGTCGCTCACGTTCGCGCTGCATCCTTGCCTGTTCTTCCTGTCGTCTCCTCTCCTGGTCATAGCGGTCCTGTTGCTGCTGCTGTTGCTGTGAGGCAGAGTTTTGTTGACTGGAATAGCCTTGCTGAGGCGGCGTGTTCTGGCGACTGGAGCTGTAGCTATCCTTGCGTGGGTAACCACCAGGGGGAGCAGGGCGTGGAGGTGCAACGGAATTTCCGCCGCCTGAATAGCCCAGCTGCTTGTCCATTCCGGCACTGCCTGGCGGGGTGGGTGTAAGGCTTGGATATTGTTGGGGGTCTTCTGATCGCTTGACAAGCTTCTCGGTGTAAAACTCGAGGACCTCGAGAACGGCCTTTGGGTTCTTTGCGTAGTCATCTTTGGTAAGTGCAGATGCGGTGAGCAGCTTTTCCCATTCGACAGGCAGGCCAACGAAAGCACCGCTGTTTGGATCGAAGCCTACGTGTACTCTATGCGTGAAATTTGTGGGGTTGCTGACGCCACCCATGCTAGGACATCGCTGGTAGATGCTATCGATCCACGAGTAAACTTCATCATCGGTCTCAACTTTGCATGTAATGATCTTTGTGGGACCATCGCGGGGTGGCGATGAGCCTTTGCTGGGGTTGAGTGCGCGGGTGATTTCAAAAGACAGGGGCTGTGTGTCGGATCGCTCGACACCCAGAATGTCTCGTAGCTGAATGGAGTTGGATACCTTTGAGGCGTTTGGGCTCTTGAAGAAATTGAGCTCAAACTCGCGCAGCACCAGCCAGCGGTCTGCCCAGACGAAGGATTTGAACAGGCCTTCGTCCTTGACCTTGACCATGCCTTCTTTGACCGTGGACGTGGACGAGCCGCTTCTTTCGGTCTGTGTGCGAACAAGGGACATTTGAGAGCCGTTGTTCATGCCGGGCGACTGCATACTTAGGCCAGCCATGTTGCCTGGCAGCGTGCTGCTGGTGTTTGGGGTAAGGGCGAGGCGGGGACGATCTGTGGGTGGTCGCGGTGCGGGACCAGGGTTCATGAACTGTTCGCGGGAATACATGCTGCGATGTCGTGATTAGTTGGGGTCTACTTAGGCTGACGAGCAGCGACGTATGCTACCTGAGTCGGACCGGGCTCCGGCGAGTAGTCACGGTGGCTGCAGCAAAGAAGCAAAAAAAAAGGCCGTAGACGAGTGATAGCTGAGAAGGGGCTGAAGAGGCGAAGAGAAGAGTGAGGAGACTTACATGGGCAACCTCTAATTTAGACAATAGCTCGAGGGGCCTTTAGCAGGCAACTGTGACGGCGTCCGGGGAGCGCGTAGTCACCTCGGAAATGCAATGGTGAGTGCTGGGGGATGCGGTGAATGGCGGGGTGAAGGGTAGTAGATGAACTTGACAGGCAGCGGGGGAGGGCGCAGCCTTGAGCGCGAGTGAGAGAGAGAGGAAGAGGGAAAAAGAGAGTCGAGTCGAGTCGGGTCGGGTCGACAATTGCGCAGCGGGCTGGGCGTCGGCAGAGGGCGTAGTAATGGTGGAGCAGCTGGCGGGCGAGTCTTTGGGGTGGAGCGTCGCGCGGAGCGGGCCAGCAGCAATGCGAGAGGGCTTGGGCAGCTGGCGGGCGGGCCAGTAGTGCTGAGAGGGCAGCGGGTGCGGCTGCCAATGGTTCAGAAGGGCAATGCGTCGCACACCAGGGATGGGCTCAATGGAAAAGCCACATGGGGGGATGGGGAGCGAGGTTAGGGTGGATAGGAGAGGGTTGGGCAGCCAACGAAGGAGAGCGAGAGGGTGCTGTGGTGAGAAGTGTATTGTCGAGGCGGGCAGTCTTTACTAGTGGAGCGCTTTCTCCTGGCTCAGCGTGGAGCATGCACATGTGCAGCCAGACGGCGCGCTAACGCTGCTCTCACGTGCACCCGCAACTCTCGAGCTCGAGTCGAGGCGGAATGGGCGGAATGGGCACGATGAGCGCCATGGGTATGCAGGAGCAGCCGATACTCGAGGCCAAGGGGGCGGCCATGTGTTTCATGGGCGTGTAGGCGCGACAGTGGTACTAGAAGACGGTGGCGGCGTCATGGCCATCAACGTTTCAGAGCGCAGCGCTCGCCCGCGCCTGAAACTCTTGCAGCTGGCGTCTATAGCCCGGCCTGGCTGTCACGCAAATGTCGCCCGTGGATGGCATCGGAGCGACTACGCAGTACATACATGTAGCCCGTCTGGTGGAGCGTTTCACGTCAAGCGGCACTCGATGCACCGAGCATCGCTGCCCTGGCCCGTTTCAACCCTCGGGTCGACGCCGCCCGCAGCCAGTGGGTGGGTGGCTGTCTTGACTAAGTAGACGTCTGTGTATCGACTACGTACTAGCTAGTACATGTCCATACATAGATACATGCTTAGTCTACCTATCCTACACCCCGAACAGACACATGCTACATTGTCGATACACCCACTGCCATGCCTGCCCCAGCAGCCGTCGACCATGCACGTCATTGCCAGAAGACGCCACTAGATCAAGCTGTTGCATTCTCCATGGAAAAGCCCAAGACGCTTCCTCCACCCTGCCATCATCTCGCCCGGACAGCGGGGTGATCCAACATGATGGCTTCCAACATGTCTTCGGAGATTACTGTTGGTTGTGCTCGGGCATCGACATGTATTCATGTATCATGTATGTACATAGCGAGTACATTATATATATGTACACAGACAAGACGAAGCCGCTGATTGGCAGCTATGGCGAGCAAGGTTGATGCAGGCGAGCTTAATAGGAACATCGTGGTCGGTCGCTCCTTCCTCGCAGCTACCCAAGTGGTTCGTTCCTTCCCACCTGGGCGTGTATGTAAGGATGGATTACAAACACGCCGCCCCTCGACTACTTGCCTACATGGTTACATCCACCACCAGCCACTTTTCACACCGCCTGGCGCAGAGGCCTGTTGCCGCCCAAGCCCGCCTGTCCGCATTTTGGCTAATTCATCTCACCCTCCACGGTAAGGGTACGAATAAGCATGCCAGATTGACAATAAACAGTCCTCAAGTATCCTAGCACGTGAGACGTGGCTACAGCCATCATCCAGGCCATGGTCGCCACCCAGCAGAATACCTACCTGCGATAGAGTACATGCATCGAGTACGTACACACAAACACACGGCGCCTGCCCAATCAGCGTGCACCCGCCCACGAGGCAGGTGGGGGGGCAGCTGCTCCTACAAAACCACCCAATCTGCTCGCTGCGCCTCCCTTGCGCTCTCATATTGCGGCTACATAGTCATTCCTACCCGCAGCCATCAACACCAATTGCACCGCCAATCCCGTCTTGTTGCAATAAAAAAACAAAAGTCTAGTCCAGTCCGACCAACCACTGCCCTCTTCCGCCGCTAGGCCACCCGACAAGCGAGCGGACCCAGGGGCCCCGCTACCATTCGACCGGGGTCTCACCGACAGCCGAGTCCGCGCCCGCAGTGAGCCATCCATCCATTGTTTTGGCTGGCCGTTGGAAAACACAACGAGGCTCATTGTCAGCCTGCATCGCATATCCACGCCTCCCAACTCCTGCTACCGTGTGCCTGCCCCCTCGCCGAGCACTGATGCACCCCAAACATGGCGCCGCTTGAACAGCAATGGGTCAACGTCCAGCAAAAGACCTTCACCAAATGGTGCCCATCTCTGCCCGCCCCCCTCTCCGCGCCACTACTAACCACACCAATGCAGGCTCAACAGCAAACTAAAGATCCGGAGCGTCGAGATCTCAGACCTCATCACAGACCTCTCTGACGGTGTATGCAACCCCGCCTCTCCTTCTCTCTCTGTCCCCGCATCCACCCACTAACCCTGTCCAGATCATCCTGATCCACCTCCTGGAGATCCTCAGCAACGAATCTCTCGGCCGATACGCCTCGCGACCAAAGCTCCGTGTCCAAAAGTTTGAAAACGTCAACAAATCACTCGACTTCATCCGGAGTAGGAGGATCCAACTCACAAACACCGGTGCTGAGGATGTCGTCGACGGCAATAGCAAGATCATCCTTGGTCTCATATGGACCCTCATTCTCCGCTTCACCATCAGCGACATCAACGAAGAGGGTCTGAGTGCAAAGGAGGGTCTCTTGCTGTGGTGTCAGAGAAAGACGGCTTGCTACGATGAAGTAGAAGTACGCGACTTCTCCACAAGTTGGAACGATGGATTAGCATTGTGAGTTGATTATGGTGTTTCCCCCACCTTCCGTTGGCCTAACACACAAACAGCTGTGCCCTCCTCGACATTCACCGCCCCGACCTCATCGACTACGATAGCCTCGACAAGAACGATCACCGCGGAAACATGCAACTTGCTTTTGATATCGCCTCCAAGGAGATTGGCATCCCCGACCTGCTCGATGTGGAGGATGTGTGCGACGTGCCCAAGCCCGATGAGCGATCCCTTATGACATACATTGCCTACTGGTTCCATGCTTTCTCGCAGATGGAACGAGTCGAAAACGCCGGCCGAAGAGTAGAAAAGTTTGTGGCAAACATGCAAGGAGCATGGCAGATGCAGAACGACTTTGAAAGGCGCATGCGCGAGCTGCTAGGCCAGATTGCTAAGCAGCAGTCACAATGGGAGGAAGCCACGTTTGACGGGACATATGCCGATGCAAGGGCTCAATCCACCGAGTTTACGGCATGGAAGCGCAAGAACAAGCGCACATGGGTTGCGGAGAAGTCGGATCTTGTTGGGCTGTTGGGCAACATTAGGACCAAGCTAGCCACATACCGATTGCGACCGTACGAGCCTCCAGCGGAACTCAGTCTCGACGCGCTCGATAATGCATGGTCGGGATTGATGAAGGCCGAACGACAGCGCTCCCAGATCATCAACGAAACAATCCGAGATATCAAGAATGCCCTACGAAAGTCTTTTGCCGACAAAGCCAACGACTTTGCTCTGGCCCTCAACACGCTATCCACGTCGATTTCTGCCCTCGAAGGCGATGTTGATGACCAACTCGAGCATACCAAAGAAATTAGCAAGTCACTTGCACCACTGGACGAGTACTTGAATCTCATAGCGTCGATTGATGAGCAGTGCGCCGAAGCAAACATTGAAGAAAACGATTTTACAACATACACGTACGATGAACTCGAGTACGAGCTCGGTCTGGTCCGCAATTCCGTATCGAAAAAGCTCGCCTTCCTCGAGAACCAAATGGTTGCCCGAAACATGACCAACCTGACGCCCATTCAATTAGAAGAGTTTGAATCCGTTTTCCGCCACTTTGACCGTGACGTTTCCAACTCACTCGCGGAATTGGAATTTTCGGCAGCACTGGCAAGTCTGGGACTAGTCTACGACGAGGAAGAAATGCATGAGAGATTCCGTGAAACGAGCGGCGGCAAGGACTTTGTCACGTTTGAACAGTTTATTCGATTCATGGTTGACGAGACTGAAGACCAAAACACAGCCGAGCAAGTCTTTGAGTCGTTTAGGGAAGTCGCCGACGGCAAGGTAAGTCATCTATGCAGTCTGTTGTGCACACAAAGCCAAATGCTAACCCTTGAAATAGCCATACGTCACAGAGCTTGACCTCCGGCACTCCCTTGTACCTGATGAGGTCATTGATGACCTTCTTTCTACCATGCCTGAGCACAAAGGCCCAGACATGCAAGAAGACCGTGATATTCCCAAATTCGACTACATTACCTACATGCAGCGGTACATGGGCACTACTCATACCAATGGAGGTGGTGCCGAGCAAGTCAATGGCGACTAGTCCTCGCCTCGTCTTGAAACCAAGCGCGACCTCACTCCGGCTTTTGTGTGAAGGGGCTTGGCTGGTGAGAAAGGATTGGATGATAACCGTGACGAGTGGGGAAACTCTCAAGGAGAACTGACAGTTGAAGAGCAAGTGTGGCTTTTGCATAGTGGCCGTTCCTTGGAGTCACTTTGTGTCTTTGTGTTTTCTTCTTCCTCTTCTTCTTCTACTTCTTCTTTTTTTTTTATGTACGTTGGGAAAATTGCGTACTCATGTGGCAGGAAACTGGTCAAGGTAAGGGGCTGTGTGGGGGGGGGGGAGTTTGGCGTGCGTTTATGCATTGACATACATGTACGCTGGGTCTTGTGTGCGTTTACGTTGTTTTGAGCCTTTGGGGGGATGGAGGTATACCACGTAGATAGGGAGACGTATGGCATTATGAAATTTTAATTAATTTGAAGCATTGTCTGTCCATCACTTGAACTCGTTGCATCTGTTTGGCGTATGGCATATCAAATTGTTTTTTTTTCTCGGAAAAGCTTGGCATGCCACTTGCCTGTCCATGGTTTTTTTCTTTTCGTGCTCTTGATATACATCACATTAGATTATATAAATATATGTGTGCGTGTGTGTTTTTCACAAAGAATAAATTATTACACAGAAACCCCAATTGAGATTACGTCAAATAGAAGGAAGATAGATCATTCATCAATGAAAAAAAAAAATTAAGGAAGAAAAAAGTTATCTCTACCTCAATCCCTCTTGGAAAAAAAGGATAGGCTCATAGATATCGTCATAGTAAGCCAAAAAATAAATAAATTCGAAACCTCATTACTCTTCCACCACCAGAGAAAAAGAGAAAAAGAGCTGTTTTCCACTCGTATCTCCACCATCAATTCACCCCCTGCAACTCAGGCAACTCAATCAAATTCCCCTGCATAACCTTACACAAGTCCAAAAACTCCCTCTTCTCCACCTCAGTCGCAAACTCAACTTTGGCACCACTAATCACCCCATCCTCCTTATCTTGTTTCTTCTTCTTCTTGATTCCAGCCACACTGCCCGCTCTATCTTTGCCCTTTGTACTCCCAGCAGCAGCAGCAGCAGCAGCATCAACAGCAGAAGAAGAAGGATCCGGCATCTGCGACCCAGCGGCATCCACCGGAACTTTTAGGCCGCGGATTTTGACTTGTCTCATACCGTCATCCTTGATACTGAGGGGATCACGGGCAGAGTTTAGGTAGAAAGCTAGGTAGCCGGTGCGGAAGTCGGCGGAGAAGTGTAAGAGGGCGATTACGGCGCCGGTATCGTTGTCTTGCCAGATACGCAGGGTTTCGAGGCCGCACATTTGTTCTGCGTAGGCGAAGGATTTGGAGAGGCCTGAGTGGGTGCGGAGCGTTTTTTCCGTGCGGAAGGTGGCGAGGAGGGTGCGGCCCATTAGTTCGTTTTGGAAGAGTGCCGACGCTTTTCTGGTTGTTAGATATTCCTGTTCCTTTTTCTTTTGGTTTGTAGAAGGGGAATCTTTTGTATATATATATGAGGTTAGGAGAGACTTACACTGAGGGCTATCAAACACGTAATTCACCCAGCTCGTTTGCGCTACGCGGGCTGGGCCGGATGCATGGGATATATCGTAGAATCTGAGCTCGCAGGGAACTGTGATGGAGACTTTGGCGGGGGAAAAGTAGCTTGCGTAGGGAATGTACATGTGTTCATCTTGCATGCGGAGTTCCATACGGACTTGGGTGTCGTCACTAAAAACCCAGATGGAGGTTACAACGCGGACGGTTCGGGTTTCCGGGTCGGTGATGCGTTTTCGTACCACAGCAATACGGCAGTCTGTACAGACGGTGATCATTTCTACGTCTCGGGGATCGTCACGGTTGATACGGTGGGAGTACTCTACTACTTTGCCCCGGCTATGTGATTGGTGTTAGTTTGTGGAAAATTGTCCATGACAAGAAAAAGGATACATTTCTGATATGCAAGTTGATGAGATAGGTAGTTTATAACTTACACATCACAAAGTATAGCTGAATTACGAAAAGCTTCCTTTTCAAAAGCATTTCGCTGGCTCGCCGTTGTCGCGCTTCGGTGAAGTTGCTCAATCTCAGCTTGCGACAGTGTTCTTCCCAGCTCATATGGAACTTCAGGCCCAAGAATTGGAGAGGAATGTAGTGTCGAATATCGATTTTTAGGTCTTTGTGTCTGCTCCCGTATCTCTGGAGAAGCCGGGCCATTCCTGGTTGATATCGACTGTTGACGACTGAGGCGTAATTGTTTCGCTGCTGGTTGTGGACTTTGCCATCCAGTGGAACTTTGACCAGCTTCAGAAGATGCATAACTGCTACTTGAGTAGCGCAGTGATGAGTCCATGATGCTCACCTCTGATGTACTTTCTCTGGTGGGTAAAGGAGTAGGCGGTCCGTTGGTCAAACTAGCCGTTGAGTACTGGGATAACCTCTGGTTATACGGAATTGAAGGTAATGATATTTTGAGGTTGGGATTCCGCGGTGGTGATCTTGATAAATCTGAATGGTCAAGCGTTGGACTTTGATAACTTGCGTCTCCAGTACTTGGAGTTCGTGCGGGATGTTTTGGCGGGACGGGCGGCGTGGCAGAGTCTCGTGACATTATATCGAGATCCTGTACCATGCGATGGACCTCGTCCAGCTGCTGATCGAGGCTGCTGCTTGAGGTGTACATACTGTCGATACGTTCCGCCATTGGTTTCACTACCCGTTCTAAGCGAGTTGAGGACTTGCTACTCAATGTTAGTCGTTGGAGGCTTCGAGACTGACATCACTAGCCTTTGTAATGCTTGCACCAAAACAGTTATTGCGTGTTTATGCACCTGTAGCAAGTCCCTCAAAATAACCAAGTCACCACCCTCTGTGGTCCAAGGGATCGTCTTGTACTCGGCTAGTACCAAGTCACTCCATGCTCGCTCAATTGCGAAACCGCCCACAGTCCTATGCTTTTTGATGACCTGGTATTCATCTATCAAGGAATCGAGATCGTCGACTGCTCGCTTGCAGGCTCCGATTATAGCAGCAACTCCGGCTCGGGTTTGCTGGTCAGCACTCTGGAGCAGACCGCTTTCGCACTCGGCGTATAATGTCTCTGCCAGTAGTGTGAGGGCTTTTGCTAAACCGCCAATTTCAGCTTCAATGCAACCGAGGTTAGACGGAGCTTGCTTGTGACAAGCAGCGAATGCGCTTCCAATCTTCCAGGCCTTCTGGGATAACATTAGAATGTCCCCAATACTGGGGACAGTCATGGCGGCGAGTAATAAGGTTCATGTACTGAACTACGATAAGCAGTCGGGCGGATGGCAAAGACGGAAAGGCGATATCAATGGTAGCAGAGCGATCAGCACATAAACTCTAGTAGAAACACCGTCTGTGAGAGAGGCTTATACCGTGGACACGGCAGACGTGGGGCTATGGGGTGAGAGTTCGCGACCCAGTCAGAACCGGCCCGAGGCCATGCACTCGGGTATAGGGCTCCATGGCGATGTGTGCTACAAAGGTAAGGTGTCAAATATTCACTTTGGTGGAGGATGAAGCAGGAGAACATGGGGGCCTGATGCTCAAGTACGTAGGCGAACCACCAAGCCACGTGGGGTAAGCAGCGTCCCGTCATTGGCGTATGTTTATCTTCACCACACGGCTGGTACTCAGCCACCCCGCACAAGTGCTCACACATGGCAAGCGCCCCCATATTCAACCAACAAGGTTGCGGGCACGACTTTGAGCTCGGACACGACCAATTCCAACAAATGTAGCACGCAATGTTTGAGCTGCTTACGCTTGGTGCCAATGGCAGACTGCAGTCTAGACTGAACACCCCCACGGCGGGTGTCATGTTTCAGGGTACATTAATTTGTCTTGGATGTTCTGATATAGATATACAGCCCCGAGGAGCCGCCCGCCGACGGCCAATTGGAGTAGAAAAGTAGGAGAAGAGTAGGCGCACGCAAAAATCCACACATCATCCTTCAGGATCAAGTGGCTAAAGTCACCGTGCCCGAGATTTCGTGTGCTCAGGAGCGTAGTATTGTACAAAAATTCTGCAAACGGTCGTTGACATGTCTTCGTTGGGACGTTTATGCAAGTGGAGAGAAGAGACTGCACAAGTCAGTAAGTTAACCACAAACCACTGGACGCAGAGAAGCGTAAATTTCCCAAATGAGAGTGCTCCAAAGAAACATGCGCGCAGACTCTACGCTTCCGTGGTGCGAGAAGGTAAATGCGCCTCAATCCAACAAGAAGGCGGACTCATTCGCTGATGAGCGCAAAACAAAAGCACCATACTCACCGGATAAGAGATGGCCTAGGCTCGCTTCGAGAGTAACCGAGATATAGAATCAGAGGGAGGTAGCCGTAGTGGATAGCGACACGGGAGACATCGATGATGCGGGCAATGCGCTCCTAATGGACGGTCAATGTGTGTCTCCTGTGTCTGTCTCTACGAGTTGTAGCTTACCTTGGACTCTTCCGATAGTTGATACATGATTGCTGTGTGGTCGACTGTCGATTTGGGCGAGTCAGAATGGGTGACGGAATGGGTGACGGCGGGCTTGGTGGGCGTGATTGCGATGATGCGCAAAGCTCAAAATCTTGGGGTCCATGCACGGGCCGGAGACTTGGGCGAAATTAACCACATATGGACTAGCGCAGGACTGGACTGTCGAGCTCCGAGATCTTTCAGCCATGTTCAACTCCACCTTCAACACGCCACGACATCCCTCGCGCTCAGCCAACAGTGTCAGACACACGAAGAACGTGGTGCGATCTGAGATATCCGATTTTTGACGCTCACTTCGCTAAATTCCAGCCATGTCGGCTCCAAGCGCCCGTCACTGGTACGTATTCGAAATCAATAACAACTATCATGTCCTGATCAATATACAGGGAGCAGAACAAAGAAGCCACCGTATACGTCGGTAATCTCCATGAGCGCGTCACACCTCGCATCCTTCACGAGCTGATGCTCAACACCGGCCGTGTACGTAATGTGAATATGCCAGTCGATCGTGTCAATGGGCAGCACCAAAGTTTCGGCTTCGTCGAGTTCCACACAGAAGCTGAAGCCGACTATGCTTCTAAAATTCTCAACAATGTTGCCCTTTATGGAAGCCGGATACGTGTGAACAAGGCATCTGCAGATAAGCAAAAGAATGTCGAGATTGGCGCAGAGCTGTTCGTTGGCAATCTTGATCCAGGTGTAGACGAGAAGACTCTGTACGACACATTCAGTCGATTCGGACCACTGGTGAATGCGCCAAAGGTTGCGCGCGATGAAGTCACGACCGCGTCGAAAGGCTACGGTTTCATCTCCTACGGCGATTTCGAGTCCTCGGATGCGGCCATAGCCAGCATGCACAACCAATACATCATGTCCAAACAGATCACAGTTCAGTACGCGTATAAGAAAGATGGCAAGGGCGAGCGACATGGAGACGAAGCCGAGCGTATGCTTGCTAAACAAGCCAAGGCTCACGGAGTTGCGCCTGCTGTTCAGCCTCTGCCAGCACATCTTTTCCAGCTTCCTCCAGGCGCTGCTCCAACGGGACCAGCTATGCCTGTAGATGGAAGAGGTGTACCAGGCGCGCCAAGCGGGCCAGGAGGATATGGACCACCGAGCGGACCTCCTGGCTTTGTACCCAACGGACCCGCAGGTTATGGCAGACCACCCTCTGCTGCTCCCATCGGCCACCCGTCACTCCCTCCTCCTCCAACGGGTCTGCCTGCTCGCCCACCGAGCGGTGCCCCAACCAACTTCTTCCCTCCCCCTCCGGGATTTGCAGCTCCACCACCAGGCTTTGGGGCCCCTCCGCCCGGTTTTGGAGGCCCTCCAGGTTATGCACAAGCGCCTAGGTAGATACAGTAATGATCGGGTGTAAGAACAGGCAGCAACAGGCCTATTGCTGCATACAGAGGCATTGCGCCCTCGGCGCGTCCACCATAGATGCTTCAGGCACGTACTAGGGATCAGTAATAAGTTTAGCCTACAGCCATACCACTAGCATGCGATATAGTTCGTCCCGGTGTCGATCCCTGGACGCTACTCCGACGTTGGAGCACAAAGTCACATGTAGAAAGCAAGGTACACAGTAGCATAATTCTCGCGCAGAGACATATGAAGATCTAATTGAGGAAACACTGTAAAAGTCAGTAGAAGAGAAGGAACACGAGACGGAAATGAAAGAAAGCAAAGACACTAGGCGCTTAAACCCATATGCGCAGATCCACGTACGTCTGCTCATCCCAAGCCGCATATAACTAGCCCACTCGAGGCAACAAATGAAAAGCAGTAACTTGTCAAACTGAGACTTAAAACAAAAGAAATGATGTACGAGATAGTCCTGTGATGCATCGCCCCCATTCCACGTCCTTGCCCATTATTACGAGAAGCTGACAAACTTTGGATCGCGGGGGATACCGTCGGCTCCAATGTTGTTCTTCTTGAATCGATCCTGCATGTATATTCTGCGCGCCTCGTCAAAGTCGACGCCTTGTCGCTTCATGATGCGCATGACCTCCTTCTTCCCCGCGTCATCTAGGCCTTGGCGCGAGTCGCCAGATTCTACATTGCCACTGAGGTCAAATGCTGATGACGATAGACCTGCTTCGATATCGTCGCGGAAGGAGGTTGGTAGGCGCGAGTAGATGGGTTCAGGGATGGGTAGGACGTGGATCCAACGGTGCCGTGTGAAGTATGCGGCTGTGGGGTGTTAGTACCAGCAGTGAGGTGGGATGCGAAGAAAGTACCTGTTGCAAGGGCCAGGACAAAGAAGCAGACCGAGTAGAATAGGTACTCCATATTGGCGATGGTACTTGTGATTTGGTGATGGGATTGTGGTGTATGCGACAGAGCGGATGGTTACGAGTATGCTCTATCGATCTGCAAGGAACGCGATGTGAGAGAGATGACAAAGAACAAAGGAAACGGATGTGTGATGGGCTATGAGGGTAATGCGGAGACGCGGGGTCTTCACGCCACAGGCAGGGACATAGATGCGGTTATCCCGGACGACGGTGATGCGTGACAACGGAGTCGCGGACAAGACGTTTCGGCTGTCACGGCCTGAACCTTAGGCTGCGCCTCACGCTCATGCGTCGTCACTTCCGCTCCGCTGCTTGGCAGTAGCGTCAGCGTCGGCGCCTATGTTGATCCATCCCCGAAACACGCACTAAGCGCATGCGGAAATGCAGACGAGGCCCTACCTTTCAATATTGGCGAACTTTCATTGACATCGTCCGTATCCACATTCCATACAGACACAATGGCCACCACTATCTCGCACGACCTTGCCTGGGAGATTACCAGTGAGTGAACAGAAACTGGTATACGAAAGATGGAGGAATAGGCGTTGACAGTTGGCAGAGGGACGCAGCTCTACGCTCGTCAAGAGGGCAAATGGCGTCCAGTTCTCGCGCGATCCTCTTAACCTGAGGAACCTTTACAGCCGCAAGGTATGCAGTCAGTTTCGGATTTTGGGCCGTGTTTTGCTAACTTTGCGCAGAACGAGGGCTCAATCGCCAACAAGGTACGCCCACCACGATCTTCGGTTACGCGAAGCGCGAACAGCAGATAACCCAGAAGACGGTGTTGATAATGTGAATCAGGCTATTGGTGTCATCCCCGGCAAGGAGGGTGGTGTCACTCTTCTCACCAAGAAGGCCGACAAGCACCACCAACCCGCATCCGCCATCCAGACCACCACCTTCGGCCCCAGCAAGTCCACCCGCAAGTACGTCTCTTCGAACCATTACCCCGGTAGCCGAACATGAGGATACCTGGGGATACCCTGGGAGTTTTGCTGACGGCTCTAGGACCTACTCTGCCATTGTCAACGCCACCACCAAGCGCAACTACCGCCCCGACCTCCGCAAGGACGCCGTCGCCAGGGCCTCTGCCATCCGCAAGAGCCAGAAGCCCGTCAAGGCTGACAAGCCATCAAAGCCCAGGGGTGTCAAGGCCAAGGCCGCTGCTGCTGAGAAGGCATAGATTATGAGTGGCTGGAAAATGTGCTGCATGTGAATTGGTTCGGAGTTCAACTTCATTCGGTTCATCTTCTGTGGGATTCGGAGCTCATGATATGAAATGAGCATGGGCTGCATGAACAAACTAAGCTAGAGTCTTCATAGCGAATTGACTCGGCGAGAAATGAATATGCTTCGAAAACCAAAGTTGGGCGTTGTTACGCATTTGTTTCACATGAGGTGTAAGCTTACAGGTCGATTAGAGCGCGGCTTTAAAGCTCAGCAAGTGAAACGCTTCTCTTACTGGACACAAAAGTTTCTGGGCGATTGGCTTTGTGTCTGACGCATTCCTTTGCTTACTACTAGTACCTTGTACCGACTGGATTTTCTTATATCTATCCGCCCGCTGCTCTCACACCATGAACGTGGACACAAAGCCAACGCGCTCCACTAACTGCATATGCCACCTGCATGAGTGCACCTGTACGTGTACAAACGGTATACGGGATGCAGAACCGCGCTTTGAGTCCGCATTGTGATGAAAAATTATACACCCAACTCTCAAGCGCGTACTGACACCACATGCACTGTGGATATAGAGTCCTGAGGTATTACTCGCTAGGCCAACTAGGGCTTACATGAGTACATTGATCGGCATAAAAGCCACGGTATCTTCCAGTGTTGGATCGGTATACGTTGACTGGTCTGCGTACAAGGAACAGGAACTACTTGATGAGCAAGAGTGTATAGGGACTTACCAGCCCTTGGTTTAAATACCACCAGTTGTATCGCATAAGATGCCTTTGTTGGCGTCGGATGTGTCCTCAAATGGAGACGTGTCGCAAGACTACCTTATTGTTAAGCTCCCCGCTTCTTCTGGGTCTTTAAATGTTACCCAAATGTTATAGCTCGGAACCACAACCGACCTCTCAGACCTGTACTTGACACTGACTGTGTGTTTGGCGGAAGTCGGCTTGCTTTCCTGTCTCACCTGCTTCTCTCTGAGCTTTGGCTAGGACGAGAGTCACCCGATACCTTGGAGTCGTGATTGGGCGAAAGTGTAAAAGACCGTTTTTCCCCCACAGGTGGCTAGGGAGTTGTCGTATGATGTAGCGTCATGGTTGTCTGGTAAGATGATAAAACTTGGATAGCTGAATCGCATTCAACCAGGCATCCAACTCATTTTGGTTGCTCCTTTCGGCAATCCTTCCTCCCGCCTGCAATACTTCCGGCAACCAATATTCCTTTCCAAGCTACAGCAGGGGCAAGATCTTGTTTTCTTGAGCCTCATCGTCAATTTGATACAGCAGCATATCCGCGATCGGGAAAGTCGAAACGCTTCCTGGCTCTTACTGCTCTTGAAGTGAGTGCGCCAACGCATACGGCGTTTACAGTCCGGGGGCCGGGTTCTCGTACGGTGGTGGACATGACTCCATCACGAACAGTCTGCGGTTGAAATAGCCAAGTAACGCGATTGGTCCTGGCCTGCCCTGGGCCCCATCATTGCGCAATTGTAGTCAAGCAGCGCCAAGCATCCCACGACCTCGTTACGGGGTTTGGCGTGGCAGGGTGTTTGGAAACTGCCAAGTGGACTATGTCCATGCTTTTGTAGCATACAGTCGTAGCCGGAATACCAGATGCGTACGTGCAAGTCGTGCACAGCAACAAGTGAGGATTATGCAGGCTGGAAGATTAGCCGCGGAGATGCGCTGAGGGCGTCACGTGACCATTCTGGGGCGGTAGTCGATCACTGCCACGTCTTCTGTCGTGCGTGCCCAAAAGGTAAGTATATAGCGACTAAATAAAGACAGATCTCAAGGCTGGCATGCGGTGTGCGAGATCGAAGGCAGAGCAGCAGCACCAGAGGACAGCACAGTGGTCATGAGGGGCGGCTAACCGAACAACCGGTACGGCTACGGGCCGCGGGGGCGTGGCCCCTTGTCAACGCCGCCAACTCACTAGGCTACCAGCCTTGGTCCGTCTGCTACTCTACTACACAGCAAATGCCATCAGTCGTCCGAATCAATCATCCACCGCGGCTGTATCCGGCTGCCCAACCTGGCAACATCTCAAGGCCGCCTCTCGGCCATGACCCGGCAAAGGCCCAGGCAGGGATGAGCTGGCCATCACCTCCGCCCCGGCTTCGCAATGTCATTAACCACGCCATTTGCCGAGTGCCATCGCCCAGCCTATCTGCCCGGTCAAACGCGGCCGCATTGTCGCAGATACACTACCCATGCCCTTACGTACCGTTCAATGGGCTGGCACTGCACAAACCTTGTACGCGCGCCGCTTGACTCTGCCTGATTGGTCCTACTTACGCCCTCTTTGTGGCTGTCTCGTCCTGATCAACCGCCCAGCACTCACCGGCAGCTAGTGTCTTACTGCATCTTTATCGGGCATGCTGTCGGCCCACCGCTACTCTCGTTGAGCTCAGAACAAGGTCGTTTGTTACCTCAATTCTGATTAATTGACGCTACAGAAGCCTAGTCGCCATACAAGTAACAAGACCAGCGGAATGTCGTGGGCTCTGGTGGACTTTAGCTGTGTCCGATACTCTCCCGTAGAGGGCACACACTACTTCCACGACCCCGCATATCCTTCCTCGATACAGTTTCTCCTCTCTGGCCGCTGGGAGCCCTGGGACATTAGCTATGTCAAGTAGTATGTCGCGCCTCACAAACATTATCCTCGCCCGCTCATGCTAATATGGCCCAGCAAGGCTCGGGATCCAGACATTCGACGCGTTGCTGAGGAAGCCGAGACGCGACTCGCTCGGGATCCATATTCCAAATATTCTCCGTGGCCGTCTCCACCTCCTTCAACGGGTCCGCCACCACTGACTTCAGCCTATCCTCACAGTCAACCTCCACCAGTACTAATCAAGCAACCTGTGGCTGATCTGGTGACCCCTTCGCCGTCCACTGTGGCTGAGCATGCCGTTTCAGCGTCGCCACGCGACCACAGTACGCCTCCATTACCAAACACTTCCACTAGTTATGCATCTCCCTATGGAAGTCGGTCTGTAGTACAGAATGGTGCAAATCAGGCTCCTGCTGGTCCTCCAAACTTTGTTCCGCTGGCTCCGATACACAACAGCCATGCAAATGGCCACCCGTCACCTCCTCAACATGCAGAAGTTCCATGTGATCCTACGCTTCGGGATCCATCATCAAAACCAGTACTACCAGCCCAGACAATTCTTTCACGCACCAGAGAAACTAAGATCCTACTCTCAATCGACGGTGACGGTATCAGAGGACTGTCTGCCTTACTCTTGGTCGAATCACTTGTTAATGCAATCTGTGTCAAAGTCGGGCAGCGCTTAGACAGCCACCAAATCTTTGACTTGACGGGAGGATGCTCTCTGGGAGGAATTATAGCCATTATGCTGTGCCGGCTTCGGATGCAGGCCCACCGAGCTAGGGAAGCCTATAAGCAGATTGCGAAGCAGGTCTTTGCAAACAAGAGGGATTATTTCAAGTACTTGGATCCCCATGCACAAGTACGAAGTGTTGATGATAGTGCGCTGGAAGATGCGATCAAGAGTGTTGTCCGACAGGAGCTGGGCAACCCAGACGAGATTCTGCTCGACGGACGACCGGATTCGGGCGATGTGTAAGCAGCGTTTTTGTCTTTCTATACAATGTCTAACGCTATATGCAGATTTGCCATTACAACACAAATGGATATCGGTACGTACTCTAGTAGTATGCTCTCTTTCGTGTAGTGATCGTACTGATAATAACCAGGCACCAACCGAGCAGCACTAATACGTTCATACCAAACACGGCGCATCACAGGCCCAGATCTGGAACCAGACATGCCTATATGGCAAACAATGAAAGCCACTTCAGCAGCCCCAAGATACATCCAATCCGAAAAAGCTGTGCCACAACGCTTCGTAATAGAAAAAGGCCTAGTCGACCACGGCACCACCAAGAACAACCCCGTCCGCGACATCCTCTACGAATGCCGCAAGCTCTTCCGCTACGCAAACGACATGATGATCATCGTCTCGGTCGGCACAGGCGTCGGCCTCGACCGCAGCCGCGAAATCCCCGAAATGGCAAATAGCGTCGAAGACCGCAAGGCCGAAGCTCGCGGCTGGGGCGAACGCTTCGAAGCCGATCACGCTGCTCTCATCGAACGCAACTGGATGAAGTATTTCCGCTTCGATGTCACAGGCCTTGAAGATGTTCCGCTGGAGGAATGGAGCCATGAGGATATCATCAAGGAGAAGACGTCGGCATATCTGGCGCAACCGGATGTGTGCCAGAGGTTTTATGCCTGTGTTGATGCTATTGCGGCATTACTACTTGGTCCATAGGGTCGGTAGTACCGGGAAAGAAAGAAAGAAAGAAAGAAAGAAAGAAAGAGAAATGACATCTAGTACTGGGCGGGATTAGTCTTTTTTAAAAAAGCGATCGGTGGTCCTCATTGTCGGTTATTTATCAGATCTTACCCTTGTGCATTTCGGAACAAGTTAAATGTTTTTTTTTGGCTAGAGTTACTTATGAGAACTATCTTAATTACACGCTGTAAAGTTTCTAAACTACTGCTTATATAGTACACTTGTTGTTATCCGGTGAAGGTGAAGGTGAAAAGGTTCTACTCGTACTAAGTTTCTTATATGGTTAGATCAAGATCGAGATATCGTATTCCGTCAAACAAAGGCGCGTTTGCACTAAAGAATATTCGCCGACCGTTTTTTTTCTTTTGTGGGGGGCCATGGGCTTGGGGAGGGGGAATTTAGCCGCCGGTTTGTATATACATAAGTAATGTATCAGCTGATAATCATTACTTTCGGAATTAAGAATCGGAGTTTTATGCTGCCAGGAATAAAGGTAAAGGGGTAGCCATTAGTGATTTTCCGTAGTGAAGAAGTATATTGCGTGATATATTTTTAGTTGGACAGAAGGGGGGGGGAGGGGGTAAATGGGATTGGCGAATCCATAGTTTCGTGTGTAAAATCGTGTACGTTGCTTTTTTTTTCATATTCATACAAGGACATAAGTATATAACTAAGGGTAAGGGTATCTAGAACAATAACAACGAAAAAAAGAGAATCATTAAAATCTCAAACAACCTTGAGTATGTACCAATATATAACAGGCTTGCGTCACAACAAAGCAAATGACTCAACGTTGAAAGTCACCACTATTCCTCATCCTAAAGCCGGTACTGATGCGCTCAATGGGGGCCTGTCTCTCCGCTCTATCAACACTGAGGCGCTGATTCAGACTCGTGGCGCCATCTAGGCCATTTAGGACGGTCATGCCGCCTTTGGCGCCGCTCCGGGCAGTAGTGCTGCGACTGGTGACGGGAAGCAAGGAGCCGCCGTCGTTCCACCTGTTCGCACGCGCACTACTGAGGTAGCTCTCGATACTGCGGCGTCCGTCGGGGCGGTAGGCTGGGCTACGATTACGGCTGCGGCTGAGGGCCTCCTCGATAGTACGGGTATCGAGCGCATCGCCGTAGTCGAGTCTCTCGATGCCGGCATAAGGGTCTGTAAGCATATCATTGTGCTCTACACGGGCGCGCTGGGCCTTCGTTTTTCGATCGCGGAATCTGCGTTTGACTTCGCGGAAGAAGTCGCCGATTGCGTCAAAGGAGAGGGCGATGGCTATGAAGGGGATGGAGATTGCGAGGCCGATGCCGAACATGTATTTGCCGACATAGGAAAAGGGGAGTGAGGGCTCGTTGCTGCCAGGCGAGTGGGGGAATTCTTGGATGTTGATGGTGAACAGGGCGGCGATAAAGGAGAGGGGAAGGAAGATGATTGTGACAATGGTGAAGACCATGATTGTCTGGCTTTGACGTGCAGTTCCTGCGGCTTGATCGCGAGCGAAACGCGCTTCGAAAGCGTTGGCGTGTTTCTGCTTCAGGTCGAGCAGGTCGGTGATTGAATCATAGATGCGCTTGGCTTGCCTGTTCATACGATCAAGATCTTTGAGGTGGATGTCGATTGTCTTGAGGAGATCCTTAGACCGCTTCTTTATATCCTGCTGACTTTTGTGCTCCTCTCGATAAATGTCTGTGATACTGGCTTCCATGTCAGGAAGTACGCTACGCTGATCTTCCAGTACTTTGGAAATCATGTTCAGTTCATCGCGAATATCCTTGATCTCAGCCAAAAGGTCTGTCTCGGCACCAATGTCCAGTAGCTTGTCGACAAATAGGGGAGCGTGGGCAGGTGATCGGTCGCTATCATCATAGTCAAATTCTTCCTCGCGGATCGGAGGGTCGGCCAAAGCGTGTGAATGGGAGTGATGCGGCACATGTCGCCGATTGTGCTCTCTTTGTCTTCCCTCTGCCTCAAGATGACGTGAGAAACGGTTGGGCCGACGGTGGTGTTGTAGCCATGCCGATGCTTGCGCAGAAGCTGTATTGAACTCTTTGAACAGAATTGTCTCCATTTCAGTAGCGTCGCCTATGCTGGATTCGAACATATCAAGAAACTGGTAGTCCTCGTCACCAGTACGGTGACGGTCAAAGACTCCACTGCACCTTCCAGAGATGATCATAGCCAGATCGTACACATTACGAACCGGATCTCTGGCCTTGTTGTTGATGTCTTCGATGATACCATCGAGAACATTGAGCGGGTCGTTCCTAGGTTGCTGCCATCGCTGAGGAAAAGCGGTCACAATCAAGTCCTTACCTAATGTCCACATCCATAATTGATCAACCATGAAAATCTTCGGATCCACATGCTGAGGGTCATTCGACTTGCACTGATACCGGTAAACAACTTGATCACGATCACGAGACTGTGTGTCGATGTTGTGGTAGAAGAACTGATCTAATGTACGCCGTACATGCAGTGAAATTTGCGAAGAGGTCAGATGAGCTCGTAGTAGCATCTCATCGTACGTTTTTGCGCGTGGAGGGGGTGGCCTATTAGCTCGTCCATCACTCTTCTCGTAACCCTTGATGATCTGTGTTTTCCTAATCGCAGCCTGCATTTCCTGACGCCGGCGGTCAGACTCAAAGTGCAGATATGGCATAAAGACAAATATGTTGCCCTTCGCCACCGTCGTTGGGTCTTTACGTCCAGGACTGCCAGGTGATTTGAGGTGGCCGCTGAGAGTGAGAGAAGAGCTTGTGTGAGTTCTTTTTGCGTAGTGTTCGGGTCCTCTGGTAGGTGTTTCTGTGCCGCCAGTCCGCTTGCCGGCCGGCTTCGCCCCGCCCCATTTTTGCGCCTTCTTCGTCTTCTCTTTTGTTTTTCCTTTTACTTCTTTATTACCCGCATGGCTCGGGCCCGTCCCGGCAGTCCAATCCGTTTGTTCTGTGCTGGCTGTACCTGTCCGTGCAGGTGTCTTGGGAAAGTGCGACGAGGTTGAGTCTTGCATGGCGACTGCTGGGTCAATAGCTAAGCCCAGGCCATTACTAACGGTGATATGCGGAACCCCTGGGTCACCACCATCAGAAAGGTCTGATTCATCATGATTCTTTGGAGCACGTGGCGTGCTCTGGCACAATGGTCTCATGAAATGCGAGTGTACTTGTTGTCCACGGTGTTGGTGACTAAAGGACCGTTCCAGCGCCTTGAATCCCTCAACGTCGGTGGCTCCTTCCTCGATGAATGCTTTAGTCAGCAATGCCTCCACCCAGGCCATGTTGTTTGCTGGCAGGTGTATCCACCTGAAGTTTGTTCCTTTGGAATCTTTGGGCAGAACACTGACTGCAGGTTTCCTAGGGTTGATCGGATCGCGGCTGTACAACAACTCAAAGACTGTCTTGCGTGATACTCTGTTCTCGTTGTGAAAATTGCCAAAATCGACAATCGTGGCGTGGAATCCATTGGTAGCACCCAGCGCATCTTCGCTCAGCGCCTCAATCTGGTTGTGTGGTGCCAATCGGTTGATGATGTCTTTGCGTGCGGGCTTCTTACTCTGGGCGGCCCACAAGAATGGCGTAATACCAAAAGCATCCTTTGCAGCTCGCTTCACGTCGTTTCGCTCCAGAAGACAGTTGACTACGTCCAAATGTCCAGCTTGGGCTGCTACGTGCAAGGGAGTCTTTCCGTTCAAGAGCTTTGCATTGATGTTCGCTCCAACAGCCAACAGCATCCTCACCACCTTGACGTTTCCCTGCTCACAAGCATTGTGCAAAGGAGTCCAGGATCCGTCGCTCTTGGCCATGATGTCCGCGCCATGATTGATCAACAGCTCGATAATATCGTCTCTTCCATGTGCAATTGCGAGATGGAGCGCCGTCTTCTGCCTGATTTCCATTGCGTTGACGTTTGCTCTGGGTAGTCGCGGTCGCCTGAGTAGCAATTCGCACAACTCTTTTTTCCCCGTACTTGCTGCCCAGTGCAGTGGACTGCGCTTCTGGTCATCCTGACCGTCTGGTCCGTCAATGGCGATATTTTGTTTGAGAAGCTCGGCTATAACGTCGCGTCCCCAATTACAGTGCTTGTCGGCTGCCAGATTATGCAACACATTGCGCCCAGTGCTGTCCTTGCGGTTGACATCTGCGCCACACCGCAGCAATTCATGCATGATGTGAAAGTGATTTTTCCAAGCCGCCATCATGAGCACCGTTCTCCCCTGCTTATCTTGTGCGTCGACGTTTCCCCCGAATTTCAACAGTAGTTGCACAATTCCGACGTGGTTCTTCTCAACTGCCTTGAACAAGGGCGACACCCTTCCTCCCGGCGCACCATCGGGTTTAGCACCACTTCTCAGCAGATACTCGGTGATGAATATGTTTCCGCGCTCGGCTGCGCGCATCAACGCGATGCGCAAGAGGTGGTCGACGGGTTGCGCATTCGCTTTGGCCTGTTCGATGATGGCAATGGCATCGTCATGCTTTTGGTCCTCGACTGCCTTGAGAAGGCGTGGCTCGACACGGGCGTGCTGCGCGGACTCGCCGCCGTCGCTGGATCGAGATGGTGAGCGCCCCATGCTGGCTACATGCTCTGCTTCGTTTTGCGCTGTATCGTTTTGGCGGTGAGGGAGCAGTATTTGGGCGCAAGAGGCGTGCGAAAGTCGGGTTGGGACGAGAGGCGCGTCAAGGCCGATACGTGCAATTGCCTGAGTCGCCAAAAACCATGTCTAGTTTCGAGTCTTCTCCTATTCGGGCTGTACATGTACAGCTTGGACGTGTCTATGAAAGTGGGCGGCTGCCTTTAGCTGCAGGCCTGAACAGTGGCTAAGCTAATACCCCGGCCATGTTGTGCAGCCGCACACGTGACGATCAACGGCTGGTACATCGTCTTGAGTAGTGGAGTGGAGAGAAGCCGGTTGGTATCCATTGAGACTTTCGTCATTGGGTGAGGTGCGCTGACTTGGGAAATGAAGAAAGATGTTGTGCCTGACTAGTAGCAGATCGCATCGAGTTTCGGGTATTGCGGGGAAGGGCCGCTGTCTGCACATTACGCGGACGTCACGTCGGGGCACTACCACAGTGCTTATTTCATCTGCCGATGATTTGGCATCTGCATTGTGCTTGACTCCACTCGAGTTGCTTCGCCAATACCTCGGAAACGGTATAGACACGAACCTGGCGTTATCCGTGTGGCTTATGCCAGCGGATGCACGCCTTCTCCGCACCTATAAACAGACATGAAGCCCGACGACTATATAACACGTTCGGCACCACCCTTGTTGTCGACACCCACACCTTCAACACCTACACAAGGGAGACTGAAGAGTTCAACACTCTTCTGGCGCATCATTGGCTTGATTACCAGCCTCATTCTTTTTACAATGTACATCAACAACATTACAATGGACATAGAGGACACGGAGATATCACCAAGCAACCATTCCATTTTCATTCCCTTTATCTTCGAGTTCAGCCCCCAACATGTCCCGCAAGTCATGTGTACCGTCGAGGGCGTTGATATCCACATGCCTGTAGACACTGGATCAACCGGGACTTTGATAGGAGCTCCAATACTACCCAACATACCATCGACCGCGGGCACGCCAGCACACCACTTCTTTACGAGCAGTAAGATCCTCTATGTTGGCCGACTGGTGGAGCTAGCCATGAACTTTACTGGTGAGGGTGGCTCATACGCGACTGCAAAGGTCCCTGTGCTCGTTGTTGACAAGAGCTGGAGATGCCCTTGGTATGATCCCCTGGTTGACCGGTTCGAGTGTCCAACAGGTCCACAGGGTGAGCAAGCCGTAGAACGGGACACATCGCAAATCACCTACATGGGCATTGGTTTCGGAAGAAACAGCCTAAAGGATGGTATGCCCTTTGCAACACCTCGTGTCAACCCGCTCTTAAACCTCTGCACCATTGATGGACAGTCTATTCAGCGTGGGACGATGCACGCTGGATATATTGTATCACGTGAAGGTGTCCAAGTTGGTTTGACACCAACAGCAATCCGAGAGTTTGCTTTTACCCAGCTGGAGCCTGGTTTGACCTGGGCAGAGGATAGCAGGGACTGGGCGATGGCAAGCATGTGCTTCAGCGTCAATGGCGAGGGAAGGAATTGTGGTAATGTGCTTGTCGACACTGGCATAGCGCAGATGTATATCAGAACGGAGAAAGGCGTTTCGATGCCAACCATCGTCATTCCCAATCCCAACCCAAACGGCCATGCGAAGATGGTGAAGCGCGTGAAGCCAGGTACCAAGATCACCGTTGGCTTTCCATCCCTTGAGCAGCCAGCCATGACTTGCTCGTTCACCGTTGGCGAGAAATCAGCCATTGAGCCCAATTATGTTTTCCCTCAGATACCCAATCACTTGCCCTATATCAACACCGGGAGAAACTTGTTGTTCCGCTATTCGATAGCCTTTGATGCGGTAGGAGGGCGATTCGGGTTTCGGTCGGTGGGCAACTCTGCCACGGCTTCTGTATTGTAGCCTGCGAATTGCGAATCAAGTAAAGGACCAAATTCGAACCCGCATGATTCAGTTCTTCGTCCCTCTGCTCTCTCTGGAAGCGTCGTTGGGCGACAAATGAATACCTAGCCCTTGACCTCTGCCTAATTCATATAGTCATTTGGCGGTGGTGGCGGGCCTCATGGGACTTCGAAACCCATCTCTCAGTTCCTTGTACTCTTCTACCGCTTTAACAACAATGCTATGCGCCTGTACGGTTGAGATGTCCGTGCCTGCAATTGTAATTGCGCCAACAACGCCTTCGACTCCTTTTACGAAAACTGGATATCCGCCTCCTTCGATGGTGTATTTGGACCATTCATCTCCACTCATGGCATGGTATTCGGCAAACTTTTTATAGTCGTCGTCGAATTGGCAGCCCATGTACCATGTCGAGTGACCCCATCTGAGCACTGTGTTGCGTTTTCTCTCGACCCATTTCTCGTGATCGGGCATTATGCCAGGGAGGCTTGGCGCATGGAAGAGGGTTTGGGTCGAGAGAGCTATGTGGATGAGGGCAGGGCACTCGGCGGTGCGGAGAGCGTTTCGAAGAATGTTTCCAATGACCCAGGCATGCTCGCACGTGAAGTGGTTGAAGGTGAAGCCCTTTTCCTCTTTTGCGAGTTCAGCTAGGTTGCGTGTAGGCAGGGGTAGTGCGCCGAGCATTTTGATAGAGGATTTGCGGATATGTTTTGTGGTGGTTGATTTTTTTGTAAGGAAATTATAGGTAGGGAGTCTTGACATATAACCAGAAATTGCGGATTATGTACCAATTGAAACAAAGAGATAGGAGACGACGGAGCGTGAAACATACGAGTCAAGCGGCTAACGGAAAGCAGCGCGTATAAAGTAACTACGCCGGCGGTCGGGTCGTTCCGCCATTTCAGCCCCAAGCTCCCCCACTCCTTGACACGTGCCTGGCGTGAGAACACTTGTCGGCCTCGCTGTCACCAACCAACGTTCACTCCCACTCTTGCTTTGTACACCGACATGAAACCTTGTGTATAGAGCTGCATTTTGTTGACAACACGAAAACTATGAAGCCGTATCCAGCATGATTGTCCGGGTCAGCCATCGGCCAGAACTTACAGCGTCTTTGGCTCGGGTTGTTTGTGCCGATTCGACTCTATTAGCCTCAAGAGAACCCACCCGTACGGCCGGAGCAATTCACCACTGTCAATACGGTCCTACTGACTGATGTGATAGGAAGGGCTGTGCGAAAAATTTGACTTCCAGATAAACTCTGGGGCCGTGTTATCATGCTTCCGTTCCCTCTTACCTTTTGCACAAGAACAAGCCGTTTCCTCTACTCTTTACAGACGTGCCTATCCCATCCCACCCTTGCTGAATCTGTGCAGACGCGACCGTGATGGGCTTGTATACATTTATACACAAGGTTTCCTTCCGCCATACCGCCCGTTGGTTGTGCGCTGCCGAAGTCGCCTAGGAACAGATTATGCATGTGCTTCCAGAGCCTCTCCATCTTCCGGATAAGGGCCGAAACCGTTGGACCTAGCCATATATTCGTATATATATATATATATATATATACATGCGAGTGTTATCGATAGCAGGGAGTCTGTCCTGGCTTCCGCTCCGAGAAGGGCAGACAAAGGCTCAAGCTAGACGAGGCCAAGACGCTAATGGCCTCGATGGACAGGAACCGTGAAGACAGTGTTAATATCCAAGGCCAGGGCGACAAAAAGCCTCAGGCAAAGTCATGCAGGGCCTGAACCGAGGCAGGATTGTTGCATTCGAGAGTTTGGTAGCATCAGCGATAGCCAATGGTATGGTATGTCATCGAGCTTGCACGGGCTTGGCATTGACATGTTCGCAGAAACCCTGTCTTGCCCGCTACCTCAGGCCCCAGGAAAATATTTCCGGTCACGCGATTCTCCGGGACTTTTGCCTGCACCACTCCGAAACCATAAAATCATGGCAATGGGAAGCCCGCCCAGTTCCCTTTTTGGTGGAGGCGGTCCCTGGTGCCTGTAGCGTGCTTGGTGAAGCAGGGAATGACGTTCGCACTAACAGTACTTGTGCCCCCAGCAGGCGAGATGAGCCATGTCCCCCGCCGACGTTGTCAGATCAGATATCTAGTAGATGCATGATGCATGCGGCATGGCGACGGAGGCACTGCTTGTGACGGCCATGGCCGCTGAACTAGGTTTCTACACAGGACCGGGGCCTCTCTGTTGCTGCCGTAGGCGCATATTGACGGACAAAGGCGACGCCAGCCTGGCCCAACCCCGCGACCGAGACACCTGTGTATATGACTATACACACGAGGGCGCACACCTAGTGCGAGACATGCCGTGCTCGAATTAGTCGCCTTCACCATGACGTGCCTCGTCGAATCGCCGATCACGACCAATTCATCACTCGATCCATGTCATGCCAACATCGGTAGCGCATGGAAAAGAGGGAACATGGCAAGCGATGAGCTGGCCTAGACCGCATCGATTCCTGCAACTCGTGCACCCTGTCCCTCGGCCCTCTCCTCCGCGACTCAACCTCACAGTGTCTTGCTCGTCGTCTTGACAGACATGCCTTCGTAGGGTCATGTTGGCTGTCCTGCCCTGCTATGACGTCACGCGCACCTCCAGTCTCTGAACAAGCCTCGCTGCACCAGTTTCCTCCGCCTGAAATCTTACCCAACTCTTCGCCCGCGGAGGCGCCATGGAGAACCTTGACAAGCTATCTGCCACAGGCCTGCCCGTCTTCGACCTGAATGAAGAGAATCTATCCCACAAAGACTGGTGAGCACTCACCGCGGCCCCATTCGCTCCTTCATCGCGCGCCGTGGTTAACGCCCTCCAGGTCCAAATCTTCAATTGGCCCGCGCGAGTCGTGGCCAGCCTCCCTCAAATGTCTCGTCAACACATGCGTGCTGCCTATGCCCCACTGCTCGGCTGTTTTCTGGGGTAAAGACCTAACAGTTATACACAATCTCGCTTGGGAAACCGCGCGGGGTGGTCTCGATGGCCAGGCATCCAATGCCCACGACACCTACGAACATGAGGCGTTGGCGTCGCTGAAAACAGTGCTCAGAGGGCGGACGGTCAAGGTAGGTAAGCATCATACCGTAGCCTTGCAATCGCCCCTTCTCACACTGACCCTTTCGCCTAGCCGCCAGGTATTTCCTAGCATCCCTGTCGGAAGACCGAGACCAGCAGCTCGTCCTCAGTACTATACTCGATGAAGATGGAACTCGTCAAGGCGTCTTGGCCCAACTGCTCGACAATCAAAGAACCGACCGTTACATGCCTATTGAAGGCTTGGACGAGCTTGCGCGGCAAAATCAAGGGCACCAGCTAAAGAAAACCAAGTCACAGCAGGCAGGGAGGGACTCCGAGCAGAAGAAATCCGACTCAAAGCAGGCCGACTCAATGCAGACAAACATGTTCCAGCGATTTGCAGAACTGCTGCCCAACGGCCTGGCAATCCTCGACAAGGATGCCGAGGCCGTGTTTGTCAATGACGGCTTCTTCAGGCTTACCACCAACAAGGGAAGTAACGAATTCCGTTCTTGGCCAGATAGCATACATCCAGACGACTATGAGGACGTCATGACAGCCTATCGCAATGCATTTGAGAGCCGAACAGAGTTGCAGATAGAATTTAGGTGTGACGTTGCCGAGCCCGTCCACATGGAGGGTGAGCAATGGAGAATGTTCTTGTTGAAGCCCTTGAGCGATGAGTCCGATGCTGGTTACATTAGCGCCATCATCGACATTACCGATATCAAGCAGGCCCAGCTGACCCAAGAGAAAGCTGCCAATGAGGCAAGGGAGCGTAAGGAACAGCAAGAAAGGTTCATAGACATGGTTTCGCACGAGATCCGCAATCCGCTCTCTGCCGTCCTCCATCTCGCTGAAGAGGTCAAGGAGGTGACGAAGGAGATTGGCGCTGGCCGCGATGAAATCCGCGATCAAATAGCCGATATTTTAGATGCCGCCGACACTATTCTACTATGCGTCTCGCACCAAAACACCCTAGTAGATGACATCTTGTCATTCTCTAAGCTAGATTCTATGATGCTATCTTTGGTTCCTCGTGGTGAGTCTCCAGCACAGTCATATTGCATCAATCACTGAACCCTCATAGAAACAAGGCCAAAGTGGGAATTCTCTCAAGCGCTCCGCGTCTTCCACTCCGAGTTCAAAGCTAAGAATATCGATTTCCATTACGCCATGGATGTTTCATTTGAAGAGCAGCAAGTAGACACTGTTGTTGCTGATCTCAACCGCATGAAGCAAGGTATGAAGTGTCGGGTCGTGTTCAGTATGGAGCTAACAGTTTTTAGTTCTGGTAAATCTGATCACTAATGCCATAAAGTTCACCTCGAGGAAGAAGGGCAAAAGAAACATAACTGTGTCCATGGGCGCATCAGTAAAACGACCCACGTCATATCCTCCCAACGTCGTTTACTTTAGCGAACAGAAAGAAGCATTTCATCTGGATTCGACCATGACATCAGAATGGGGCTCTGGAGACGCCATGTACTTAATGGTTGCCGTCAAGGATACTGGCATAGGCATTAGCAGAGAAGGCCAAGCCAAGTTGTTCGAGCGATTTAGGTATAAGCAATTTTCTTCATCACCCCCAGTTTCGCCTTACTAAGCATCCACCAGGCAAGCAACACCTAAAACACAGGAAAACTACGGAGGCTCCGGTCTTGGATTGTTCATATCGCGCAAGTGTAAGCAAGCTACACCGCATGTCCAACTTTTCATTTACTAAGATCATTCAGTATGCACTCTACATGGCGGCGACATAGGCGTAAGCTCAAAAGAAGGGGAAGGATCGACATTTGGGTTCTTCTTCAAAGTGCGTCGTTCAGTCGGAGGAAGTGATCCGGGACGGCCGCCTATCCAATCCCGGAGCAATTCAGAAAAGTCGGAGAACGCTAGCTTGAAGCCGACTCGCCCCAGCTATAGCCGAAGCAACTCGACTCTCCAGCGTATTAAAGAGCAAACGAATGAGCGTCCGGAGGCGAAAACATTGTCTAGCCATTCTGGAGTAGACGCAGAAGAGATGAACCCCTCGCTCAAAGACCCGCCTGTGGAAGAGAGATCAGAGGCACACCCAGAATCGAGCGCAGATCGGCGTTACGACGAAACTGCATCGGCCGTCAAGGACATCTCGACAGAAAAACCGCACATTGAAAGGACATTGCCAGATCTTCGCAGAGGAGAGACATCAAGACAAGAAGAGGGCGCCCACGAAATATCGCGGTCACAAAGCGATCCACGCACTGAGGAAAATCACACTCTCCTTCTTGTAGAGGACAATTTGATCAACCAGAAAGTCCTTCGTCGTCAACTCCAGTCCCGAGGCTTCCAAGTCTTCACAGCAAACAACGGTCAGGAAGCCATTGATGCGGTTGCCGAGCGTGGCCTCCAGGCACAGAATGGTCCAGATGACAGAAACTATTTTGATGTTATTCTCATGGATCAGGAAATGCCCATCAAAGATGGCAACGCCGCAACCCAGGAAATTAGGCAGCTGCAAGAGGAAGGCAAGGCGGGATACAGTCATATCTTAGGCGTATCGGCGAACGTGAGAGAAGCACAAACGCAAAGCATGCGTGACGCTGGTATGGATGACGTCATCTCAAAGCCGTTCAAGGTGGACGATTTGGTGCGCAAGGTGCGATCACTTGTACTTGATGGCGGGGGCAGTGCAAGGCATGACAACAGACCAAACGGCCAGCAAAGTTCGCGTGAAAGCGGTAAAGAAAAGGGAGACGATGAAGTAAAAGAAGTTTTCAACCCTCCAGATGCGGAGAGGCAAGATCAAGATACAGATGGTGAAAGCGAGCGTGAGACGACAAACCGGGGTGGCTCACGGACTCGATCGCGAGCCGTCGTCAAGAAGGGAGGAAAAACAGACGATCAGAAGTCTTGATTGCTGCGGCCTTTACAAACAAAGAGAGCCCTAATGTTCCCAGTCTGTACGATTTATGTTGTTGCATTTGGTTATTCCTTGGTTGCAGAATCGCATTGCACGGTGTTCTTGACAGGTGATACACTGCTGAGCGGACTGAACGGAGAAATGGCCTTTTCGAATGCGGGATGACTGTTATGTGCCATCCTAGCATGCTTATACCCAAATTCAACATTTACATATGTATATGCGACGTAGACTTGTCCAGTGATTTGCTGAGATGCATGCATTGCCTGCGCGAGTCATGCGGATGGTATCCGACGTCACCCCCACCTTTTCCCGAGATAACATCATTACAGGAGCATTATCATGTGCAGCATGCCTTTGCACATGTACAATAGCGACTATAGCCTGACACGCGCCCTAACCGGAACTTGAATTTACTAAACAAATCTCTCTCCGTTACCATGACAAAAGAATTTGAGGGAAAAGTTGCTCTTATCACAGGAGCGGGCAGTGGCATTGGGTACGCTTTCGACCCCTCCTCCCGATTGTCTCATACAAGTCTCGACGATAGCCTTGTGCTGAAATCACACTAGTCGCGCAACAGCTCTGAAGCTCTCCTCCCTCGGCGCTTCAATCTCCCTCTGCGACATCAATCAATCCAACCTTGAAGTCGTCGCTTCAGAAAGTAGCACGCCCTGCTACACCCAGAAAGTCGATGTCAGCAAGAAGGAGGATGTGGAAAGCTTTGTCAACAATACGGTCAAGCAACTAGGAGGCCTGAACTATGTATTCAACTGTGCAGGCGTGAACCCAACCAGTATGAAAGTCGAAGACACGAGCGAAGAGTACTGGGACAAGTTGGTAAATACAAACCTCAAGGGCGTCTTCCTCGTCACACAAGCATGTCTACCTCACCTTGAGCGCGGTTCGGCAATCGTCAACGTCTCGAGCATTAGTGGCGTCCGCGGCTCAGCTCTGCAGTCTGTATACTGTACTACCAAGTTTGGGCTTATTGGCATGTCCAAGTCGCATGCGCTCGAGTTTGGGCCCAGGGGCATCAGAGTCAATTGCGTGGCGCCGGGGTACATTGATACGCCGTCAAATGCGGGCATTGTGAAGGGTGGAGAGGCGGTGGAGAGGATGCGGAATGGAAATGCGCTGGAGAGATTGGGGACGCCGGAGGAGGTGGCGGATGTTGTGGCGTTTTTGTTTGGAGATGGGGCGAGGTATGTCAATGGTGCTGTGGTGGAGATTGATGGGGCAGTTAAGATGAGTAGTACTACCAGTAAATGAGGTTTTGGCGATAGGAGATTCGAGTAAGTGAATTTGGAAGAAACATAAAACAACAAACACATCTGGTGACTGATCTTTGGAATACAAAAGCGATGCTCATGATTGTCCAATGGGAGAGCGAGGCAGTGAAGCTACGCTATCACGTGCACGTTGATCTGCGACCTGCACTAGCGCCTCGTCCTATCGAAAGTTCCGTCGCGACATCTTTCCCTTACTACGACAACCTTGACATCGCCACAGCCATGACAGATACACAACCCGCACAAACGTCGCTCGCGACTGATAAATCTCTCGAACCATCCGCATCAAACGAACTCGTTCACACGACCGAACAAACTATCATTACAACAAATGCCGAAGGCAAGAAAGTCAAGAAGATCATCCGGCGCAAACGACGACCTGCCCGCCCTCAGATCGACCCTGCGGAAATAAAGACCCAGGAAACCCCGCAAACAGGCACAATCTACAATGTCTGGTACAACAAGTGGTCGGGCGGTGACCGTGAAGACAAATACCTCTCTCAGACTCCCGCGCAAGGTCGCTGCAACATAGCAAGAGACAGCGGCTACACAAAGGCCGACAAGACACCCGGCGCGTACTTTTGTCTCTTCTTCGCGCGCGGCACTTGTCCCAAAGGAGTAGATTGCGAATACCTGCACCGCCTGCCCACAGTAACGGACATTTTCCCTAGCAACGTCGACTGCTTCGGGCGCGACAAGCATGCCGACTACCGCGATGACATGGGCGGTGTAGGAACCTTTCAGCGCCAAAACCGTACCCTGTACATTGGGCGCATCCACCCAACTGACGACATCGAAGAAGTTGTCGCACGGCACATGCAGGAATGGGGCGAGATTGAACGGACGCGTGTCCTAACAGCGCGTGGTGTAGCTTTCGTCACATACATGAACGAGGCAAACAGCCAGTTTGCAAAAGAAGCAATGGACCACCAGTCTTTCGACCACAACGAGATCCTCAATGTCCGCTGGGCAACCGTCGATCCCAACCCCCAGGCTGCCAAGCGCGAGGCCAGACGCATCGAGGAACAGGCTGCAGAGGCAATTAGAAAGGCGCTACCTGCGGCGTACGTGGCCGAGCTCGAAGGCAGAGACCCGGAGGGCAAGAAGCGGCGCAAAGTCGAAGGTAGCTTTGGACTCCAGGGCTACGAGGCACCAGATGATGTGTGGTATGCAAAGGAAAAGGGCGAGTGGGAAGCAGCCAAGCAACTCCAAGCGGGTGGTGCAAGCGACAGAATGGCGATTGAGGCCGGGGATAACACATATCAAGATATGAATCCGGGACTCGACACCGGTGCCACGCAACAGCAACAGCAGAACAGCGGTATTTTGTCTGGTAGTACCCTGGCGGCGCTTAAGGGGTTCAAGGCTGCGCCGTCGAATAAGAGACCGGCGCCTGCGGCGGGGCCGTTGGTGGACTATGGCAGTGATAGCGATTAGACTTGTTCCCTTACAGAGTATTTGCATCCAGATGTGTGGCGGAGATGACAAAAAAAGAAGGGTGTGTGTGCTATGTAGCATTTGTAAGCATTAGTTTTGGCGTTGATGAAAGGTCACAATTTGATACCCTTTTTCTGGAATATCATTCAAATATGGAAATTTATTCATGTTTTGATCGTTGTGAAGGACAATTATGCCTAAAAGTCGAGTCGAGGAAGAAAGAAAGAAAGAAAGAGAACAATGAATTACCAAGACCAATCCCTATCCTAAACCCCTACACAAACGATAAAGTGGACTCAACTCCCCCCCAAATCAGACAAGCACTAACTGTCAAACCGACGCAACACCCTCCCTCTCACAATCCTTCAAAAAACTACTCCAATCAGTAACCAACCTTCGTCCAGCCCAAACACTCGACTTGCCCGCTTCCTCCCCTTGGTCATCGCACCCAACCCCATCCTTACCACCTCCACTCCTGACCCTCTTACTCCCCTCCTCCTCCTCCTCCTCCTCAACCATGACATCCTCCACATCCTTGAACAACCTCTTCGCAGCCGCCACCTCGCCGACATCGCGTCCTCCACAGCCAAACCCGCAGTTACGGCGGCCACAGGGGCGCCAGAAGCGGTATTCGGCGACTTGGTGCTCGGAGAGGGGTGGCACGGCGAGGAGGCCGGATGAGACGTTGCGGTTGGAGGTGTAGGAGAGGCGGGTTCCGGAGGGGGAGAGGGGGGATGGGGTTTCGTATTCTGTGCCGTTTGCTATGGGGATGGATGGGGGAGGGGGATTGTTGGGGAAGTGGATGGGTGGGATGCCGGGGGATGTGTAGTGTGAGGTGCTACTGAGCGGGGGACTTGCGATACTGTGATGGGAAGCGGATGGGGTGCGAGGGAGACTGTGGACTTGTTTGTTGAGGATGCGGTCGATGGAGTCGAGGTGGGGGGCGTAGTGGTCGTAGCTGTGGGATTCGCAGCGGTGGGAGGGTCCGCACATTTCGGATCCGTCGATGCTCATGGGGCTAGCGGGGGTTATGGCGGAGCTGAGGATACGGGGTGTTCCGGACATGATGCTGGGGTTGGAAGTTGGAGAGGGGAATAGATCCTTTGCGCTTGTGGTAGGGGAAAGGGGTGTAGGAAAGCCTGGATATCTTCTGCCGACTTCTGTCAAGAGTGAGAGGTATGGTTTCACTGCCGTTGGCTGTGGCAAGACGGTGCTGACAGGTCCCATATTGAAAACTGCACCGCTTCCGGTAGGCTGCGATGAGTTGATGAAGCTGTTCGCAGTACCGTCGAGTGCAAATCCCCATGATGGAAGGCCATCGTACTCAGTGGCTAGCGTGTGTGGAGAAGAACTGCAAGTAAAGAAGCTAGTGGGGCTTCTAGGACTGCTACCATTGCTAGAATCAAAAGAGCTTCCAAGGCCTGTGATACGCCGAAGAGCTTGAGAAGTGAGGGCGTCCATAGGCTCTGCTCTGGCAAAACGAGCATCGTCACAAGACCATAGTCCACCGTACTGCTGCCACGGAAAGGTCGGGAGAAAATGATCCTCAGGGTAGACATCGTATCCAAGGCTGCGAGCACGAAAAAAGACGTATACAAAGCGACAATCAGGAAATTGGCGAAGAACCTACAAAATGTACATTTAGCGCAGGTAATTTCAAGAAATTGGAAGAAGGTTGTGAGCGTGGTTGTATGGCATGAATCAATATGAAATATTTCGGTAAAATATGCTGAATATCTATACAAATGACAAAAAGGGCTGGGGTGGAAGCTCATACATCCCAAGCGGGGAACAAAGGTGGTGTTGCCGTGAGCCTGTAATCAGTCAGTACGCGGCTGATCATTGACGATCAAAGATAAAACGCTCACATCAAGATTTCAAAAGCCTTAAACTTTCTAAGCTTACGAGAGCCGCGTCGATAGTTATGGAGAACTTCGGGCCGAGCAGTTTTGATATTCTTACGTCCGAGCAACTTATGCATGGCGGGTGTGGTATGGTACATGGGATCAAAGACGACTAAGTGGCAAGTGCCATCATAGTGGCGTTCGAATCCAACAATTGTAAGGGAGTGACCTGGCTGCTGGAGATAAATAGGCGGTAGTAGGGTCTTGCATACAGTGGAGCCATCGTCAGTGGCTGCTTGGGCAAAATATCGCTCTACGGCAGTAAGAAGTGTTCTGTGGGCCAAGGTCTTGCGATCTTCTGTGGTGAAGAACACTTCTACGGCGCAATTGATCTCTGCGTTGAGGAAAAATGCTTGCGCCTGTAAGGGTGTCAGAAATAGCCTCGAAGTGACGTGGAAGTGCATACCTCTGGAGTACCAATGTACTTTCTTGTGTTGCGAATGCCACCGGTCTGGACACGGCCGATCGAGTTGATTCCGTTATCCCAGGCTTCCTCTATGAGGTCCTGCACCTTCAAGATGGTTGGCAATCGACCAGGAAATTCTTCGTGACCCTGTGCTTTAGCACCTTGAATGTAGGAGAGAAGCATGTGAATGTTGCGGTAACCACAGAAGCCACCCTCATGGGGTGTTTTTCCAACGTGAATGGTAGAAGGGTGACAATAATATGCCTGCTGTACCGTGCGGTCTAAGGCGGACAGCTGTGCAAGAATAGGTATGATGCCTGGCGTCTCATTTTGCACCTGCTCATGTTTGATGAGGCGACCGTCCCGTCCAATGCGATTGACCAGGGTGATCTCGGGGCCGGCACTAAGCTGCCTGTGGAGCCATTCTGGCATGCGCTCTTCAAAAGCATACTCACCTAGGTCAGATTTCTAACATAGTTAGTCAAAAAGTATTGCAGTGAGTGGCAATAGACTTACGTCAAGACGGGCGTTCTTAGATGGCGGCTTGGCATTCTTATGAGACTTTGTGAATGGGCTAAACCCTAGGATACTTCTGCTTATGGTAGTTTTATCACTGTCATTTGTATTCCGTCGGCGTCGAGGACCATGCTTGGTTGATCTGCGGCTGTGGCCGTCGGTCCTCTTCGAGGCAGCGCGCGTGTCTGTTTTCGCGTTGTGCTCGACGGATGTGCTCGTAGCACGACGCCTATGTGAGCGATGGGTGGAAGATGAGCTGTGCATAGTAGCGGATGAACGTTTAGAGTGATATTTTGGGGTAGTCTCGTCGAATGATAAAGCCTCTACGCGGCGATAATCGATATGATCGTCGGGGTCAGAAGGAGAAACAAGCTCGTAAGAATCAGAGGTGGGACTTTTGATGGCTCTTTCTTCTTGGTCAGAATCATCAGAGTCCAAATCCGAGTCAGAATCAGAATCGCAAGAGTCGGAAGAGGAAGACGCGTGCTCGTCGTTGCTGCCCGTCGATACAGGCGTGGGTGGTAATGAAGATCGCAACGGCTCCGGATCATCTTGGATAATGAAGGGAGAGTCGGTGGTATGAGCTTGCTCGAAATGCAGCTGAAGGAAGTAGCCATCTTTTGAGAGAATGGTGAAGTCGCACAGGGGACATTCGAGACGCTTCATGCTGGCTTCTGTATTGGTACAAACGATATCCAGAGTATCATATGTCTTAACGGCACTCAAGTGGATTCAAGATTATGTAGTAAATCATGGACGTTGAAGGCTTGGTCTTGGCAGTGAGGTCAACCGTCACCTAGTGCGTGTACAAATGACACTGCTGGAGCGATTGCTGCGTGCTAACGGGGCTTAGCATGACGAACGCACGAAGTTCAAACGCAAATGAAAAGTTTAAACCAAGAGACGGGCAAAAATAAGACATACTGAGGAAAAGTAGAAGTGGAGAAGATGCTGTTTTGAGGAAGTACTGTGGTCGGCTGCAAGAATACGGTGAAGGTATAAGTCCGGCTGTTGCCAGGACAGCCAATCAATCAGGCGCGCCAAGACCGAGAAATATGGATGATGAACTACACTTGCGAACGAAGAGATGTAAAGGCAGGTTTTGCTACTGTTGCGTTTAGGACATGTGAATGGCGAGCTTGATGTTCGCAGTGTGGGCCTGGGCGGGACGCTTCATCGGCAACAGCAAATTAATGGATGCGAGGACACGGCGATGCCATGTTGGCAGCGCGAGAGATGAGGCCATGGCAAGAGCGCATTCCGTGGCAAGATTGTCATGAGCACTGATATCAGGAATGAAGTGTTCCGAGAAGAGATTGTCTACTCAGAACCCGTAATTTGTATCCATGTAGTACACATGGAGCACGTCATTGGTTCGCCAAGACCAGCCCATGCACTTCTGAAATCGGATGGAGCACACTCGCACAAGTCTCTTCACATGCTGCGCCACGTACTTTGCACACGACGAACTGGCTGGGCCTTGTCGCGCCGCATACAACTGCGATGCATACTGCGGCGAGGATATGCCGCGACGGCAGGCTCAGGCGATCCGCAATGGTTCCAGGAGCTGCGCACTCAAATGCTGCAGCGGGGCGCGACCCATCTGCCTGAGCATTTGACCGCTCCACCCGAATACAAACTCTCGCAGACGCTGACTGGTTTCCTACCCCGAGATTTCTGTCATGCTCCAGGCAGGCGAAATCAAATAATTCCTTTTGGCCACCATTTGATATGGTTCAATCCATCGCTGCCTACTCATGATCTACTTCCGGATGGAACAGACGCATCCCATTCACCAGGAGGTCCTTGGGTGCGACGCATGTGGGCAGGAGGCTCAATGCAGGCAAAGCCGAACGATTACTTTGATAAGTTTCGAGGCTTCGCCGTAGACACGCCCATGGCTGGTATCGAGCATATCAAGCATGTCCGACTGCACGGGCAGGACGATACTGCCAAGATCTTTGTCACCGTTGAGCGCCGCTTTGCAAGACTAGACGCCCTACAAGAAAGCTACAGAGCGCTCCACGGATCGTTGGGCAGAGCCACCGGGTTGCGAAAAATTCAAAGCTACTTCGAGGACCAACTAAGCAATGACGAAGCCTGGGGCAATGCCGTTCTCAAAGAGGAGCGCAACCTGGTCTTCTTCAAGGAACGCAGTGCTGCAGAACTCGACGCTATCAAGGCGGGCCAGATGGCCTCTATCAAATATCTAGATCGTGCGTACTCTGACCAGCTGTGTGAGCTGCTTGCTGACTACTTATAGCTCCCAGGGATCCTCTCTTCTCCCATACCCTCACTCCCAATCGTGCACTTCTGTTCCGTTTCTCTGCTCTCACTTTCAATGCTCATCTCATTCACCTTGATCCCGACTATGCTCGTAATGTTGAAGGTCACCGCAATCTCCTGGTCCATGGACCCCTCTCCCTGACGCTCATGCTGCAACTCATGAACAATCATCTGGAAACGCATACCAAGGGAGAACAGGTTGTGGAGTCTATTGAATATCGTAATCTTGCGCCATTGTATTGTGACGAGGAAATGCGCGTTTGTGGAATGGAGAAGAAGACACTGCAAAATGGAAGCATATACGACTTATGGATCGAAGGTCCAACAGGTGGCGTTGCTGTAAAAGGTACTGTCTACACGACAGTTCGGACACCTACTTCGGCTCCTCCACCTACAAATACATTCGGCGGAACCCCAAGTTCGAGGGAGACACGACAACGCAACCGTAAAACTGGTACACGAGCGAAATTGAATGACCAAACTGACGGAGAAAAACCTGCTTGGCGGCGGCTGGACTTAAGAACTGAAAAAGCGAACCCAACCGGAAGCGGCGAAGTAACTGGATTAGCGACAACCCCGAGCCTCAGTGCAACTTCAGTGTCTGAACCTTCAGCTCAGTCCGAAGGTGAGAAACTGATTGAACTTTTGTCTAATGAAGCAACTTCTCAACCACCCTTCAGAGAAGTAATTGCATCGTTGATGCGTGTACCTGGCCGAGTGACTCGTCGTAGGCCCACTCGCCTCAGAAGCCACCAATTTATCCCTCCTCCAATCAAAGCTGCGATACCCATTCGTCCTGTCCAAGGTTATATTCCAGCAAAGCCAGTTGTTTCAAGACAAACCAAACAGCTTTTGCGCCGACTCTTCCGCGAGACCACGCCTTCTGTTCGCATGAGACCCTTACCACTTGCCCGCAAGTATGCTGCGTCGCCGTATACAGGTGAATCGTGGATAGTCTTGAGAAGGAACCGATTTTTAAGAGAAGGCGTGAAGAAGATTGAGAGACCGAGGATTAGATACGAGGGAGAGCGTCTGGTTCGTTGGCGCTGGAGACGGAGGTTGATGAATCACAACTAAGCTTACTCTGTTCATGAAACTGTCTTTACAAGCAGTTTTTTTTCACTTCTTTCTTTGGTGTAGTGGTATCAAGCTAAAATGTACATGATGTCAACATGCGTTATATGGTTGAAATTGTGACGTTCTTCATGACAGGAGAAATCTGCAAAGTAGTGCGAAGCGTGAGAATCGCTCAGTGTCTTGGATAAAAATATTTACTTTGTTTTAGATTGAACGAATCAAAAAATTCATGGTTGCCCAGTCTGACTGTATGTTAAACAGACTCGGACTTGTCAAACAGACATTCAAATTTCAACGCTGACTTGGAAGATCAATGACTATAGCAAGTAGATAGAAAACGATAACAATGGTGTGACATTCGTGAAACCTGGAAGCATCTGCATTCGTCTATTGATCGCAGAAAAACAAAAAAAAGAAATCGTCACGGTATTGGTACATCAGCCTCTGGCGCCTCTAAGATCCCACGCTTTTTTGAATTTTGCAACACAAAAGAACATTGGAAAAGAAAAGCACGCCTGTGCAATGATCATAGCGCCACGAATGCAATGGTACTAACAAAATATGCAACCAGCGTGTGAACTTGAAAACAAAAATAAAAGAATAGAGCAACCTTCGTCAGGCTATCGTGCTGCAGAATGAGAGGGATACAAAGAAGTTACTACTGTGTGTGTGTACACGCGAACTCTTGAGCAAAAACGAAAACAGAAGCGAACGTTAGGAAAGCATCGAAAAGCGCTTAGTCTGAGACCTTGGTGTCTCCGCCAATCCTAGTCTTGGTTTTGTATATTTGGGAGCAGACCCGGAGCTCGAAATGTATGACGGCGGCTGAGTGGGAGACGAGGATCCAAAAGAGAATGATGAGCGTGTAGCGTCTTCAACACTCTCTTGATACTCTTCGCCCCTGTTGAATCTGTCGAACTTTTCCACTAGCACCTTGTATTCGTACATGATGGGAGGTTCATCGAATTCTTTCTCGCCGAAGTAGGCTTCGATGCTGCCTTTGAATATCATGTCAACCGGAGCTCGCCAAGAGCAGTGGTCGATGATATCTCTGAGCCTGTGACTCTCGCAGAGGTGGTCGTCAAGCCATCGGAGGTGCTCTTTGTCGGTGGGGTCGTCGCCGAAGCGGATGAATTGGATGCTGAAGTGGCGATTGCCTGTACTACTGCGATCATGTTCGGCGAAGGCCATGATGGCTCTGTGAAGAGGGGGCGGGTTGCGGATGATTTCGTGGGGGGAGTTTGGGTTTTGGGCGACGAGGTGGACGGTGGTGAGACTTTCGGTGAACCATTTGCCGTCGGTGAAGACGTAGAGGGTTGTTGCTGGCCGGCGGTTGCGGTGCCATTCTTTGTAGATGTTTTCGAGGATGGCGGTCATGTCGGTTGTTGCGCTGGGCTTTGGCTTGGGTTCGGGCCAGGCTGCTCGTAACCTTTCTTTTAGCATCCTCCGCCCGTAATCTCCTACAATATCGTTTACATTATGCCGAGATCCCTCTACGGTGAAGCGAAGGTCGATGCCAGTCTTGTCGATACCTGCAGCGTTCATTGCAAGTGTTTCGACGACAAAGGTCAGGATTGGCCAGTGGTCGAACATCGTCCAGCCGTTATCAATGACAAAGATCTAACACACACATTAGTCACTGATTGAGAATAATTTGAGTAGCCTTACCAGTTCACGACGATCTTTGAGCATGTCCTTTAGTGTAGGATCTGGCTTCCTAGTCTCTTTACCCATTTTGCTTGCTATCTTTGCAAACCCCCTCTGCTTTTCGTTTTCTAGTCTTCTTCTTCTGACACATATGCTGTATGGTAGGTTCAGTACGGATGTTGGAGGTTCTCGAACGAAGTCTACCGTCTCATGCGACATAGTTGTACGTGGACTTCTCGCAGCGTGATTTCTGTCAGAATGTTCACTCGGATAACGCGCCCTCGTGTGCTCATTCGTCGTATGAGAGGTGAAAAAATTTAAGGGGTATGTTGCACCGAAGCTCCTGACGTCATTTGCGCGAAGCGTTGAGGTGCTTGTTGGCTCGTACACCTGTTTGTCGGCATAAGCAGAGTTTGTAGTGCTCGAAGTTGTCGGTCTTGGGACGGTGCTCTGCATGTTACCATACGTCTGCGAATGTTGTTCTAGAGGTGATAGTTCCAAATGCTCAGTGTTACGAGGAGCCTTTAATTGAAGGATGTAAGATGGAAATTGAGGAGCCATATGCGTATTGATCTGCGGAAGTGGAGACACAGTTGACGCTAATTTGCCAGTCGAACTAGAAAGCCCTTTCGAAGCGGTTTCACATGTCTCTTCCATCACTCTGTCTGATTGGCGTGAATTCAGATTGCCGTGTGCACGAAAGGGCTCCGTTGTAGGTGCAGTTACGTCAAGAACAAATGTGTTTTGTTCGTGAATCTTGTTCCGCCGCTGAGTTGACGTTGGTGTTGACGGAGTGGCTATTGGGCTATCAGGTTCACTGTCTGTCTTATTGCTTTGTGTGCCGGACTTTTGCCGGTCAATCCCCTGTAGATCAGAATTTCTGGGCTTCTTAGAGCGACCAGTAAATGGTATCTCATACAGATCCGCGTCATCGCCAGGACTCTCAGTGACTGCGCCATTGTGAACGTCAAGCATATGTTCTTTGTTTTCAGAGAGACTGCTGCTCCTTGCTCCTAGTTCTTGCCTCAGGATATCCTTGCGGTAAGGCGTTTGACTCAGAGGTTTGCTCTTGATGATATCCTCTTTGCGGATCTGCATCGATGCCCACTGTCGAGGATTGATCTGACTAGCGCTTGCTGGTATGAGTACCTGTAGAAAGGATTTCGACTTCATTTCTGAGCCCCTTTGGATTCGAGCTTTATCTTCAATCTCGGAAAGTGCCTTGAGCACTACAGCGTCAGTCTCTTTTGAGTGTCCTTTCAGACATGAAATTCCTTTCTCTGCCGAAGTGTGTATTTCTTGTAGCTTTTTGCAAAGTTCCTCAGAGTCAGGCCTCTTCTTCAAGTCTGCCTGAAGTAGCTCATCCTCTATCAAAGCTAACACTAGCTCTGTGGTAGTGTCTGAAGGGCGGAGGTGCCCTCTAAGGTAATCATGCCATTTCCTTATCTCCGGAAGAACATTGAAGCCGTCGTGAAATCGATCGTAGATTTCTCCGTTTTGGCAGTTCGCAGGAGCAAGTTGTCGGAGTTGTTCATATTGGCGTATTCCCTGGAACCCTAAAACTATCCAGGTTGCAGCCACGGATAGTACACAGCCGAATGACCAGGTGTCGATTGACTGGGAGACACCTGAAGAAGTTCCATCTGGGTTTCTCATACGGAATACTTCAGGAGCGCCTAAGGAATCTTAGAAAATACACCCACGTATTCACCATTCTCCTGACTTACCGTAAGTATCAGTGAACCCCCTAATCAGTTCTGTTGGGACTGAGCCATCATGTCCCTCAATGACTGGAGCAAAACTCGAAAACCCGAAATCCGCTAGTTTCAACTTCTTTCGTATGCTGAGAATGTTATCGGGCTTAATGTCTGCGTGCCAGCTGATTGTTTTTAGTTTGGGCTCTCGAAAAGTTTCTTTCCAGTACATACCCATGGAATCTCCGTGGTTCACTCTTACCACCTCGTGGAACTTCAAGATTGTGTATGTGACGAATAGCCTTGGCAATTTCGAAGAGTGAGTCCCATGTTCGGAGAATCTCCTGAGCTCTCACGGGAGGAACATTGGTCTCATCCGCCCATGCCTGGTAAAGATCATGATCCCCATACTCTAGCAACAGGTTATAGGTCTTTCCCATATCTTTGCCTTCACCATAATCATGAGTGTAGGAACCCAGACATTGTAATATCGGCACGCCTTTCTTCGAGTCGAGGCCAGAGAAGGCTTCCTTTTCTAGCTCGAAATCTCTCTTTTTGTTTCCACAATACGACTTGAGAACCATCTGATAACACTAAACAGCCTTTAGTATATGCCTCAACGCCGTTCTGACTGGGAATTTTACCTCTCCAAACTCATCGTCCCAGTAAAGTGACTTTTGTAGAGCATCTGTTAGGGCGGTGTCTGTAACGAGATCTTTTTGCACGGCCACCCAGTATATTGAAGCAGTCCCCCCTTTGTCTGAAAGCTTAATCTTGTTACAGAAAGGTATTATGACCTTTGTTCCATGTAGGTTGACGTCCATGTCTAAGGTCAAATACAACGGACAGTATGCCCATTTGGCTCTGTGGAAGTCTTGGATGATACAATCCACTTCCTTTCGCGAGTGAACTTCAAGTAAGCTTTCGCGGAGACGGTGATCATCTTCGCTGCGCATAAGGTATCTGTCATTAATATCTGCGCGGTAAAAGCGGTCAATGAGATGAGGATAGCCTTGTTCGAGAAGCAAGCTAAGGACACGGCGGCAGGACTGTTCGCCAGTAAAGACATTTTGATACCTGACCTGGAAGGTTCGATAGGGCGCTGGAGGCGTTTCATCCAAGAATCGATGCCCTCTGGTCTGGTCAGGGTTCTCTGGGTCTCGCTCGTTCCACCACCTTTCGAGTGCATACACGTGTACAATTTTGCGCTGGCAACTGCACATGTCTAGAGGCTGGCACTCGTTCTGGCAGGCGACTGGACGGGTCCATACTGATTGCAAGAGGTATTTGAATTCATCCTCGATACGTTGACGACGTTGACAACGTTTATATTCTTGAGGTACGGCCTGCATTCTGACGTGGTTTCCAGCAGCGACACAACTGGCAACAGCGTCACGAAATAGCCGACGAAAGCCGGTGCTGGAGTGGCGGCCAGTGCGCCAGATGTGAACATGTGTTCAGTGTAAGCCAAACGGGGTGTTGGAGCCGTTCCTGCAAGACATATGCGTTGCGATAAGCTAGTGATAATGGGATGAGAAGAGCAGTTCGTGATAGCTGAGCTTTGGTGTCGCAGGTGAGATGCCTGGCGATTCATCACAGATTGGAGGCCGTGCCAATGGATCGACAGCATGCCTTGGCGGCTTGCAGCAAGCCAATTATACAAGGATGTCACACTTTCTCACCGATCTATTCCGTGTTTAGCAGCTTGATCATCCGCCGAAAGGGGGATAGCTCGGCCAGAGTGCCATTTTTCGTGTGGAGGGGTGCAATAAACGTCCTCTCGACTGACCCAGGCCAGTGGCAATGGGGCTGAGCTTTCGCCCCAGCGCGCATTACAAACACACCACAAAGAAATATTAGGTACACAGAGCACGTCATGATTAGAGCTATTGCATTGTATTTAAGAAACGTAACTGAAGCAGGCAATCTCAGACTGATGCGTTGGTGATCTAGGCTGTACCAGCAAAGGCTCCTTCCCTACTTACGCGTAAGCGCTGCCTCCCGACCCCGCCGTACCAGCCTCGTCTTGGCTCTCCCGGTAAGGTTAAACAGCACTGCCACGAGGCAGCGAATGCATACGAATTGCGTCGCTTCCAGAATTTGGATGAGAGTCGCCTTGGGCCATCCCTCGTGTACTACGGGAATCCGTCGGAGATGCTGCCAAGCCGGGCACGAGGCGCTTCAGTCTCTCGGAGAATGGGAACCTTTCCACAGTGGTGTTGTAGGAACGATAGGTTGACCATGCCCCAAGTAAAGTTACAAATGTCAGAGGAATGGTGACCTGGAGCCAGCGCTTCAGCGCAAGGCTAGAGAAGGAACCATTTTTGTAGTTGGCAGAATCTTGGTTCTGATCCTGATATTTGATAACATCCGTGCTGAAGAAGGTCTACCATGAGTCAGACGGTGAGAGGTGCCTAGCAAATGATAATGAACCTACTGATACGAACGTTGCTGGCAGGTAAAGCAGCGTGACACTCGTAATGATTCGCATGACAATCGCTTCTCGCTCAAGATTCTTGTTCAGCTGTTCAGTTCGCTCTGAAGCTTGGCTGTGTAGATGCTGCACTACCAGCTCTTTTCTGTCATTTATCGTTGTTGCTAGAAGTTTAGCGCGGGTAATCTGCATATCAAAATCCCCCAGGATCTCATCAAGCTGTGAAAAGAAAGCGTGCAGATCATCTTTGCAGGCCATGTGCAGATCACTGGGGAAATCTTCTCGAGAAATCAATCGAGTGTAGAAGCCATGTAGCACCCTTACGATTTTAGCATTGGACTGTAGGACCATGACTGCTGCATTGGTTCTGTCCTGCCAATGTTGCAAATCTTGTATATCCCATGGTTCGTATTCTCTATAAGCGCAGCCTGGAATACGGAGGCCGTACACGGCCATACCACTCTGTGAGTTCTAAAGTTAGCTTGCAAACTTTTCTGGGTACGAATACCTACTTCTAGGTCTATCATTCTCTCGAGCCACACGATATACCATCTCCAGTCTTCTGTTGACCAGTGGCAATAAAGCAAATGCGTCACAAGTGTTGATCGAAAGCACGCTATGTAGTCGTGATACATACTGTCCTCTGGTCGTCCACTCAATTCTAAAAACCGATCCAATATGTCTCTCCCACCTTTTGTCACAATCCAGAGGGTAGTCCCATACTTTACATCGAATTGGTGGTAGATTGCGGCGTCTCGAATTGTCCAAACATGGAGCCTGATGTTTTCATCGCTCGTTTTCCTGGATTGTACGCCCTTCAAGTTGTAGCAGAGCTGGAAGAGGCTGCCACTCCGACCCAATTCAGGGGCTGCATGTCCAGTTGTAGAATTTCTGAGGCATATCTGCTCTCGGAAACCACTGAAGCGAAGATCTCTTGCATCAGTCTGACCACCAAAGACGAGCATAAAGTCCAGGTATACGGGCATGACTCCGTGGTAAGACAAAATTTCACAAAGACTTTGACGTGTTATTTTCAGTTTGTCGCGTGAGCTCTCTCCGTACAGGTATCTGTGTGATCAGCATGAGAGATTCAAAAGGCCATGAACTAACTAACATGAATCGGCATTTTGGATCCCTCTTTTGCACCGTAGAATGCTGACGGCTGGGGCCACATGTATCCGGTGCGAGGGTGATGCCGAGCCATTCGGTGAGCTTCGTCGAAGAGTGTATGTATCTTCTATGAGCTCCTGAACTTTTTAGTATCTTTCAAAATCATTGGAATCTGGCCAACCTTTGTCGTCACAAGTACCCAGATCAATCATTGGGATTTCAAAGATTTCGTCAATATCGCCGTCACTGGGACCAAGACACAGATCAAATTCGGCAGCATCCAGGCGCATCTTGTAAGACCTGAGTCGTGAACTGTAGGTTGCGATCCCAATAGGTATAATATTTTCTGGGTAGTTCTTACTATCCCGATAAGACTTCTCGAGATCAACTGGTAGGATATGCATGATTCCACTGCTGGATGCTGGGTTAATTGCAACGATAAATTTGAATAGTAACAGTGAAAAAATGTGAGGATCATGGTTTCTCGAAAGGAATTAAATAAGACGACTATTGCAAGGCAGATTTACTGCGCCTTGCTGCATGAAGGTTGCAGGTGGAAGGCGTTCTGGGGGCCCCGCCAAACCCTTCGTCGGGTCCTTCCCCGCGTAGTACGTACATATCCACCCCACTCACGCCAAAGCTTCTACACAGAACAGAAGCATCAACATTACACGCCTGGTATCTATTAAAGGCTCTGAATTAATTTACCGCTCATCCTTATGGAGTTGAAACTGGACTCGACTCTGGGTCTGGCTCCTGCTCCTGCTCCGGTGAAGTCGTGGCCCGCCTTGTTCGTTTGGGTGCATCCCTTCGGCGCCTCAGCTCTCTCCGGTCACACTGACACATATTTAGCAATGCGCTTGCAGCGAGGAAGCATTGGACCCACTTCATTCAGTCTCTCGGGGACTTCAAAGAGCCAGTTACCATTATACTGGTTGACTTGTCAATTATTCGTCGTCCATCTCATGGGCGTGACTTACTTTCATCGGCTTGAAATTCCAGACTGGCCATTTGCTTCTCAGGTATTCTTCGATCTGATCCCATCCAAAATCGTCATATGCGGTATAAGTATCCTGAACTGGGCCTTGCGCTCGCGTGGATGGAAGCAGAGGCCGGCGCCGAGATTGCCTTGTGCGCTCCAACGCTAGGTCAGCTATCCGGCGAGGTAGCGGCATCTGGGCTCTTCTTTCGGACTGGAGAAGAGGGAATTCCAAAGCTGGAATGTGTGTCTTTGTATCTCAATGGCCTCAGCTTTATGACTTATCGCAGGGGCACCTGACAGCACATATAACTAGTCCGAAAAGGATGTCAAGCGCTTCGGTCATGCAAGGTGCATCAAATGTGCGAAGGCTGATTCGCGCAACGCATATGTAGCGATATTTCAAAAGCTGGTAAGTGGCTTCAGCTGAAAACGCCGGAGCTGACTATTCTCGTTTGCCTGCTTCTGCCTGCTATGAACGGTGTGCTAGTGGAGCACAGCCTCAACATTCGTCACTGTACGGCACGTCACCAGTCGCATGCGCGCACCGGATTTCGGATAGCCAGCCAGATGGTCTGGAACATCCATCTGAGTTTTTAGAGCATACATAGATGATAAAGTAACACGCATGAAGCGTCGTGAAGCACTTCCATGGCGCCATAAGAGCAGACAACAATCATGGATGATGCACTAAGACAAGCGGTAGGAAAGAATTATCCTACCTTTTATAAAGACGTTGGTGTATCACCGTGCCATGAGATCATCCGGACGCTTCACTGGAGAACTATAGTCGGGAGGATAGCAATGTGCCAAAGCCGAATCAACACTCAACTAACCTTGGAAAATCGTTTGAGATGATGGCCATGATGATAAAACCATATCAATTAAGGTCTTTACTGATGCCCGTCAGTATATCGGAGAGACCTACAAGAAAATCCAGGACACTAAGGAAAGTATGACCGAGGATGAAGGTTTGCAAATATGACTGAACATTGTACAACCAGACAGTGTAAGGCTGAAAGAGCTAGGCACAGGGTACGGGGTAAACCCCGGGACTTCATAATGAAGTTAACATGGATAGAAAACCACCGGATTGATAGAGAATTTTCGCAGGCAGTGCGCCTGGGATCCAACCAGCGAGAAGTTTTTTCCAGGTTCGGCACTGGCTTTGAAGTTGATCAAGCGTGGTGTGTTATTCTTGAGTCGAAATGGTAGCATATCCGGACACTATGGCAGCAACGGTCACAACACCTCCGGGATCACGAGAAATACAATAAATACACCCGATTAGTTTACTCAATTGCATAAGTCTTAAGAAATTGTCAAGGGCAATGTGAGGCTGTAGGCGGAGTGAAGGTGTTAAAGCCGAGGCTAGTGGTGATGTGGTCCGAGCGCCGACTTCTCGATGATTCCTTGGAATTTTCTACACATATGGCAGCGTCCATTTCTTCTCCACAATCCTCCTCTGCACCCAATCTCTCTTCTCGGTTACCTTGCATTGAGCTGGAGTCTAGGAGCATTGTTTGAGCTTCACCACCGCCACCTACACATCTCAATTCCGTCACAATGCAAAGAGCTTTCGCTTCGCGGGCGCGGACTTCGGCCCTAAAGTCGACCTCTAAGCTTCGCACCACCAGCTTGAGCCTCCAGCAACAGAGATTTGCGCACAAGGTATATTGTCGCTATACGTACTTTTCAATTGGCTAGCAGAAACTAATTCACGTACAGGAGCTTAAGTTTGGCGTCGAGGCACGAGCAGGACTGCTCAAGGGTGTCGACACACTGGCAAAGGCCGTATCAACAACACTCGGTCCCAAGGGTCGCAACGTATTGATTGAGTCAAGCTATGGCTCTCCCAAGATTACCAAGGGTATGCACATGTTTAGCCGTCTTTTCCCAAATTTTCCGCTGACAAAGCTTCAGATGGTGTAACTGTCGCAAAGGCCATTACCCTCCAAGACAAGTTCGAAAACCTTGGAGCCCGCCTGCTTCAGGATGTTGCCAGCAAGACCAACGAAGCTGCTGGTGACGGGACCACTACCGCTACCGTCCTTGCCCGCGCCATCTTCTCCGAGACTGTTAAGAACGTTGCCGCCGGATGTAACCCAATGGACCTGAGGCGGGGTACTCAGGCCGCCGTCGAGGCCGTTGTCGACTACCTCAAGGCAAACAAGAGGGACATTACCACCAGCGAGGAGATTGCACAGGTCGCCACTATCTCTGCCAATGGTGACACACACATTGGCAAGCTCCTGTCCAACGCAATGGAGAAGGTTGGAAAGGAGGGTGTCATCACCGTCAAGGAGGGTAAGACCACCGAGGATGAGCTGGAGGTCACCGAGGGTATGAAGTTCGACCGTGGTTACATCTCTCCTTACTTCATCACCGACACCAAGACTGCCAAGGTTGAGTTTGAGAAGCCTCTCATCCTCCTTTCCGAGAAGAAGATTTCTGCTGTCCAGGACATTGTCCCCGCGCTTGAGGCTTCCCAGCAGCTCCGCCGCCCTCTTGTTATCATTGCTGAGGACATTGACGGCGAAGCGCTTGCTGTCTGCATCCTCAACAAGCTCCGTGGTCAGCTTCAAGTTGCCGCTGTCAAGGCCCCTGGCTTCGGTGACAACAGGAAGTCCATCCTTGGCGATCTTGCTGTCTTGACCAACGGTACTGTCTTCAGCGACGATCTTGACATCAAGCTCGAGAAAGCTACTCCGGATATGCTGGGTTCTACCGGATCCATCACCATCACCAAAGAGGACACTGTCATTCTGAACGGTGAGGGCAGCAAGGACCAGGTCTCGCAGCGTTGTGAGCAGATCCGTGGTGTCATCAACGACCCGACCACATCCGAGTACGAGAAGGAGAAGCTGCAGGAGCGTCTTGCCAAGCTCTCTGGTGGTGTTGCCGTCATCAAGGTTGGTGGCTCCTCCGAGGTTGAGGTTGGCGAGAAGAAGGACCGCATCGTTGACGCCCTCAACGCCACCCGTGCCGCTGTCGAGGAGGGAATTCTGCCTGGTGGTGGTACCGGTCTCCTCAAGGCTTCCGCCAACGCTCTCGACTCGGTCAAGGCGCACAACTTCGATCAGCAACTTGGCATAACCATTGTCAAGAACGCTATTACCCACCCTGCTCGCAAGATCGTCGAGAACGCCGGTGCTGAGGGCTCTGTCATTGTCGGCAAGCTCATCGACGAACACAAGAACGACTTCAACAAGGGATTCAACAGCGCCAAGGGCGAGTACGTCGACATGATTGCTGCTGGTATTCTGGACCCCTTCAAGGTTGTCCGCACTGCCCTTGTCGATGCCAGCGGTGTTGCCTCACTCCTCGGTACCACTGAGGTTGCCATTGTCGAGGCACCCGAGGAGAAGGCCGGTCCTCCAGGCGGCATGCCTGGCGGTATGGGAGGCATGGGCGGAATGGGCGGAATGGGTTTCTAAGCAGCTGAAGCCTGACCGTCTATTTTCTTCTTCTTATACCCCCATTTCGTTATTATGACTTTAGTCTTACGTCTCTCCCAGTGATGGCTTATGTACACGATATTGAGTTGGTCTCCGCTCCTCAGTCACGGTTTTTTCTCAAAAGCACGGCATATTGGTTATTTGATGTTTTTTTGTACAATACTGTGTATCTAGAAGACGTCCTGGGAAGGGCGAGATGTAAAAAGCGACGAAGGAAATGTGAACCAGTTCAAAGACATGTACTACTTGAATGTTTTGATGTGTTGACATTGGGCAGCAGAGAGTGGATGTGGTGACCGGGGTTTAGGCCGATGGTCGGTTGCTGTGGCGGCGCGGCGCAGGCAAATAAACCGGTCGAGGAGAGTGACCCCACTAGGTACGTCGCTTGGAAAATAACCCCACTACTTGCCTCATCAGCCTCAGCAACACCGCTCCTCCACCTCCGCCCTCCCTCCCGCAAACACGCCATCCATAACAATCAGTTCTCTCCATTGAAGTAAGCTGCACCCGCCTCCTCGAAACAGCCCGACTGCCGCTTTTTGTTGCCTAGTTGTGCTACGGCAATCGCAGTCCATGATGACGAAGCTGACAGGCAACACAGTACTGATAAAGCTGCCTGGTGTCTTGAACTCCCCTTTCACATCCTCGACACTTCACACACAACATCATGGTAAGGCTTGTGCACATTGTTCACACAACAACTCGCGCTGACTGGATTTGCAGGCTCAATCCGGGTACGTAGTGATCGCCTGTAGACAACACACCACATGAACGGCAGTCGCCGCCCGACCCTCACACGCGCAATCTTACCTTCATACCAATCTCCCCAATACCCTAGCGCGCCCTCCAAGCGACCAGCTATCTTGGTACTAATACCGTCACAGTGTCTCCGTCTCTCCCGAGTGCATTAGCACCTTCAACGAGCTCAAGCTCGGCAAGGATATCAAGTGGATCATCTACAAGATCAGCGACGACTGGAAGGAGATTGTCGTCGAAGAGACTTCCAAGGAGGCCAACTTTGACGTATTCCGCGAGAAGCTTCTCAACGCCAAGAGCAAGGACCGCAAGGGCAAGGAGGGCATTGGCGGTCGCTATGCTGTCTTCGATGTCGAATATGAGCTTGAGAGTGGTGAGGGATCAAGGAGCAAGATCACCTTTATCAGCTGGACGCCCGATGATGCGCCACAATACGTACGTAACAATCCGGACGGCGACGGGGTTGTCATGAGAGTCTCAACTAACACTGCATACAGCCCCGCATGATGTACTCGTCCTCCAAGGAAGCCATCAAGCGCTCTCTCAACGGTCTCGCTGCCGACATCCAAGCCAACGACGCCGACGACCTCGAGTTTGAGAACATCAAGAGCCGTGTCTCCAAGGGCCGCTAAGGGCCTCTTCGCCTGGCCAGCCGCGTTGGACCTGCGCAACCCACCACGGGAGGACGCCGTGAGTTGGAATGGCATGAAGATATAAAGTTGAGTGATTAATTTGGTAGCGTGTCATGTCATAGCGACTTCTCAGCAACGGAATGAAAATGATTAAAGCGACGATTTGCGCGCAGTAGCATTGCTGGGCTTTGTTTTGAATTGTTAGGCATGGCATGCTTTCGACGGGCTAAAGCCTGGTCAAGTCGTATTTGATGAAGGTGTCTTTGGTATCTTTGTTTTGGATAACGTGACGTGATAGCCTGGTCATCTGCTTCATTTCTTCAAGGTGCATGTGAACCAGCTGCTCAGAAATGCTAATTACTTGTTTTGCTCCCAAGCGGCCTTGAATACACCAACTAGCCTCTCACCCTCTTCTGCGTCCTTGGTCCGTTGTAATATGAAGGTCTTAAGATCTCCCCAGAACTCGTCAGTAGCGACAATGTCCTTCCCACTTACGGCTCCTGCAGCTACGGAGGCCCCGGCGGATGACTCCCCAGCGCTGGCCAGGCCTTTCTCACTCTCTGTCGGCGGCGCAACAGCAGGGGGGCTTGTCACAGGGGTGCCTCCTGCTGCGGGGCTACCTGAAGCTGCCGCAGCACCTGCCATCACCATGACACCAAATTCGACCTCCGTACCAGCATCAGTGCCTATCACCTCTATCAGAGTCTTTGAATCTGTGACGGGCTTCTTTTTATATAGGATCTTGATCTTGGCTGCTGATAACGAGGCCTGCGTCGCATACTGCTGCTTCAGGTCGTACACGGAGGTTTTGGAAGGGTCGATAGCGGAGAGAGGGATTGTAGGCGTCGAAGGCTTCATGGGTTTTAGAGTTACTGTGATGGTCGAGGCAGATGTAGAGGCATCGGCGCTGTCTGTAGACTTGGGGTTTGGGCGTTGTGGGTGGGGTGGGTGTGGGAGGCGGGGGAGCGTATACTATATGAACGCATTAGTTGGGAAACAGATATATGAGGATTTGGTAGAACATACAGCGCCCTGCGCGGGGTACTGTCGCGCGTCTGCAATGTGGTCTGAGGAGAGCTTTACTGGGCGCGCGTCGAGGGCGCTCAGAAACGACTTGCAGAATGCGAATTCCGACATGGCGGGCTACGATCGTGTTTACTGATTTGGGCGCTGTTAATGCGATATCCTTCCAGGTATCCGGAGCAGCGTCTGTAGTGTAAACAACGGGATGCTCCGTGTAAGTTGTTACGAACAGCTCCAGTCCGATGACGCTGTTTGGAGAGATGCGGGACAGTGGGCTGGAACCAGGGCCAAATCGCGCTAACCCGAAGGAGGTCCGCTAGCGTGGAAAAAGTTCCCCAAAATCTAGCAACGAAAGTTCCAAAGTTCGCGCAGGCGTCGGTTCTGCCAATTCTTCAACAACCACCACTCTTTTTTTTTGTTCCACCCAAGGATTTCCGTACAACATCGGTCGCCATGGGTCAAGGTCGCCGTATGAAGAAGCAGGGTATTCCTGAGCCCCTCGACGAATCGCTGGTAACGAGGAAGCGCAAAGATGCGCCTGCGCCTGCCGAACCAGAGCGCAAGAAGAGAAGTAGGACAGCTGCGAGGGAAGCTAGAGAGGCCAAGGCGAAGGCTCAACCAAAGACAAGAGTCGCTGGAAAGCCCGTAAAGACAGCTGCTGCTATTGTCAATGGAGCAAAGGCCAAAGCAAAGGCCGCAAAGGCTGCTCCGCCTCCACCGTCCGATGACGAAGACGACGAGGATCTTTCCGAAGACGACTCTGAAATGATGGATGATTCCGATATTAACGTTACCGGGCTCGATGCGCTCGGTAGCGCGTCTGAAGGCGAAGAGTCAATCGACGAAGACGAATTCGATTCGGATATTGTAGACTCAGATACCGACATCAGGAAGGGCGCTGCGATGTGGTCGGAAGACGAAGACGAGTCGGATGCCGAGGAGAAGCTTACGGCAGCTAACATTGCTGGATTGTCCAGGAAGCTGGATGAGCAAAAAGCGATTGAAGAGGCCGAGGCGCAAGCTGAATTGGAAGAGAATATGCAGACCAACATTGTTGGTGAGAGGCCGAAGATTCTTGAGGACGAGGAGGATGAAGATGGCAGGCCGATCACGAACCTCGTCAACCAGGACATCCAATTGCTGAGGACAAGATTGACCGACACTATTCGTGTTTTGGATGATTTCAAGAATCTGGCTGAGGAGGGCCGAAGCAGGGCAGAGTACAGGGCGTCGCTTCTCAAGGATATCTGCGCTTACTACGGTATGTCGCAAACACACAAGAGCTGGTGTAGTAGCAAGTTTCAAGCTGACTTGATTTAGGCTACTCCGAGTTCCTAGCAGACAAGCTTCTGAGCCTTTTCCCGCCTCGCGAAGCTCAAGCTTTCTTCGAGGCCAACGAAACTCCAAGACCCATTGTCATCCGTACCAACACCCTCCGCACTCACCGAAGAGACCTCGCGCAAGCACTCATCAACCGTGGTGTGCAGCTTGAGCCTGTCGGCAAGTGGTCAAAGGTCGGACTTCAAATCTTCGACGCACAAGTACCACTGGGTGCTACTCCGGAATATCTCGCTGGGCACTACATTCTACAGGCTGCTTCCTCGTTCTTGCCCGTTATGGCTCTTGCCCCACAGGAGAATGAGCGTGTACTAGATGTGAGTAGCATTGAAATTTCTACTTTGGAACTTGATACTGATACTATCTGAACTAGATGGCTGCTGCTCCCGGTGGTAAAACAACGCATTTGGCAGCACTCATGAAGAATACAGGATGCATCTTCGCCAACGATGCCAACAAAGACCGTGCCAAGGGTCTGATAGGAAACATCCACCGTCTGGGTGCGAGGAACGTAATTGTATCCCACTACTCGGCTTTGGAGTTCCCCAGAGTCATGAGTGGCTTTGACCGTGTGTTGCTCGATGCGCCTTGCTCGGGTACTGGTGTTATCGCCAAGGATGCCAGTGTCAAGACCAATAAGACCGAGGCCGATTTCATGAAGCTGCCTCATCTACAGAAGCAATTGCTACTTGCTGCCATCGACTCTGTTAACCATCACTCCAAGACTGGCGGTTATATTGTTTACAGTACTTGTTCCGTTACTGTCGAGGAAAACGAGCAGGTTGTGCAATATGCGCTCAACAAGAGGCCAAATATCAAGCTTGTTGAGACTGGCCTTACTTTTGGTAAGGAGGGTTTCACAAGGATTGGGGGCAAGACTTTCCATCCGTCGATGAAGGTAAGATTTATACGGGTTTCAGGAAGACTTGAACGACTTATACTAACATCTCGATAGATGACCAGGAGGTACTACCCTCACACTTACAATGTCGACGGTTTCTTTGTCGCCAAGTTCAAGAAGATTGGCCCTACACCACCTAATGCTGTTGGCGCCAACGAGGCTACCAAGAACAACGGTGCAGGCAACGCAGACACAACCACCGAGGTCGAAATCATCGATCGCACTCCTATCGGCGCCGACAGTGACGAAGAATCGGACTTTGGTGGATTCGATGAGGAAGAGGATCAGAAGTACATCGAGAAAGCTCAGGCCAAGTCGATGCGCAAGAAGGGCAAGGATCCCAGGGCTATTGTGCCAAAGGCGGAGAAGAGTACGAACGGAGCATCAAAAGAGAAGAATGGTCATGTGAGCGCAAAGGAGAAAGCAAGTCGCAAAGAGAAAAAGGGCGGCGGTGTTGAAGTCGCAACTGATGTTGCGACAAAGGAAAAGTCCAATGGTGTTAAGGCGAAAGAGACAAAGGTTGAATCAAAGAAGGGGCGAAGAAAGAGTGGGGAAAAGAAGGGTAAGGCGTAGTGCGTCTTCTTGTCGGATCGCGATGGATGTCTTAGCAAATGGAGGCGTGTCAAATGTCCCAATCGGATACCCAATGCAGGTGTAAAAGACGTCGCGTACTTTACTACAGCGTATGAATGGGGCTTGGTGCCCTTGTGTACTAGTGGCTTCCCTCAGCCAGGCTATCAGGATTCGCTAACATTGTTACAACTTGTCACTACTGCATTGTCTGAACAAGTTACCGACGGTCTCTAGTATTGGCCCATCATCGTGCCGCGTACTAAACTCTAGTTTCGATGCAAAGCCCGCGATGCATCTTCGCGTCTTCTAGCGGTGACACCGGCTGTCAACAGATTGGCCACCATCATCTTGGGCTCAAAACGGGCCGATCATACTCCGCAAACTCAACCCCAGAACCACCTCCACTTACTCCAGCTTACACGACAGAACTATATACCTCAGGCTTAACGATCCGATATCCGACGAATGGTCGTCCCGGACATTCCTATCTTATTCCGTTCGTTGCCTGTCGTCATTGCAACGGTTGCAAGTGACATGGACAGGCTGCAGCGTCAGCATGCCCGATGTCTTGGTAAGTCCCACCCAGGTCAGCACGCCGAGCCTCAGCCAGCAGAGGATTCCTGGGCAAAAAACTCGAAGCACACCAAGTCTTGGACATCACGAGAGCGTTTCCCGCCGCGGTCATCCTCATTTGTGACTCGCAATTGCACACCTAGGGCAGAGACAAGATGACGCTAGCCAGCGCCCGCTGCGTCTGCCACGCCCGCTGCCAAGGGAAAACACGCGATCAGAGCGCGCAAATAACAGAGTTCAAATCGCCCGCTCGACACGATGTGCGCAATTATTCCCCCAGGCCCGAGAAACGTTCCGACCGGGGGACCCTCCAATTGCCGCTGGCTCGTCCTGTTCCTGCAACTTGGGCGTGCAGAATCACAGTCGGCCCGTGGAGTGCTTGTAGCAAAAACCCTACCCAATATGCAACCTCATCCAACCAGGGTTTGGAAAAGGTTTTTTTGGTGCGTCTCGGCAACAAACCATTTCCATGTTCCGTAACCAAGTCCGCACGCGGCCTACGCCGTGAATGGCAAGCTCGCCATGCTTTTCGAGGGCAAATGTGCCGAGCCTCACTTGGCCTTGTTTCCTATCCACCTCCACTATCTTGTCTTGGTTTTCTTCCTCATTCGACTTTTCTATTTCTTTTTCTTTTTCATCGGTCTATACAACTTGGGCTGACGGGCATTTCTTCGACGTTGAACTGACATAATCGAGATTAGTCTCAGCCGTCGGCGCATTTACCAGCCTCCGACGTATGTGGCACGGAGGGCAAGCCATATAAATCCGGGGTAGTTCAGCCAAGGCCGTGTTGAGTGGTTGCGACTCCATGCGGGGGATGGCTAGTGCAAGTCTACCCATCCTTGTCGACTGAGACTAGGGCTGGGCATGGATGGACGGGGGCGCGCGTCTCGTGAGATTGTTGTTAGTGTGTCCAGCAGGGGTGCTTCATTGGAGCCCCAGGCGGGAATGGAGAGCTGTCGCCCGGACTGGCGTTTTGAGATAAAAAGCATCCTGCGCGCGCGCTTCTCTTACAGCTACCTTGTTCATCCTATTGTTCCAAGGGCTTGCGACCTTACGTTTATCTTGCCCATTTTACATATCTTGAGTTGCACCTTGACATCATGGGTATTATGCTTAAGCCCCCGCCAGATGTGCCTGGCAAGGCATGGTGTGTTTACTCCAAACATTTTTCCCCGCAATCATAACTAAACGTTACACAGGCCAGCTATTCTAATTGGTCTTTTCGTTGCCTTTGGTGGTGTACTCTTCGGGTGAGTTTGCAATACGTGATGCTGGTGGTGGACTATATCTAATTTCCGCAGATATGATACTGGTACCATTTCTGGCATTATTGCCATGGACTATTGGAAGAAGGAATTCTCCACGGAGCCAGACTTCAGTATCACCGCAGCTCAAGATTCGTTGATTGTGTCCATTCTCTCAGCCGGTACCTTCTTTGGTGCTCTGACGGCAGCTCCATTTGGTGACTTGCTTGGACGACGTTGGGGTTTGATCGCCTCAGCGGGCGTGGTCTTCAATCTCGGTGTTGTTTTGCAAACTGCTGCGACCGCACAGCCTCTTTTCATTGCTGGCCGTTTCTTCGCTGGATACGGAGTTGGTCTTATTTCTGCATTGAGTAAGTCTTCTTTGCTTCCGCCAGGTGTTCAGCCCAAGACTGACGACTCTATAGTCCCCATGTACCAAAGTGAAACTGCGCCAAAATGGATTCGTGGAACGATTGTCGGAGCGTACCAGTTGGCTATCACTATTGGACTGTTCCTGGCTGCCATTGTAAACAATGCTACCAAGAACCGTCAAGACTCGGGATCGTACCGTATCCCCATTGCGGTTCAATTCGCCTGGTCTATCATCTTGGTTGGCGGGTATGTACTTTTCTCCAAAACAATAAACTACATCGGCTAACATCAAGTTTTAGACTTCTCTTCCTGCCAGAGACTCCCAGATACCTCATCAAGATGGACAGGTACGATGAAGCCGCGAAGAGTCTTGGACAACTCCGCCGCTTGCCTGTTGACCACCCCGCTATTGTTGAGGAGCTCAACGAAGTGCAAGCCAACCATCTCTACGAAATGTCACTGGGCAAATCTACATACCTTGAGTGCTTCCAGGGCACACTGGGCAAGCGACTGTTGACTGGATGTTTGTTGCAAGCGCTACAACAGTTGACTGGTGTTAATTTCATCTTCTGTGGGTATCACATAATCTGGGATCTGTAGTAATTACTAACGATACGTAGACTACGGAACTCAGTACTTCCAGAGGGCTGGATTCGACAACCCCTTCATCATTCAGGTCATCACCAATTGCGTCAACGTCGCTTCTACTTTCCGTACGTTTCACCTGATAGCTTCAGTAGCTGCAAGGTACTAACTTTTCTGTGTAGCTGGCCTCTGGATGGTTGAGCGCCTCGGACGTCGTAATCTCCTCTTGCTCGGAGGTGTTGGCATGTGCGTATGCCAGTACATTGTCGCCATCACTGGAACGGTTGCTGGAACCACCGATTTGCCCGCTCAACGCGCTGCTATCGCCTTCGTGTGCATCTACATCTTCTTCTTTGCCAGCTCCTGGGGACCGGTCGCGTGGGTCGTGACTGGCGAGCTTTTCCCTCTCAAGGCTCGTGCCAAGTGTCTTTCCATGACCACTGCTAGCAACTGGTAAGTCATATTAATGGATCTGGGAAGCAATTCGGCTAATAAAGATATTTACAGGCTGCTCAACTGGGCTATTGCTTACTCGACTCCCTACATGGTCGACCCCGATCACGCCAACTTGCAATCCAAGGTGTTCTTCATCTGGGGAAGTTTCTGCTTCGTCTGCATTGGTTTCGTGTAAGTGACTACCCTCCGATCTCTTGTAGATCTTTGACTGCATATTTGAAATGAACTTCGCTAACATACTCCTACAGCTGGGCTATGATCTACGAAACTAAGGGTCTCACCCTCGAACAAGTCGACGAACTCTACGGTATCGTCGGAAAGGCATGGAAGTCCAAGGAGTTCCGCCCTGCCGTCGCATTTGCCGATATGGATCCTGCTGCTGCCCGCAACGCTAGCCTCAGCGAGGTCGCGGCCAACCAGGAGAGGAAGCGCAGCATTGCGCACGAGGAGTCAGCTCCCGTTGCTGAGACCCAGCCTACCAAGTTCTAAGTGCCTTCCTGTGGAACCACACATAGTAGTAAACTGAGATTGCTCACACTGCGCCTCGGCAAAGCGAAATGAAGGAAGGAAAGAAATAGCGGAGGAGAAGTAATTTAATTAAGCACTGTGATCAATATACATGCGTGCATTATACATACTGCGAACCTAACAAACTCCACTACGTGATGTATGCACCCTTCTTTTCAACCCATGTTACTACTCTAAAATAACCCCTCACGGCGTATAAAACCCCCTAGCCCACTTCTCCCTCTCACTCTCTCTTTTCCTCCCTCCCCCTCCCCCCTCCTTCCTCATCCCACTCTCCATTGACCCACCGCCATTCCTCCTCACCTCCAGCCCCTTCCCCTCCTCCCCTCCCCTCCTCCTAACCCTATCCAACGCAGCCAAAATCCTATACCCAACCCCCGGCTCATCCCCCCTCCTCCCCTCCCCCACATAATCTCTCACTCTCAACTTTTCCTGCCCGGGTACGTACGCTCTTTTACCGCGTATACCCAGTGGTGGGGGATTTCCTGAATGAAAAGGGTTGCGGAAGATATGGGGGAGACGCTGGCGTTGGAGGGTGGAGAGGGAGGGGGCTGTTTCTTGGGAGATGCGGTTGTGGTGCATGTTTTTGGTGTCTTGGTATCGTTGTTGTTCTGATAGAGGTGGTGGTGAGAGTGGTGGAATAGTGGACTGTAGAGGGTATATGTATACCTTGGTTTGGTGGAATATTGGCTTGGTGAAGGTATGGAGAATACGTGGTTTGTTGAAGATTAGCGATTTCACAGTGGAGGAGTGTGTTGGAGGTGTGTTAGTGGGACACGTGTGTTGAGGATGGAGGTAATGGATGGGAAGGTATGAGGTTGCGGTGTGGTATTCACATATTGGGGGAAAATCACGTACCTTGATTGACTTATGATCCAAGCACTTTAGAGTTGAAGGATATCCACCGTATAACTATACTGCCAGTTATCAAATGGTGACAACCGTCTGCCCATCTGGATATAACTAAACATCCACGATCTTCTGGACGTCACAGCAGAATTGCATCAATTTTTTAAATAAGCAAGTATGTGACCATTTGTGACTAAACCAAAAAAGACTACATATCTTCGCAGCGCAATCGAGATCCCTCTCAAGATAACCAAGTGGTGATATTCCTTCGGGGTATTTGCGCTGCCCAAGATCATACGTGGAAAATCGCATCATCTCCATCATGTCCAAAAGACATTGCCCAAGTGTATACCAAAGCAGACAAGAGATTGTCGGGCCAGGATCGCTTTTGAGTCGTGAAGAATGAACCAATCGCTTTTCAATCGTGGTGCAATGTAAGCAGGTGTGTGCAAGTAAGATAGAGCAATGGAACGCATGAATCGTGGAAGATAAAAGTCATCGAATCGTAATGGTCGTCGAAAGCACTAGAACGATGTAGTCAGTAGAGGGCTCGATCGATGTACTGATAAAATTCTTACATGTATGGGATCATCATCGCCATAGGAGAGCATGGATGAAGAGCTGAAAGGCTCAGCCGAAGTAGCGGGGGCTGTATGGCTGCACATCAGGAGCCTCAGTCTTGAAGATGTCACCAAGTAGCTCCTGGCTGTTGTCACCTACAGCATAAGCGGCATAGTCAGTAAAGTCGGAGAAGTTGACAGAGTCCAGATGGCGATGATCAACTGGGTTGGACTCCTGGCTGTACTCGGCATTTCCTCCATAGGGATTTCTATAGACCTGGGCTGCTTGATTCGGCATGTCGGTGAGAAAGCCACTATCAAAGGGGTTGTTCTCTGGAGTGACAATGTCCTCAAGCGAACGCAACTGGTCAGTAGTACCCATAATGAAGTTATCTTCGTCGATCAAGAGATCGTCAACAACTATGTGGTTGCGGTTGTAGAGCTTGCGTTGCTCTACCGAGTGGGCAGACTCCTCAGCCATGTTCGGGAAGGATGCTGTATCGAAGCCGAAACCCATATATGCCTGATTTCCAGCATCATGACCCATCTGAACCTGGTTTCCAGGATTGGTATAGGGAGGGGCATATGCGTAAGTCATGTCCGCACAGTGGTTCGGGTTGTAATGTTCGACCTTAGAAGTCACCTCCTGGGGCTGGTGCATAGAATGCTGATGAACTTGGCGGATAGGCTGCTGAACAGTTGTGTGCTGAGCACCTGCGAACATGTCTGAGGGAAGCTTGATCTCTGGCTGTTTGGCAGTCTCAAGACTCATACCATCGATGCCGCGACGCGCGATCTTAAGCTTCACAATAAGAGAGTCGGCGCGCTTGCGTGGACGGGCCTTAACCGGGGGCTGAACCTGTGTAGACTGCGTATTAGCAATGGGCAATGGAGAGCTTCCACTTCTGTTCTTGCGTGTCCAGGCCATCTTCAGTGTGGGGATGCGATTGCCGTCAGCAACCTGCTTGCCACGCAACTTCAACACAGCCTGTTGAAGCGCGCTGGCGGTGCAGTTTTTGCCAACAACTTGGGCGGCTTGCTCGAATGGGATCTGAATACCCTTCTCGCCACATGCCCAGACAATGCCGAGAACAGCATTCTTCCAGTCGTTATCGGTCCACTTGAGAAGCTTGGGACGAGGCTGGCGAGGTTTGCGAGGTGCACCGTCCTTGTTGATCTTTGTGGACTTGGATGGCAGGCGGTCCTCGCAAGCACTCTCGTAATCCTCGCTGTCTTGCCCAGGGGTGTAACTCACTTGGGAAACGCGATCCTCGCTCTCTGCCTGAGCACCATCAGCTTGCTTCTGGTACTGGCTACCGGCAGGGTCAGCAACGAAGTGGTCTGGCTGAAACGAACGGCTCGCGAAGTCGTGTTTGACTCGCGGCGCAGACTCATAGTTGTAGAGGTACCCAATGTCAGCGCCATCGAAATGGCTAGAGTTGCTCTGGGAGGGCCACGGGACCAGAGGCGCCTGGCCTGGGGAATCGTATGTCTCATCAGAATCGAACAAGCCGACCATCTTCAGCTGGTTGTTGTGGTAGGAGCTCATGGTGCTTAAAGGTCTGATGAATCAAAGGCGTGACTGTAAAAGAATTAGTGTTTGCGGGACACGCTGCTCGTTCAAGGGACTAACTTACCCGAAGCGCAGCGTGAGACTAGCTCCAAAACAATGCACAAGCTCACGAAAGGGATATGAAAGGTAGGGAAACCTGTATCTTCCTGTCAGTGAAGTCCACAGAAACAAAGGAGGGGTCACCGTGATACGTACCCTTCACAGCTGTTCAATGGAGGGGCGAGAATAGGCTGTTTCGGAAAGGAAGGTCCTCGGTGCAGACAGGGTGTAAGCGTTTGCAGGCTTGAGAGTAGCCTAACCACGCAGGCAGCGAGCTCGCCAAGATAGCGATGTACCTCGTGAGCACTCAGAGAGTGCCACAGCAATGCAACTCCGCGTGCTGATGGAGAATATAACTCAATGAAGGCACCGTGGGAGACGCCAGAGGAAAGCTCAATGCCAAAGCGCTTCTGTTGCAGTCTTTGTAGCTTTTGCTATGACTTGCCTCCGTGGGCCTGGGGAGCTCACAGCTACAGTGAATGCCAAGAAGAGGTCAGTATTAGATAGCAACCAGAGTTGCAGGCAGACAATAAATGTGCGTCGCCAATGTGTTGCCGTTCGCACGTATTGTCTGGAGTTGAGTCGATGATAGATGCACTTGGGGATTTGGTAACGTAGAAGCTATCTGACCCTATGTGCCAATATCTGAGGATCAATTGAGGAGTGGATATTCAAGTGAGAGAGTCGTAAATTTGATAGTCTCGGAGTTGAAAAAATCAAGCCCAGGTAAGTCTTTTATGCCCGCATATCCTCAGTCACAGTCGAAATAAGCGGTGTCGAAGCGGCACTAGAACGGCTGGCAGAAGGTTCCATGACGTAGATTTCCTTCACTAGAGTAATATCCCCGCAACCCTAGGCGGCGGTACCGGAGATTGGAATAGGTGATATCGTTTTTCCGTGAGGAGAGGGGGCGGGGAGGGTTACAAAGGCGGCGAAGGTCGATACCAACAGGGCGATATCGGTGTATATTGCGCGCCCGGAGTAAGAGATCTTGTGGTGAAGGTAGGTAGGAAGTTATTGTCAAGATTATGGCATGCCCCTTGTCCATGAATAGCATACATGCCTATGATGTAGATGTAGAAGTGTTCTGTGAAGGCTTCGACGATGATGCCCTAGCTATACGTCAGAAGGAAGAGTGTTGCTGAAGGCTATCTCGACACACTATGCCCCCTATATCTGTGTCAATTCGTCCACGCCTAGTTGCTTGTATGTGGTCGGACATATAGTTGATTGAATGTGCTGAGGTTTTAACGAAAGGCAGGATAATGGAACAAAAATATGGAAAGAAAGAAGGCAAGAAGACAGAGAAAAGAGACATACATGTAAGAAGCAAAGACGAAAAGTGAAGATAGAGGCATTGGTGAGAAGAAGAGATGTACAAAAAGATAAAATGCAGATGTAGGTGATATAGTGAAATATCGGTTGAGTCGAAGGATTCATCGAATCACCACATGGCTTACCATTTTATGAGACCGTATAATTAGCCTTACATTGTTTCCGTAATTTGGTCAAATGATCGAATGTGATATGATATAAATATACACATGAGGCGTACTAGTATTTGAAATTTCTGGTTCAGGGCGTCGATAATATTCAAGTATTCTGGAGTGGCGATGGATGTAGAGGTACATTGACGTGTACTTAAGTATGGCAGGCAACTCAGAGCCGCGATAGCTGTGTATATATATCGACGAGGATCCAAGTATTGCTCGATTCGCGAAGGTGGAACAGCTGGCGTACGCAGGGATCAGAGTAATGACTGATGACTTATCCAGGTAGCTGGCGAATTTCGAGCAAAAAGAAATTGTTAAGTGATAGTATTGAAATGTTGGTGTAGAGTTGCTTGTTATCGTGACAGCGTATGTGCAAAATGTGATCGTTCATCAACGAGGTTCGGGGTTGTCGACGCTCAAGTGTCTTAACACAAAACCAATTGAAGCAGCAATATGGCCGGATTCCGGGTTGCATTGGTGCCTGTGGTGAGGAGCGATCTGGATAGTGGGCGTATGGTCTCTGGGATCCTTGTAGCTACAAGGAGAGATGTTACCCCACAAACATGCATACGGTATCCGAAGGAACATTGTGACGATCGTGATCGGTCTTGTGTATTCATGTTGCGAGAGAGTAACTCCAGTGCTTTTGTTCATACCTATTTCAAAACGATATGTTTGTTAGCCCTTGCAATAGTCACTCTACAATGTTTGTCTTCGAGCCCGAAGTCACGCAGTCGTCAAAGCTTGGCAGGTCATCGAGTCGACGCTGCTTCTGGCAAAGGGGAGTAGAATAGAGGCTTGAGATGTAGTATGACGGAAGATTATCTTTTCTTGGTTAGTTCTCAAGGATGGATCCATGTTGATGGAGATACAAGAGGTGACTCCGGATGATGTCCTTTTGCCCTGGCGGGGTCAGGCCATCTTGCTGCTAGTAGACAAAGGGAAACGAATGATCAGGAGCCATGAGCTATATAAAGAAGCATGTCAACGCTGTGCTGTTGTCCATGGCTATGCGAAGCGACTCATGCAAAGGATGGGGTTTTGGAGAAGGGTCAAGCAGCTGTGGTTAGTGGGTGAAGGAAGCGAGTAGAAGTGTAAATAAGGTTTCTGACGCTAAAAGTGCGGTGGGTAAGGGCGTTGTCCGTTTAGTTTGCAGCCTTGGCACAATTCAGTTACACAAGGCAATGGATTAGATAACACTGAGAAGGAAAATAAGAGAATGCATTCAAGTCTTCTATAGTATAGTCATTGGAAAGTATCTGTAGATTGTCAGCTACTACTCAGATTCGTGAAGAGCTGTATCGGGTAAACATACTACTAGAGCATGTATAACATAAGACTCCTTTTCACAAGCAGATCTCTATGAGAATTCTGGCGAAGAGATGTTGCGGGTCTCTTAGAGGATGCAGCCAAAGAGCTCCTGGATCTTTGAATGGTGATGCGTTGCTCGTGATGGCGTTTCTTGTGGCCCCAGGCCAAGCTCCACAATGGTTCGCTTGGACGTGCGCGAAGGATTCGGTCCGACTCGAGTGACGTCGGGCCCTGAAGCTACGAAGCTGTATCTCTTTTGCTCCTATACTGCCTCCCAAGATACTGAAGTCTCTCCTCCTTCTCCTCGTGCACCTGTCACACTCTTGGTGGGTGGTTATTCTCTTTGAAGCCCGCATTGACCTTCAACACCAATGTGGTTTCCCCCTCCTGAATTTTGCTCCTCACTACACCCACCCCGCCACGACCAGCCATCAAACTCGACAAAACCATCCACACACACTTCCGTATCTCTTCTCTCATACTTGTTTGAGATGAAGAACCGGAGCGGTAAGATGCATGCGGTCTTGGAGTCGCTTCTGCATCTCTTGCCGTCACGCCAACCCCTCAGGCCGCAAAGCTTCGTCGTACCAATCCAACGCCGATGACAACGCTGATCTACCGATCCATCGCGGCTTATACATACTGACGATACATGGCAGCTTCCTCAAGAGGCTTGCCTTCTTTTGACAATGAGGTCTTGTGGGGCCTGTTGGCCCTAATGCATCCTCTCAGCGCGTTCGGGTGTCTGCATCGCTGGTCCTCGCTACCAGCATTGCGAGAGAGAGCGACACCCCCAAGAAACTCAATAGAGGTAAGCAGAAGCACTCTGGAGCTTGTGTCGTACTCTCGTGTCACCTCCCGCATGCAGACGTTGCGCGGAGTTTGCACGACCTCGAGACGCCCAAAGAGCTACCATGACCTCAGGCAATGTCACACCCTCGACTCCTCAGTCCAGGCGGCCGCGATAATCTCTGTAATACGCGGAAGTCTCCATCGGTTCCGTCAACCTCCCCATCGGGGACCGAGGCCATACAGGCCCTGGCAAAGAGAAGATTCATGGGCCTGGAATACAGGCTTCTTACCCAGCCGCTGAGGAGGCGCGAACGCCTCTCAATGACAGATGACAGATTGAGCGGTCGACATCCACCGCTTCCTTCATGACTGGATCCATTTGTGGCTATATTCTTCACACCATGTGGCGCTTCTGAGCTTGAATGGCTACTGCCAGCATCCGACGGGCATCGCTGGTAGCACACGACAGCTGAATACTGTCCGCGGACAAATCCCGGTTTCGAATCGCTGATGTCAACACCAGAGCGACTCTTGTCAATGACGGTATGGCCACTCGGGTCATGTGATACATACCTCTACTAACACAATGGTTATCCTAAGGCTGTCTGCACACAGATAGGAGATGGTCACCGATGCCCGAATCGATCGCACCACAACATGTTGGCCCGTGTTGGAGTCGGCTTACTCGAGTTTCGCATACCCACCAGCTCCTCGGTACGGCTTCTGCATTACCAGAGCTCATCTTGAGCCAATACCAACATGGATATTGCCCCTTGGCATTGGCAGAAAGAGGCATGGATGAACACAACGGCCTCAACACTATGCCACATGTGGTTTGTGTGCCAACAAAAGGTGGCGTCATATCTCACCCGGAATTATCCATATACCAAAGGAACAAAGACTGCGTTGCGCTCGGATGGAATTCGTGTCCTTGAGATCCGTCGGTGTCGTATCATTACGAGTTTTCCATTTCGAATTATTCCCTTCGGGTCAGGGTCCTTGAGGCATCTACCATTTGGAAGGAGACCGGATTCGAGCTGTAAAGATCTTTCTTAATTTAACGTTAGCGAAAGAGACGGATTGCAATAAAGCCATTCTGAACACCGACGAGGCCAGGAATCTTAAAGGTGGATGCCAAATTACTCTCATTCCTGGCCGAGATAGGAGGTTTCCGGTTTGATATTTCCTTGAAGCTGGCATGGAACTTGCACCAACATGGTCCGAATACAAGGTTTGGCTGTAAGGGGAATCTTTGCAGATACCAATGTCTTTCCGGATAATATCCACTCGCCTAGTACACAGCCTGTCCCTGGTATTCCAAAGTCTTCACAAGAGGTATCCTGATAGACTCCTGGGATGATCCTGCTCTTTCTTTGCTTCCATGACAACAACAACACGAGCCGCCCTGAGACGCTACCAAAGTTGTTTCTCACCTTACCAGTGCAGGTTCAATCGGACCAGGATTCTGTTTCTTATGAGACAAGTCCAAGTTATACTTCAGCTCATTGGATGACGCTGTGTACCTCACCGGTGGCCTGGATGGTTGGAAAGAGCAAAAGATGTTTTGAAATCGAAAGCTGAGTTGCAGATCGAATGTCTGCATCCGAGACTACAAGCGAACGCTATCACATTAAGCTGTTCTAAATATCCTGTAGAGGCCGTTTGACTTGTCAACGCATGGATTCAGAAACCCTAAGTATTGCCTTTGCCGACCGACTGTAAAATTTTCGCAACAGCCAATTGGTCATTTTCCTTGGAGGCCAGGTGTTGCTCGCTATTCCCACTGGTTTTCTGCGTCTTGTCAAAATGACAAAGGCTGGAAATGCGAAATGAGACAATGCATCGATTGCTCGGGTGCAATGCAGCAGTTTGCTCTTCGGCTGGGTGCATCTCAGGCCATTTCCTATCCCAGGCCATGTTGTGTTTGACCTTCGCCTGACGACCAGTATCTGCGGAGGTGTCCCAACATGCTGGGCTTAGCCATATGGTGCTGCTTCGCAGCCGTATGATGGTGTTGGCTGACAACCAGCTCTCGACAATGAGTCGATGGCCATAGAAGGCGCTCTGCACGGACGGCCCAACATTTGTAGTTTCTGGATACTCCTATGTGTTACAACATTGTGGCTAGCTGCGGTGTATCCGTGGAGATCTGGCTTTGGTATGCTCAGTTGCTCTGTAGCTCAGCGATAAGCCAGTTCGGTGTTTCAGGCGGAATGGTGTCTGATCGAGGAATGTGCGATAACGGCCTGTCGTCAACGTCAGTCAGGACAAAGAAAACTCATGGGAAGGCACTCTCCGGCAGCACACCTATTTTCCAGCTAGCAATTTCGGCACGACTCTAGCATCTGTTATTTGGGCGTCAAGAGAGTCTGCTATTCTTTGAAGAGCATATGCCCACCTCTTCGCCAAGTGGTCACTCGAAGTCAGCATTCAGCTTCATCGCAAGCTCGCAACCTTGGCTCTAAGACCGTTGAGTATCTCGCAGATGTGGCCTGCGATAGCGATCAAGGTTCACCGTTCTGTAGCGCCTGCTGCCTTCAATGTCGTAGGCGCTCCCGTGCTCGTAGATGCGCGCTCGCGGACCTCCGTGAGCAGAGTCTTAAGCCAGGGGATGCCAGCTGAACCTGCTGTTGCTGCGACCTATCCGGCAACTGTATGGGTGAATTTTCCTGCAGTTCAAATCTGTGAATAGTGGGATGTCCTTCCCCCCGATTCATGTGCGGTTGCATGGCAAGTCTATCGGTCTCCTGCTTCTTGTTTGAGATGGCGCTGCGATGGACTTGTCTTGACCTTGCAAGCCACGGCGCAGCTTGGATTATCCATCGATGTACATCTGTACGGTTGGAGGAGCTTGCAGTTGGTGTTGATGAGGAAGAGACGAGCCGATGAGGATAGAGTCTTGTTGAAAGCATCACGCGAAGCCGGCACGGCAACGCCGCTGGTTCTAGAGCCTCATCAGCTTTCTGTATCGAAACTGGGAACAAGCATCTCGCCATACGCCCATTATCCCCTAGCCGCCTTCGCAAATCTCTGCCGTCGCGATGTCGTTGCCGGTGGTGCTGAAGATGGTGGGGTGTTGGAGCGTGAGCACCGCGGGGATCAACGACGCTCGCGATGTGTGAACGCCAATCCTAGAGTGCATCCGCCAAACCTTACGCGTACAAGACACGCATGCGAAGCTACTTGAAGCAATGAACTGTGTGGTTAGGCTGTCTCTGTCGTAAGGAGGGATGTGTGGAAGGCACATCTGCTGTTTCCCCGCTTGTATGCCTGCTGCGCGCATGTGAGCGAGAAGTTTCTGATGCACCTGTTTCAATCAGAGCTCGGGGACAACAACCACGATGCAGACCCTTGTCTCCCTAGACAAGCATAAGTTGCTCTGTCATCCAAGTACCAGAGTCAAGACCAGGCTTGCTAGTGGTGGAGGATGCTTGCAAGATGCGGAGTGGGCGAAGACTGCACCGCTGCAATCCAGAGGCATAGTACGCTGCGGATCAGATTGTAAATCATGGGTGCCGACGCCCATCAGCAAAACCAAGGCGAGGGGCCCCAGTATTCGAAAAAAAAGACTGGAAGACGAAGAAATGGTAGCCATGAGGTATTGGTGTTGTTGGTGGTCATCGGCCAAAGGGGCCCAGACCTTGTTGTCGCCTTGTTTGCCCCTCACTCTAAGGAACCCTTCCAAACTCACTGGATATTACCAATTTCGGACTCTAAGGCTATATATACCGTTCCATTCTGGATCCCTCCATCAACAACAGTGCTGACGGGGGGTACCTAGGAGGGTTGCGGCCCTACGACCCCTTCGGGGATGCCCTACATCGCCGGATGCCTTGTAGGAAGCCCTTTTCAGGATGTCTTTTTTTGCTGGTTCGAGCCTTGCTGTGTCCATTCAGTCTTCTTTTTTTGCTCGTTGTTTTTTGCTGATAGCACCTCTCACTGTGCCTAGAAGCAGCACAGTTACTCGGAGCCTAAGGAACAACCCCTGGCACGAGCGCTTTTGGTCATCCCAGGACTTCCAGCTTTTTGAAAAAACTGCTGCTTTTCTCAGCGTGATCTCCAGCAAGATAGGGGTGGTGCAGCGATTATCCATGACTTCTGGATTTTGACGCTGGTACTGCCACAGGATTCCGCCGACAAGAAAATGCATATGCACGAACTACAGTGCAATGTATCCAGCAGCCATCACTGTACCTGCAATTGCCCCTTTTATATCTACTTGCTGGTGCCACGCATTATGTTGTGCAGCTGCAGCATATTGAATCGGGATTGTGTGGTGACAACCTCATGCGATTCGGAACCCCAAGAGTTTTTGAACGACTCTTCGTTGAAGTTTCAAGTCAAACAGATCATCAGAATGTGTTCTCTCTTCTAAGGGGTCATAATATTCTTCACGGCACGCTCAGCATTGCCGTTGAACGCGGCTCAAGCTGCCGGTTGAGATCAACATATGCCGCCTGGTGTGAATAGAGCACAAGGCTGCACCAGCAGCAGGACATCAAACCCCCGATGCAGATTGTGCCAACGCAATCCTTTGTAGATCAAATGGTATGGGTCATCTGAATCAGGAGGCATAGGCTGTGCGGCTAGTCGTGAAGATGTCAAGAGTCTTCATGTTCACTTTGTTGCCTACGCGTCCCGCCATGCTCACGCACACACAACGCTTACAACTCTCTGGATTTCTACCAACCAGGCACCTACCTATATCAAAAGACTTGGGCTATATAATGGCTCTAATTATTCAGTCTTTCGCCCTCTTAAAGGGTGTGGGAATAGCCCACTCGGAAAGAACACAGGCTGACTTCCTACCACAGGCCGAACGTTCGAACTACCGCCCAGTCGAAACCTCAATCTGGACGGACCACCATCAGGACTACTAACATTGTGACACAGGGAACTATCAAACACAACAGCCTGCAAGGCAGAAACCCATTACCAGAGAATCATCTCCCAAGTTTGGCTTGGAAGGGTCCTTTTTTTGCTCTTTTTCAGGACCTTTTTACCTCATGCATAGAGTGTGATGGATCTGCAGTGCTGATATGGACTTCCTACAAGCCTGGTTGCTTGTGTATGATCTTTCTTTTTTGCACCCGAGGGCAATGGCTTGGCTGCAATGCGCCTTTTGCCTCCTCACATCACTGGCGCGCCTGCATGGTCTGAGACCAAGTTTGAAATCGAAATCATATCGAGCAACGTCTTGTTTGGACGGTGTACAATGCGTCAATTCAGCCGCTGCGATATAAGCCCTCAACAATGGATACGGAACTTTGGCCGCAACAAAGATCACATTTGCATACGCCAAAGTCTGAATACGACTCAGTACGCCCCAACAGCTAGACCGTGGCAGCCACGTAGACGTCAAAAGTGCAAGTTGAAAATAGTCACATTCATATCTGTAAGTCCATTTGGCAGGCGCATATGCCTTCGGAGTTGTTTACCGCTTTCTCGCCAACGGTATCCTGAACAACCATGTTCCCATGGTTGGCAGCCAGCACCTATATTTCTAGTATACAAGAAGGCTCCGGTCAAGGAATCATGTCTCATCCTCAGTACACGTGCAAAGTCTCCCACCTCTTCGACAGGGCAAGTCGAACCACGCCTCGAGGACCTCCAACGGTTCCCTAGGTATCATGTGCCATTATAGCCATTATTGGCGGCTCGTACGCAAACAGCGACGACCCCGCCATGTGCTCATTCATGTAGCGGAAAATGCGCACGGTTGAGTCTATCTTGTGGTCAAGTAGAACAAGGTGTTTGCCGGGTTTCGAGTGTTTGTCGGGATGAAAGTATTCATTCGTGGCAGGGGCCAAGCGAAGCAGGATGTGGAGCGCCTTCCGAACGATGGTCATACGCTTGAGCTCGTCGATTTCGATGTCGAGATTGAACCGGAGTCGCTGAGTTGCCGTGCCCCTCACGATCTGGATTACCATTGTCAGCATATGCTTCTTGAGAAAGAGGCCCTCGTGGCGGAATACAAAATTCTCTTCAGCGCGTGCTCACCTGAAAACTTTTAGCCTCTTGTGTCCGTTCTCAGTTTTCCCTCTCAGCTCCCCATTCTTTCCAGTAACCAATTTGATCGATGCAGTATTGGCCTAGGTTGCCGAAGATGATTACCTCGCACTGCCTGGTGTCGCAGCGTTGGATCTGCTCCAACTCTTTGATCCGGATTTGCTCAAGAAGCTTCTCCATTCTGGCTCTCTAATTCTCGTCCATCATTGTATTTGGCTATTCGGCCTTCGGTTGGTGTGGAATGACGGTCGGCTTCGTGTGCGAGGTGAGGAAAACATGCGGGATCGATGTCTGTGCCGGCGCTGCCACGAAATCAACTGCTCCTCTGCATGCAAGTGTACGCCTAAATCCATCTTGCGCATAGGTACATGATCTCGTTATGAGCAACTGAACAGAAATTAGGTCAAATTCAGGGATGACGCTGCTGTTGTGTCGTGAGGCTCAGTGGTGGACACAAGTCTGAGCAAGTTGTCAGTCGCTTTTAGTCGCAGGTCTGTGTCACGCACATTCACGAAGGTCAGTGGCTGAACTGCCGGTAGAGATCCAATGTCATCATGCACATCAGGAGCATTGTTGGGCCAAAGGAAGAAATCTGTAGAGTCCCTAGGCAGTTCGGCAACAGTAGCCCGTTTGTCTTATATTGCAAGAGCACAAAAGATATGTTCCATTCCGAAGTAGACAGAGGGCCAAAGCCATCTTCTCGACTGCTCGGACTCTGCATACAATACTGGGAACCGTTTCTTCTCGGAAACCTCTCTCCACACTTCAAGTTGGTTTCTCGTCAGATTTCACTCGACCAGCGCTTTGTGTAAGTTTTGCATTGACCTCTGCCGCTACGCAAACGCTTCTTCTACAAGCTCCTTAGTTTCCTTGCCTGGTGTCAAACACAAACTCAGACAGCAAAATCATTCTCCTACCTCTACACGACGTCCATTCCTCCAGCTGTTTGCCAATATCACAAAAAATTGCCTTCGCTCACCTCACTACTTTCAACAACCATAAGCATATTCTTCCGGTCACCATCGCCGTCCACTACAACGACTCGACCTCCTGCCGCTCCAATGTTCAGCCCGGATTCAGATTATGAGGTGGAGGAGGAAACTATCCAAGCGCGGCTCCTTCCTTCCGCCGAACAAACTCTCGACCAACTGGAGGCAACGCGCGAGCTGGCAGATCACCAGGGAGCAAACCGGGGCGTCTTCAAGTGGCTGGACGGTGTGGAAACCCAGCCAGTAGGTTATGGCTCTCATCAGCTGCTTCTGGTCAGTTCCTATAGGCAGTTGTATCAAGAAGACGTTTATTAACCGGTATCGTAGTGGGACGGTCATCTTCCTCACTCCTGGGTTGCCCTGGCGCTCTTCAGTCTCCTCGTGTTTACGCTGGGCTTCGCTGCTGGCTGCTTCCTTTAGATCCGGACAAAGACCTTACGAACTCGCCCGCTCAAAAGCGAATGGGATACCGACGCATTGGCTCTGGAGACCTCCCTCAGGGAAACAGGCGGTGGATGGATGAGCTAGAGCGAGTAGGTGGGAAGCACACGATACTGGGTCATATAGATGAATAATACGCACAAGATATATTTGTCTATTCTTTGCTGCAAACCTAACCATGGGTACGTTGCACCTGTGAAGACGTACTTGGGCCAGATGGGTAACGATCGAGAAAGGTATGGCAAGACCGCATCGCGAGACGCTGGTCGCTTACAAACGCGAAAATAACGATCCGGTCACATTTTGACAAAAGCATTGACTACTGCCTTGGTTTTGAGATAAGACAGCTAAACATTGACTTATCTTCCTATGCGAAAGACGACAAACCAAGATATGGCTGCAGCGCAAACATGGGCAAAGGACCGATTGGCAGCTGTCATGCGTGCCTATTCGGCTGGTCGGGGAAAGTTGCGGGCGATACTAACCCGCTTTGATACCTAGCATACCTCCCATTGGGCCCCCTTGCACACATGCTACCCTTGACCCTCTTTAACCCTCGCAACCTTAAACCAACTACAATGCGATCGGCCGAAAGCTCTTATTATTGACTTCTCGCAGTTGTGTCATTTGTTCCTCCTCCACCTAACAGCATCCGCACTCGCGCTCTCATTACCGCCTCAAATTGCTAGCCCGGCTAGTTCTCATCATCTTGAACAAAGCTCACTACTACATCAAATTGATTCATGGATGCGCGCGCCATGAACTGCATCACGACCCCGCATGTCTTCACGACTTTCCCGTTGTACCCTCAATGTTGGGTTTTTGTTTCAACGGGCGTATGAATTGAGTTTTGTTCCCGGCGCCCCACGAACACACGGAACTCGTCGTACGTGCCATCGTGCGAAACGACCAAACTGCGAGAAGCTAGGTTTCTCGTTGTGAGTCACACCAAGGCTAGATCCCAGATGATTCCCAGAAGAAACCATGTCTCTATTCCGACACTCGGTGCTGGTTCAAAGTCCCCGCCCCTGGTAGCACGCAAGGATTCGTGCTGACAAAAAACCCTTCTCGAATACGAGATCTTCAATGGGCTCTTCATGTACGACCCAGCTTTCAAGAATCTATGAGCCCTTGACTTGAAGGTACGAGTTCCAAACTTTCTCAACGCCTTTATTGGGAATGGAGCCTCAGAAGATGTCCTCTGAGGAGATGCAAGAGTCGTATTCTGGTTATGGAACATCAATGGGTGCTGAAAATCAGCACGCTTGGTACCCCGAAAGCAACCGATTGGCTTGAGGCAGTTCTACTGGTGAAGGCGGGATCAAACCTCGACTTCCTGTCATCTGAAGCTACAAGAATAGCTCAGTGCGAGAACGTATTCAGTGAGATTGTCGATATGAGGGTGAGTCGATTTACAGGAACAAGCAACTACATTTACTGATGACGATACAGAGAGGACCAGAGGAACCCTGTTTCCATAGTACCCGCGTCGTTATATGATATACGGCCTATCCTATGCGGGTACGGCTCACGTGAGATACTTTTATGGGCCCTCAGACAAGATCACCTCCCGTATCCTACACTTCTTTTGCTCATAGAAACCTTTCAGCTTAAAGTCCCGTTCGACTAGATTACCTTCAAACGATCGCTGTATTTCCTCCTGGCCACTTCCATCGACCGCGACAATTCCAAAGCGAAGATCCCCTCCCTCATCCTTTGGCAGTAGCAGTAATATCCCTTTTGAATCCCTTGGCGAGAAACATCGGAAGGGACTCATTCTGAATCTCTGCAGTGTTTTTGTTACAAAGCTCAACCGTTTTCTGATATACAATTGTTGCCTCTCTACGCAGGAATTGAGGCAGTTCCTTCAATGTTCCTGCTCCGTACGGCCGTTCCTCTCCAGAAGTCCAGGTTATCACCCCTTTCGGCTTGCATTCTGGCTTCCCGCAGCCCTCGCCTGATCCTGAGTTCGAGTAATGTACGATTCATGTCGCATAGAAGCTGGGCCCGTTTCCAGACATACAGTCTTTCTAAATCATCATGTTCCTGAGCTCGCTCTACATCCTGGATGGTTGCCAAGATTTGACCTCTCATCATACCGAACGCATGGTGGATCTCTCTCTGAAAACGGCGACAAGTTCCATTCGTTACAGATCGGGCAGCTCAGTCTTGATCCGAGCATGGTTCATCCCGGCCAAACGCTTTATATGCTACATGCGCTACTTCGAAACGTACATTCGGTGCGAATCTTAAGGCGTGCAGTGCATGCGACTCAAAGTGCTAAGTCTTGCTAGACAGTAGTATTACGATAAGAAAAAGCCTTATTGCAGCACAGGCACATCAGGAGGAACGACACCTATTCGATCTTGCGAACGGACGGGAACCAACTTACTGCAAGTTCGTTCTGCTCTAGTCTTGTCGTCGTTCGAGGCGAAAACCAGAGCAATTCGATACGTTCCACAGCGCAACCTCGATCAAGCAACAACAAAATACATTTCCCCGCACTGCCATGCGATGACGGCATGAGCCGTGATGGAGTTGCAGGGAAATCCGGATAGCGACTCTGCGCCAGTGCCGGTAATGGGCGATGGGTAGCCCCGCCCCCACGAGGTCCAGACGTGACGAACCCATGCATCCTAGCAGGGAACAAGGCCATTGTGCAGCCCGCGTTTGGAGGTATTCCATTGCACCTACGCATCGTGCAGAAGCGTGGGGGCTGCGACGGTCGTATGAGAGATATGGCGCAATTCAACACAATCCTGGATTTGGCTCACTCAGAGAAAGGACTTGTGGCAGTGGGGGCAGGCAGCCCACCTAGGCGGGTAACTGGTTGGCATTTGTGTCGTTCTTATAGGGCAGCGCATCAGCGCCCATGCAGGGACGAACGTCAGTCTTTGAACCCCCAAAAAGGCCTCGGGTGCGAAGCTCTACCACGAACACACAACAAAGCCCTCCGAGCCGCTGATCCAACACTAACCATCCCAAGAGAAAAGGAAGCGACTGCGCAGAAGTTCATGCGGCCCATGGAGAGTAATGTCCGATCCCTACAGTCAGCAAGCTTTTGGGCAGCCGACCTTCACCGACGCGCATGCGAATGGGAGTTCCTCTGGACCTGATATGTTCGATGTCATCGACGCATCTAATCTGTACCACGACCACGACCACGCCTATCGACCTGGCAATCAACATCTGCAGCAACTGCACATCCAAACTCATGACGAGTTTGCGCAAAGCCAGCATCTTGCGTATGCCCTGCAAGAGAGCAGTCCATCGGTTGCAGGTGAGCTTACCCCTCATCTCTCTTCAATCATTATTTTCTTCGTCACCTCTCCTACACACGCTTTTTTTGGTGGTCCAAGCATCGTCTCTCCCAGGGTTCTGGATTCTTGTCCGAATTCCCTGGATTGTCGGTCTTGGATGACGTTTGGCCGGGAGAGGATGGCGTGCTCCCGCTAGCTGCACGTGATCAAGCGATGCAACGATACATGCAACAACGGCCTGCCTGCTTTGGGAGGCATTTATGCACGCTGAGCAAAGATGCATTTTGTTGATCCGGATCACTTGTCAATCAAATACGCAGCAGTCACCGCATTTTCACACCATCTTTCTTTCGACTTTACCACGCTCGCTAATGTCCTCAAAAGGCCTCCAGTACACCTCACCAACGGTGCCAAACATGAGAAGCCACTTATCGCACCATTACGAGCCCGATAGCGCAATAAATCTCGGATTGGATGATCTTCAAAGGTTATCCACAGCCGCGCACGGTTACAATATTAACACCTATCGCACGCCATACCCTGCCAGCAATGCGACATCCACCTCATCAGCCACGTCTCCTGACCCCACAAATGCCACTCTGCTCACTGATCCAGTGGTTGTAGAAGCAGAAGAAGACAAAAGAAAGCGCAATCAAGCTGCTTCCGCTCGTTTCCGTCAGAAGAAGAAACAGCGTGAGCAACACCTCATGGAGAAAACCCACGAGATGCAGGAGCGGACGAAGCAGCTGGAGGCGGAAAACGAAGGGCTCAAGAAGGAAAATTCATTTTTGAAGAAGCTGTTAGTGGAAAAGGTTGATCATATGAGTGACGAGGATCGGGAGCTGTTGAGGAAAGCCGCTGGAGAAGTGTTGGACAAGGTGGCTGGGAAGGCGGGTTGAGCCGTCAGTTCTCTTGCGCACTCGTTAAATTTTGGTTTCTCATTTCTAGCTGAGAGGCAGGACTGAGATTTATGGCGGAGATGAATGGGCAAGGCTGATGTCTCGCAGGGGAAGGCGCACCGGAGTTTACGCAGTCTGGAGTTACTTTTTCATAATGTCTTGTCTCAGGGTGGTATTCATTTACATCCACGTAACAAAGGATGGCTTGTGGTTTAAGTCTGTCTCAGGGGTCGTAAAGACGGCTGTTGATTGTGTTTGCCTTGGCGCAACCGGAACTATGGGTAGCTTGGAGTTTTACGTATGCCCTTTGCGACAAACTTACCTACAGGGAAGCTGCATCCTGGACGATTTCGGGGGATACTCCCTAAAAGTACTCTCCATGGCAGCTAGTGTAGCAATGCCGCTTGCCATGGATCTGTCGATAGACATAGCCGCACTATCAGCCAGGATCGTGGTAAATAATCAGCCGGACCTGTCACTTTTTGAAGACATGTTATGGGGCGGCCATTGCTTTTACGTACAATATTTCGGACGCCACCGAGCCAAGTCTGCGGGCCGACGCGTCTGGAATGTCCCGAATTCATACTAGCGAAGAAGCAGCCTTGCAATTGAGTACGTACCGATGCTACAGAAGTACACAGAGATGGCATGTTTTTCATCTGTATATCTACGCTGATACTCTAAGTTGCATCCTTTTCTACGATGCTGGTATCATTTCCGATATTCTCATCGTCTCGTGGAAGAATACTCTTTGTCTCACTACGATCTTGCCATGACGAGAGCCGGAGTGCTACCGAGGGGGGTTTTGTTAAAGTCACAGCAGATATTTGCTTTATTGAACGTCGCAGAAGAACAGCAGCATCAGTCCGAATTGCTACATGACAGTGGAATGAGATGAGAAATCTCTTCTCCGATGCGCACAAGCCATCCAACTCCCAAAATAGGTGAGCATAGACGAAGATTTTTTCTTCATCAGGAAATACTTCCTTGGGTTACTGTCTCATTTCCCAACAGGGGGACCCTCCACATATTTTCTGACGCGAAGAATTGACCACCAGGCTCAACGAATGTTGAATTGTGGGGCATAGTGGAACACAATCAGTTCGCATCCGAAGATGTGAAAGATTCACATATGTAGGTGTATGTGTATGAGCGGTAAAGGTCCCTGAAGAAGTCCGCGGAGTTGATATCTTATCGACGCCTATTGGTGGGCTGAGAGATAATGCACTGTAATATGTTATTGGAATACGACATCTGTATACTTCTCGGCAGTTATGGGTTGAAGCAATGACAGTCTTTGGACTTTAACCGGAGCGACGTTATCGATCTGAGTTGGAGTAAACGGGTCACCAGTGCTCGTACAAAAATGTGAGTGATAACCACCGTAGGTAAAAGTAACAACTGGGAAGCGAGTTAGGTCAAGATTTATATTGTGTCATTGCACTCTTGTAAGACGGGAGCATCTAATCATGTATATACACTACGAGAGACTAGCCTCGATAGAGAGAAGCAGGGGACGTTAGGAAATATAACAAAAGATACTTTGCCACCAGCACCGGGCAGGTAACGGATACTAGTTACTTGAAGCTATTGCAAATACAAGAATGACATTCCAGTCAGACTAAAGGGTATAGTGTATTCAGTGTAGCCCCACTTGTCACGAGGCATGTTGGTGATACTCGACCCTCCATTAACCAAACGCCATGCTATCAGTTCACTATCAAATACGCCCGGACATTATTCAAGTTTTCAAGTGGGTCTGCCTAACAGCAGACCCAATATCCAACACTGCATGAAGACGACGCAGCAGAGTGTTAGGTGCAACATGAGTTCGGGTCAAGATACCTATGTGCTAACTCCGCATTCTGTCTCCCCGCACTAGTACGTTTTTGGTCTAGCGCCTCGCTGCACCGGTATTGGTCATCCTAAACTTACCCGCACTCGTCCTTTCGTCATATTTGTAAGCTTTGAACTCGCTCCTTCAAACGTGCGAACGGTGACATAACCAACGTCTTTTGTATAAGCGATGGTATAATGGTAGTTGTGATTCCTTGGCGTCGACCTACAGCTCTATGTTTTGCCGTAGGGCTGACCAAGCTCGCGCACTTCGCTGTTGGTTGTAATGTAAGAGCATCTTGAGTAGGACGCCTTAGAAGTCTTACATGTATATATTCGCGAGAATGGCTGCCTGGATGGGTATCATACAATCAGTTCACAATCATCATCACTACAGTATAATCCACTTGCGCAGATATCATAATAAGCTTCAACTTGAATAGATTAAAACAGCTTACTCCCTCAACACACATCAAAGTTACAACTTCTTCTACCCAACCCCCTAGTATCTCACATCATCTGTCCTCTTCCAGATGGCCACCACAATGCGCGCATGGCAATTCAAAGCCTCATCGGGACCCATGGAAAAGAACCTCTCCATCCCACCCTCAGGCCTCCCCATCCCATCCATCAAAGACGATGAAGTCCTCGTCGAAAGCCACGCAACAGGCCTCAACGCAATCGACTACAAGATCCTCGAGCTCGGCCTAATAACACGCCTAGTCTTCCCCTCCATGACCCCCGGATTAGAAATCTACGGCCGAGTCACCAAAACCGGCAGCAAAGTAACCAAGTTCCGTGAAGGAGACGTAGTATTCGGCTCGATTGGCCCAGGACCCAAACACGGCGCGCTCGCAGACTACGTCCCAGTATCTCAAGACCTACTCGCAAAAGCCCCAGAAGGGCTAAAGGGAGACGACCTCGTCGCCATCGCTCTCGTCGGCATGACAGTCCACACTGGTCTGGCTCCGTACGCGAAACCCGGCAGCAAAGTCTTCATCAACGGCGGTTCCGGAGGCACAGGTGTAGCGGCGGTTCAAATGGCGAAGATACTAGGCTACGAAGTCACGGCGTCGTGCTCGACGGCGAATATCGAGCTTGTCAAGAGTCTGGGCGCTGACAACGTGTTGGATTATACCACTGCGCCAATCATCGAGCAACTGAAAGACAGGGGCGAGGTGTTCGATCTCATACTCGATAATGTGGGTGCGCCCGCGAATCTGTATCGTGCTTCTACTCCGTTTCTCCGCGCAGAAGGCAAGTTTGTGCAGGTAGGGCTGGGCGTGAGCTTAAGCGGTGTGTTGCAGTTGCTTGGCAATAATATTGCGAGTTTGCTCAATTGGGGGAAGAGGGGGTATGTGTTTGTGGATGCAAAGCCGAGTACAGCCGTTTTTGAGCAGTTGGCCAGGTGGATGGTCGAGGGGAAGCTCCGCGCGGTTGTTGATTCGACGTGGGAATTTGGCGATGTGCCCAAGGCGTATGAGAAGTTGAAGACGGGGCGGGCGAGAGGAAAGGTTGTTGTGCATGTCAAGGAGGATTGAGATTTTGGGATTGGGGGAAAAATGATTTGTTTCTTTGAGCGAGATCATGTTTGCGATATCTATTAGTTTAATTCCGGGCATACATGCCTTTGATACCTTTAATAGACCTAATTGAGCATCTCCAACTCCTCACTTGAGGAATGAACATGAACTACAAAAGGCTCCAGATAACATTCTCAGATCTCATGTTTCCCCAGGTGTAACATAATAATGCAGGGAGCACTATACATGGCTTGGCAGCTGAGCTGCTGCGAGGTACTCCATGGCACGGACCTTCCTGGTGTAGTCCGCAATGCGATGAAACCGAGAAACCTAGCATTTAGCCATTATCACTATCGTGAACACAAATTAGTTGAAGGAGTATCCGGCAATAACGCCCAGGAGCAATAATTGAACTCGAGGGCCTGGAATCGTCTCAATACTTCCACTGACCGGATCACAGTGTGTATATAAACTTGCAAATAGTCCACTTGAAAGAAGAAGCACTTTTCACAGCTCCAAAGGCCATTCTCACACTTTCTCTTCCTCTCAAAAGAACAGCCATCTGTGCTCAAGTCGTCCGGAAAAAATGAAGCCCAGCAACGCAATCCTCTTTCTGCTTCCCCTCGTGGCAACCGCAGTACCACTGAGCAGCCCAAACCCGGGCGCAGAAGCTGTTGCTGAACTTCTTCCTCGAGCCGACGCCACGTGCTATCTCCACTCGGAGGCACTCCCTTCTCAGGGCTGTGACACGACGCCCTTCAGTGGCTCACGGAAGAGGACGGTCACGGGTGGCGATCGCTTTGGCGTACGCTGCACTGCTCGTGGAAAGCCTTTTGGATCTCAAGGGTACACCAAGTGGGATTGGGTTCCTGGGTGGGGATGCTGGATTTGGGCTGGATGGACGCAGATTGGATGTGAGAGTAAGTTTTGGAACGTGAGATGAAAGTAGGCCATGAGCTAATGATTTGCAGACGGCCTTCCTTACTATGATGATTACAGGAGGTGTTTGTAGGATATTGAAACGAGGAAACTCTATGGGAAGCCATAATGCGGGCACATAGTCACTTTGGGTGTGATGATGTTGTCACCATTGTAGTCGATGGAGCGGGGATGGTGGATTTGGGCTTTCGCCAGTTCGCCAACTTATGAAAACAATTTTGGCGTATCACCAATACAAGTATCGTCTATGGACTGCTTCCAATGGTCAGTCTCTTCTGATAACGATTGGCTACTGTTCTGTTCGGGACGCTGTTATATTTTCCGTAATCAATAAAGTCTCGGTACGTTCTCAGGCTGAAAGTTTGTGACTGTGTCTCTTCGTATCATTATCTGACAACATTTTCCAAAAGATGTAGTTGCTGTGACATGAGTCGCAAAAGCAGACAAGATAAAAGACCGGGAAAATGCGGCATGACGTTGGTCTTGGCGCTACAAAAAAGTTCGGAAGCTTTCCGAAATCCATCAATGTCAAACTTTCAACATGCGCACAATATCGAGGAGTGCACAACCTCTGTTTGCGTCGCTTAGCCCTCTAAAGCAGACAAGTCGCATACGCGGACTCAATGCGACGCTCGTGCCGTCATGGACGCGCTCATTCCACGCTTCTGCGAACTTGAGGGCCGTTGACCTATCATACCGACTTCACGATGACTCGGGCAAGGCCAAGGGCGATCCAATTGTGATTATACACGGTTTGTTTGGCAGCAAGCGAAACAACCAGAGTGTTGGAAAGTATGCGCAAATCACTCAACACTTTCATTCGTAGTCAAAACTAATTCACTCCCAGTGCAATCGCACGCATCCTCAAACGCCCCGTCTACGCCATCGACACCCGAAACCACGGCGAATCCCCCCACGACAATGTCCACAACTACACCATGCTCGCCGAGGACGTCGAAGCCTTTCTAAAGAAGCATGAGCTGAAAAATTCAACTCTGATAGGACACTCCATGGGCGCAAAAATCATCATGACAATGGCCCTCCGCAACCCAGATTGCTGCGCCAACATCATCCCCGTGGATAACGCACCCGTCGACGCGGCGCTCTCAAGCGACTTCCCAAAGTACGCAGAGGGCATGCAAGCCGTGGAAAAGGCGCAGCCCAAGAGCCAAAAAGAAGCAGACAAAGTCATGGAGCCGTACGCAAAGGATCTAGCCGTCCGCCAATTCCTCCTTTCAAACCTTGTGCGAGGCGCACCCGGCGAACCCCTCAAGTTCCGTATCCCCGTCCGTATTCTGACCAAAGCCCTAAATAACATGGCCGACTTCCCGTTTACAAATCCCGATGAGGTCTCGTTTCATAAACCCGCGCTGTTTATTCGAGGCACGAAAAGTCACTATGTCAGCGATGAGACGTTGCCTATTATCGGGCGGTTCTTTCCGAGGTTCGAGCTTGTGGATATTGATGCGGGGCATTGGGTTATTAGTGAGAAGCCTGAGCAGTTTATCAATGGTGAGTTGTGTCTGTGATGTGTTGAGAAGGGAACGTACTAACGTGATGTAGCGGTTGTGGAGTTTCTGCAGGAGAAGGAGTAGATACCCCGGTATTGGAGTGGCTTTTTGAATAAGGGTTCCTGTTTGATCAATTTTATTGATAAATTCCTACCATGGGTTTTCTTGTTTTCCATAGATAGCCTTCGCGCTGCGGGGCTTTGTGTCAAATATAGAACTAGGGGGGTATCATTCTTATGCCAACTGAGAACATACTACTACAATCACTCACTGCCTTCCTTTATCTCCGTGAGGTGCCTCCAAACCCAGTACTCTCATGTCTAGTACTGGAGTAGCTATCTCCAGACGAACTCCTCGAGCTTCCTTCACCACCATTGTTCCAGCGACTCCCACTTCCGCTACCACTGTTGGAACCCCATCCACCACTCCTACTACTATTACCCCTGTTAGCAAACTGACCAGCAGCCCAGCCAGCAGCAGCACCACCCGCAGCACCAGACCAGAATCCCGGTCTCCAGCCCTGAGTAGTTCCATATCCCGACTTGGAGTTCCTGGGGTCATTAGGATAGTATGGTGGCGGTGGGTCATTGTTATCGTCGTTGTAGCCTCCGCCCCATCCACCACCACCACCACCACCGCCTCCACCCCAGCCAGGTCGGTTTCCACCAGCAGCGCCACCATTCTGTGCTTCAGCGCGGTTCCGCAATGCCGAATAAATCATCCAGAGCACAACGCCACCGAATAGCATCCAGAACAAAACTCCCGCAACCTTCTCGCCCGTAGTCCGCGGGCCATCACGTCGATCGTCGTCGTCGTCGCCCTGCCATCCGCCTCTTCCTTTGCCATATCGCTCGCGACCCTTGTCGGTAAGGATGAGTCTGTATTCCACTCCGCAGCTGCCTTTTAGGATATAGGGGTCCTCGGGGTAGTCGTAGCCTTCGCAGATGACGTCTGTGGAGCCGAGTTTGAATTCTTCAGGTAGGGAGGCTGTGCAGGTCCACTGGATGGAGTTCTCGTCGTAGTCGGAGCCGCTATTCTTGCAGCGCATAATCTCGGGCTCGTAGAGGCCGCGAGCAGAGCCTCCGATGCATTTTAGCTGTAATGTGTATGTTAGTATTTTCAACTAGCAGTGCTATGTTTGGAATGCTCGCGTACCTGGGGGATTGGATCAACGCGGCGCGCAGATGTTTGCTGCCCCTTTCGCAAGGTAAGACTTTGAATATTGGAAAGCTTGACTTTGTCTGATCGGAGGGCTTCAGCGCCACTGGCGGCCAGCAGCGCCGGGTACAAGAAGTTGGAAATATGCATGTCGTTTGAAAGGAAGCCCTAGGCGATGAAGAGTCTCAACATTAACATGTAAAGGTACGTAGATTATCAAGAACTTCACAGGTGGTAACAACACGTGTCAGGACACGGTAGCAGTAGAAAGAATGCCTTGCGCGTACTGGGGGGGGGGGGGCAGTGTTGATTCTAGAAACTCAGCGTGGCGGCGCCAGCCAAAAAGACCCGATGACGCACATGTCCGCGACGCACGTCCCCCCCTCATACCCAAGACTAGCGGCGCCATCCTACGCTACGGCGGTAGATCCGGACTAGCGGCGTGTGTGTGCTTCCCGCTCGTGTAGGTCGACATAGCTCGCCGCGTTAGACATGGGACGAACAAACTGTTAGTAGCGAATCCCACGGAAGCCTCGTCAACAACATCAACCATGAAACAGCGCATCACATACATAGTGCACAACTCCGACACCTTCTCGCCCGAGCAACTTGAAGTCGGGACCGACAAGCGAGGTCCCGTGTTTGCGTTGAAGGGCATCGAGGCGGCCAAGGAACACCGTATCACACTTGGGTTGGATGAGCTGCCTAAAAGTGTACGTTATTCCATCTAGCCCTACCTTCCCAACCTTGTTTTATTTTCTAAAAGATGAAAGGAGATGAGCTAATATAGATGGGGGGGGATACAGTTGAAATTCTTCTTCTCACAATGGCATGAAATGCATCTGCGATGGCAATCGCCCAAATCGTACATTGCAACTCCGCCGTTTACGTCACGTGTCTCGCCGGGTCTGCATGCCTTGTTTACGCCGCTGGATGATACGGCTGACGATGCGTTTTGCCTGGCGCTTCGTGAGTTGGTGTCGTCTGAGTTGAAGTGTTCGACTATGTCGCAGAGTGCGACAAAGGTGCCTGTGCTGTCTGAGCGGTTTGCCATGTCGGCTTCCTTGCAGTTTTATGGGCATCTAGGGGAGATTGATGGGATGAAGGAGGATTTGCAGCGGGTGCTTTGTGGGGGGAAGGAGAAGGGGTATTGTGTGGATGTGGTGGGTGAGTTTGTTACGGCGAGGTATGTTGATGTGGATTACGATACCATTTCACGGGCGGTGGTTGTGACTGCGGGATGGCCGAACGCAGGCGAGAGTGGAAAGGGATGGACCGATGAGATACGGTTACCGAGTAAAGACGCCAGGGTTGAGATAGGAGTGCTGAATCTGGAGGGAAACACTGATCCCGAAGATATTCAATTCGGCGGTTTCCTGACGGTCTTGGGCGAAGACGAGAAACCAAGTACGTCCTTGACATACAAAAAAGAACTCAGCTAACTCGAGCAACAGAACCCACGCGCTTCCAAACCCCAACCCGCCACTATCCCCATGTCGCCCCCTCCAAAAACCCCACTGTCAAACCATCCCCCCACCCCCTAACCTACACCACCAGCCTCAACCAACCCACTGGCCTCCACCCAACCCTAACTCTCACGTTCCCCGCCCAAAACCTCACAGCACCAGCCCCCAGCTGCAAACTCCACACCTACCTAACCCTCCCCTCCTACCTCTTCATCGACCAATACCAATTCAACGACTCCCTCTTCCTCGCCTCCAAGCACCTCAAGCGCCTGCGCTCCCTATCCGGCGCCACCGACCTCGAAGCGCCCGACTGGGCCGTATCCCCCTGGGGCTCATCCGCCTTATTCGAACTCGGCGTCCCTAAACCCGAGAAGATGGAGTATCCAGAGGTCGATGTCGGTCCCGACGAGAACGTCTGGGAGGGCTTGCCGACGCACAAAGAGATTCCAGAAGGCGACTGGAACGTTAGTATTCCGCTGCATACACGCTACCTACCTGCTGCGCCGAGCACGCATGCCACGTTGCCGGTGCCGTGGCCGGTCGTGTTTTGGGCGTGCAGAGCCGAGTCCGGGGCGCAGCATCCGTCGAATCCGTTTGATAGGGTGCATCTTGGGTATGAGGCCTTGTTTGGGCCCAAGACGCGGTTTATGACTGTGCAGCCCAAGGTCGAGGGCGGCAAGGAGCTGGTGGAGTGGATTGATGTGCCGGTGTTGGATACAAGGCAGGCGGAGTGGGTTAGGGCGGGGACCATGGGAGTGGTGTTTGTGGCGTTTTTGGGGCTGTGTTGGGTGTTGTTTGGGGGTGGGGCGAAGAAGGCAAGTACGGGAAAGAAGGAGGGTGAGGGGAAGAAGACGCAGTAGTGGACATCACTGTAGAGTGGTTGAGGAGATCAGGTAGTGTTGAAGCTCAGTTTGCTCCCTCGCTGTCATGCAGTATTATTATTTGGGTATCTCTTCTCTTGCTATACATGGTTTTCTGATGTCCGGGACGACATGTCATGAATTCCCAAACTATATTCAACTTCCATTTCATCAGGCCTCTCTAAACTACCGTCACGGGTGCGTCGACAGGGATGCTCGGGATAATGGGCACGGGGGTGCCTGGGAAGATGGGGTGAAGAGCATAGACTGGGCCCGCGCTGTCTTCGCCGTCAAAAAGCATCAAGTTCTGGATTGGTTGTTCGCGCTGGCCCAGCACGTTAATGACATCTTGTGCCAGTTGGCCGCCCAAGAAGGCTGTGACGGGCGCCAGCTCGCTGCCCAGATTCTGTAGGAAGCTTCTAAGAACATCAGCCCTGAGGGTTTCCGCAGGGAGGAGAAGCTCCTTGTGCTTAACATTGGCAATGGTGGTGAAGAGCTGAAGATCCTGAGGGGTGTGGGACGGGTAGATGCCATGACTGTTGCGCTGGTACTCCCAGAGCGCACGTACACATGTGAGTAGTGGGTGCACCCTCTTCAGCCTCCTGGGGTTGTTTGCAATATCGCTGGGCAAGGGAGAGTCTTTGGCCAGCATGAGTGGGCTGTAAAGTTCCTGCTTGGTGACAAGCTCAACGACCTTTCCATTCTCCCTCTTTACCTGGACGTCCTTGACGCGTCTGGTTGTAGTTTCCGGGCCAATCTGAGTGTCGCGATTACTCTTTTCGCGCTCAATGACAAAGTTGTGCTCAACAAGGTCGGCGAAGATGTAGCCGTACATGCCATGGGATGCGCCCACGTAAAAGGGCTTCTTTGCTATGCGCGCGCCTGCGTTGAGGGCCGATGTGGAGAGAAAGTCCATGTCGGTGGCTATGATGACGTCGTAAGCAGCATAGAAGCCGGGATCTTGCTCCATGCGAATGTCGGTCGTGATTGTCTTGACAACGACGCGTGGATTGAGCTTCTCGACCTGGGGCCTTGCAGCTTCGGCACGGTTCTTGCCTACATCGGCGTCGCTGATGAAGAAGGACGCGCCCAGGTCTTCTTCCGTGACATTTTCGTGGTCGGCGAGGGTGATGGAGCCAATGCCGGCGAGGACGAGGTTCTTTGCGATTTCGTTTGCGAGGGCTTTGATGGAGACAAGGAGGATGTTTGCGGTGCGAATCTTTTGCTGGGCTTGGACGCCCCAGAGGCGGATCTGGCGGTCATAGAGGGCGATTTCGTCTGCAGAAATCTGACTGGCCTGGGCAATGGCAGCGGCCGTCTGACCAGCCGCGTTTTCGGCAGGGAGAACGCCATTGGTTGCGGGCGGAGGTATCGCGGCGGGCTCGGTCAGGTCGACCATGGTTTGTAAGAGGGCAAGAGTAAGAGTGGAAGTGGATGGGGGAGCAGAAGGCGAGGTCAGGGCAGAAGAAGGCAATTAAGCGGTGGTATGACGTGGGTGAGGCAGGCCAAGTGGAGGTGAGAGGCAGGTTGCAGTGCAGTCGCCAACTACTACCATGCCATGTATGTTTGCAAGGTTGTAGACGTAGTAGATTGACAAAGTATAATTAGAGCGTCGGAATGGAATGCGGCTCTGCAGCCCACTTACTCCACATATACTTACTACATACTACGTAGCCCCCACCCCGCCACTGGCCACTGGCGAGGGCGCTGATGGTGGACGGCATCAGCCACAGCGTGTGTGAGAGGGCATCCTTCACCCTGCCTGCCTGTCCGCCCGTCCCCAGTTCCCTGCTCGCCCGTTGCCGAGAGCAGACATGCGGCATCCATAGTGTCCGCATCCATATGTAATAGCGCAATCTGGTCCCCAACTCCAACGTCGTCGATACTACTCGATACGTATATACATCTCCGCCCACACCTCGCCCTATATCAGCCTCTGTTCTCCACGCCCGATCTCGCCCTCTCCCCTCGCTCATGCTCAGCCGCGCCGACGTCACCAGCCATGCCTAGACCACCCCCGTCGCCATCGCCGCCCCCCGCAACTTTCCCCTTCACCACCGGCAGCTTCGACTTCCCCCATGCCTCGCCCTCGCCGCCAAGGGCTGCCCGCCCGCCCACCACATCGTCGTCGTCACGCAATGGGCCGCGCTCCATGACGGGCCAGCAGACTGCCGCGCTCCATGAGGCGTCCGCGGCCGCACCACCGCGAGAGCCCCCCAGGCGTGCGCGCGCTCGCACATCCACCCGACGAGGCCCACTGCACCGCATTTTCGGCCCTCCACGTGACAGCGCTGTTGCTCCCGATAATTTGTCGCGCCGCCCTCCCACGGCCAGTCCCAGCCGCCCCCGGGCGACACCGAGTGAACGCTACCTCCGCCGCTCCCAGGCCCGTATTCGCGAACAGCGCTCGGCCGCCATGGACCTGACCAACGACATGCCAGACTCGCTGAGTGACGTGCCCATCAACAACCCCTTCACCGCCAATGTAAATGCAAACATGCTCGCCCGCCCCCGGAGCCCAATCGTCCAGGTCAACAGCGAGCGCACCCACAAGCGCAGGAAGCTCCACCACGACACGACCAGCCCCGCCGAGTACATGTGCTTCAAGTATGGCCACAAGGGCCAGGTCGTGCCAGGGCGCCTGCGTATGGAAGTCGTGAGCTGTGACGGCGGCGAGCATCGCAGGGACAACCCCCCAGGCCTATACAGAGTCCAAAATGTCTTGAGGAACGATAAGAGTGTCTATTGCAGCGAGAGCTCACAATGCAACCTGCTGCTGAAACACATTGGCGAGGCCCCTTTTGCCCTAGAAAAGGTCGTCATTCGAGCACCGGACCGTGGATTTACGGCTCCGTACGTGTCTCCTGTTGATCGTCTAGTCCTACTGCTAACCTCGTGCCAGTGTCCAAGAAGGTCTTGTTTTCGTGTCCATGTCTGCAGATGATCTCTTGTCGGGCACATCTGCATACAGTTTGCATTATGATAATCGCTCCCCCCTTATGTCCCCCACGCCTAGCCTGCCCAACGAAGACAACGAGCAGATATCTCTGCGGGAGGCCCTTGAAGACCCGTCCGTATGGCAGTACTCCCGCCAAGGCACTCAAGAAGACATGGAGGAGCGCATCGAGAATCTTCGTCTCCGCAGTGAAAGGCTAAACGCCGAATCCGCAAACTTGATATCCTCATTGCGCTCGGACTCAGACCGTCGACGCATATTGCGTCAGATGGTCGAACATGAAGACGAGGCCGAAGCCGACAACTGTGACCATGTAGCAGATGATTCTTACAGCACTGCTGCTGGCATTTCGGCTCCTACCCCGCCACCCTTCACCGTCACAACAGCGGTTAGCGAAGATGACGAGTCGGACTCTAACGAAGAACTTCCTAGTGCTGCCATCATGGCAGACCGTCTACGAAGAGAGAGTCGTTGGCACCCAGAGAGCGACGACGAAGATGACGAGACAGTTTCGCGTCCGGCATCTATCCGTGGACCACCCACGTTGGGATACAGTCAGTACGGTAGCGAATGGAGAGAACGGAGAGAGCGGTACATGGAGCCAATTCGTGCGTCACGCATCACTGCACCTAGTCGCATCGAGCCATCCGAGCGCACCACAGATGCTGAACCACCCATTGCTCCGCATGCACGTTTTTTTATTGCAAAGAACAAGAACAAGATCACTATCAAGTTCCACCCAGCCATGTGAGTTTGAAAACAAATACGTCAAGATGAACCATGCTGACGCTGGCTATGCAGTTCCGGGAGGCATGTTCTACTCAAATTCTGGAGTCCCAAACGTGACGGCAACATTGACATTGAGAGTGTTCAGTTCTACGGCTATTCGGGTCCTCGATATTTTCCCGCTGTTCAACCACGGTAAACTGCAAAGCTTTTGCTATTCACGACATGACTATCCGTCTCTTGTCAACATTTATATTTGCACCAAGGATTAGACAATCGTGTCAAATGGGATAGCGTAGTCTATAATGTCTCTTGAGGAACTGCACATGACACATATGGTCTGGGCCTGTGCCTACAACCATGTACGAAATGATACCCAGATACAGTGTATGACTGTAATATTTATAGGAAAAAAATAAAACAGCCTTGTAAGATGATTTCTACCATGGTATGATGTGAATGTCTACAAAGGCTTTTGAGTAATGTGTGTAATGAGTATGGCAATGGTAGCATCGACGCTTAGTTTACCCGCTGCGTGCTTACGAGGGAAGGAGCATTAGAGCGACTAAATCACGTGATTGCCCTTCGAGAAGAAGATTCGACCACAACGGAACACCCGACTTTCATCTGACTCCTCATACCAATTCGTGGCGAGACGTATTCCTCAAAAACTTGGTAGTTCTAGAGAATAATCGAAATAGCGGAGTTATGAACTACAGCCTAACGAGGCTGTACCAAGATAAAGGGTGCGTATCCTGGTGGTTTCTCCGCACTAACGGTATGACCTTTGAAATGCATTAGGCTGGTCGGAAGTACATCTCAAGCGCCACTCAGAAGTAATACCATATTGAGACATCTATGAGGAAGCTGTACGCGCTGTAGCTGGCGGCTACGGCCTCCGCTGATCACCTAGCCTTGGACAACTCTTATTCCCTGTCAAGCAGGCAGCCGTTTTCTGATTTCCTTGTCACCTTCAACAACTCCTCACCATGGAATAAGCAACATGTTTTACCAAAATTCTAATACTTAGATTGCCCACACCAGCGGCTCTTCCAGTCTATGTCCAGGAATTCGTCGATAAGTTCTTCGCTTAAACATGTCGCCAAGTCAGAAACGATGCCGACGTGGCTTCCAATACCGCCCTCTGGAACCCAATAGTTTCAGATTACTAGAGCTCATTCCTGGAAAAAGTCTATCCGCCGATATTCATTGCAGGCTTCGGGACTATCAGTTAGATTCAGCACCACCATACGAAGCTCTCTCATATACTTGGGGTGTTGAGGAGAGTACATGCCGGATATCATTGAACAGTTTACCCTTCCACATTCGACCAAACCTTCGAGACGCGTTGCGTCGCCTGCGGCAATCTTCAAGTACAAGAACCGTTTGGATCGATGCAATATGCATTAACCAAAACAACGAGGACGAGAAAGGCGTCCAAGTACCTCTAATGGGAGACATATATACTAGAGCAGAAAGTGTAATTGCTTGGCTTGGTGAAGAGATATTCGATAGTGGGGTAGCTCTTGACTTCCTTCCATACTTGGCCGCCGTTGCTGAATTTGATAAGGAGTCAATCTGGCTGTTACACCTTGAGACCGACAAGTTTCTTCGACGAATAATGTCCCTTGTTCACCTGTTCTCCCGTTCCTGGTGGAAAAGAATGTGGATAGTCCAAGAAGTGGCACTAGCTCCGGATGTCCTCGTTTTGTGCGGCTCTCGGCGTGTTCCCTGGTCGATATTCCATTCCTTCACCACAGCATGGATGAATATCGGGCACGAACCGCTGCATTGGAGGTTGAATATACTTCAAAGAACTGCACTTCGTACCCTCGGCATGCTCGTCTCTGGCTTTGCAGAGGCATTAACAAGACTGCGCCAAGCACGTCAAATGAGTTCTTCCCCGCCTGAGCTACTCAAACTGTCAAATCTCCCATGGTCATTCAAATATCGATCGGTAACCGATCCTAGGGACAAGATCTATGGCCTTTTAGGCCTTCTTGGTGACCACAGAGTTCAGGTAGACTACAATAAACCATTCGAGGATATATACCTATCGCTCGTCTCCTCGTTCTTGTTGGAAGACAAAGGCCTGGATTTGTTTCGCTGGATGACTGGAGAGTACTATGAGACTAGGAATTCACGTCTTCCATCTTGGGTTCCCGATTTTGGTTCGAGATCTATCACACCAGTCTCCTCTTTTCTGCCGAACCAAGATGTAGGAGAGTCGCAGCGAATATTCATGACAGCTGGGCCAGACTGGTCAAGGTCATTTTCTGCTATTCAGTTTGGAGATGACTCTCGTACATTAATTCTCCGAGGCTGTCTGTTTGACGTGGTCAGTCAACGCGGATGGGTTTACCCCTCCCCAGATGATATCGGTCTTGCTGGCCGCGCAAATAGACCGATCCTTGGCCGCTGGAAAAAAAATGGCTATGAACACTCTGAATAGAACGTACCATTCGCCCCATGCGAAAGAGGATGCCTTCTGGAGAACAATTTTGACCGACCGGCAGATCGAAGGGCTTCATTTCGAGGAAAATGCTGGATGGATCCCTGCACAGCGACTCCCCCTAGATGCACAATACATCCCACCCAAAACCACGAAGGAGGAGGAGGATTTGTTGCAAGCTATGGAGAAACGACAACTTTGCTTGAATAGCCGAAGGTTTTGTATAACTAAGAAGGGTCATTTCTGCTTACTGCCACCGACCGCTTCCGAAAGCGACGAGATCTGTGTATTACTGGGCGGAGAAGTGCCCTATGTACTAAGGCGTACCGATTATCAAAGCCAGGGTACATATACGATGGTGGGAGAATGGTGAGCTGTCACCTCACTGCGTATTATTTTCCGTCACTGACTGGGCCATTAGTTATGTGCATGGAATCATGGATGGTGAGGCTATTACCGACATTCTGGAAGGCAGAAACAAAGGGGATATCTCCAAGCTTCGTTGAGGGTGACTCTGTTTACGAGAAATAATGTGTAAGAATTTACGTCACTCAATGTTTGGAGCCTAGTGTACTTATTTCGTTTCTTTTAGAGCAACAGCGTTCTTTGCCATGAACGGAAGGCACAGTAACGTTGCGCAAGTAGCCAGAACCTACTTCACATGATTGTATGTATGGACCGAAGGAATAAACTTTGTTCCGTTACAGGGATTGTCCCGCTATGGTCGGATGCATGTAACTCCAAAAGCCTGGCTCAACAGTACACTCAACCTCATCACTAATACAACGACACCCAGCAGTATACGAACGTATTTCGGGAAAATTGCCTGACAAAGTGGGAACTGATGTTGCACCGGCAACCGCATTTATATATGGCTTAGGTTGGCGTATATCTATACACGGCTCGAGCGGCATTTTCGATTTCGTATTATGCTACTCGCCCCGCCACAGCTACGTAACTGCTGCGCCACGATATTGCTTATACGCTGCTCGCACGGCCCAAGCCTTGTTCGACCTTCCCATGACGAAGGTAACCAATCAAGCCACAGACACTATGCTGTTTGCATAAACGCCTTAGCCTATGAAACAAAAGCAACAACGCTCCGCTCATCGCCGTGGAAGCCGACAGCATCATGTCCTGCACAAGCCATGCTTCGGTCGAACCTTTGACTTCTCAGATTAACCACCCATCGTGTCGATACGCAACAGTAGTTTGAGTGGGACTAGAACAGTGGCTTCTGCAACTAGATGTCATTGAAACGGAATCTACTAACGACCCGTTCCAGATATTGTACAAGCTGCTGTCACTCAAATACTGTACTGGTGGACTATCTGCACCCGATGAAGCGTACTAAGCTTGGATCGCATAAGTGCTGTTGTGTTTGTGCAGAAACAGGTTATACCCGAAGACGCGTCTCCGTGGGACACATCACATGTTCGATATTCGACTAAGCATCGTTCTACCAATCGTACCGCTAGACAATGTAGCCCGGAAATGGCTCAAAGCCAGAAGGCGTATATTCGGCCGCGCCACTGCAACTAGCCACACATCAATCTTCTAGCCTCACAAGCATCTATGGCCGAGCCGTTGGATGACTTACCTCTGGATGTCTGTTTGTTTGTATGCATGTATGTACAGAATCATGAAGAACATGGCCAAACTCACCCAGATTCCACTCCACACAGTTGACCGCTAGGCTGTGGGGTACATAGGACAAGCTTTCTGTGATCAGCACGATCGCTCGGCTGTTCGGCTGGCGCCATGCTAAAGCATACTAAGCTCCGCGGGCCAGTCTAGGCACCGCCACACTTTGGGTGGAACAAGCAATTACATCGTTAGGCTCGACGATCTGGGCATGATTCAACAAGCGCTTGGGGCAGAACCGGATATTCCGGCTTCGCGTTTGGTACTGGGAGCGCAATGCAGTAAACAAGGCCCCAGCAAGAAACAGAACAGGAAATATGTGCTGGATAAATAAATAAAAAAATCATGGTATAAGAAGGGCCCCCTTCTCATGCTCAGGCAAATATCTAAGCCATCCAACTCATCATCCATCCTCCAGTCACTACAAAAAAACCCTTTCAATCTCACACATACATTCACTCTCTTGAATTCTTTTCAAACAAAAACAACAACAACGCAAAAATGCTCTTCACCAAGGTCTCTCTCGTCTGCGCCCTCGCGGCCTTCGCCACCGCCGCCGACGTTACCATCACAAGCACCAAAGTCAACACTGCAACTGACACCAAGACGGCCGTCGTCGTCACCAGCACCAGCACCAGCACCCAAACTAGCACACACACTAGCAACCCTGCCCCCACCATGTCTGCCGGCGTTGCCGTCGGCATCGGTGCTATTGGTATCGCTGCTTTGGGCCTGTTGTAAACACATACACAATTCACCCGTTTTTCTCTCTTATTTTACAATTCTAGAAGAGGGGGGATAGCATTGTATGATATGGTATCAAAGGGGGGGGGGNGTTGTTTGTTGAATACGTGGGGGGAAGGGTAATGGAGAGAGAGAAGGTGCATGTATATAGGGTGCATGGATTAATGGAATGTTTTTCATCATCTGGAACTTGTTTGCCCTCTGTTTATCTGACTGAGTGATTTTTTTGGTGGTGTGGCTGGGACGCGTAAGCTGGATTGCACCATCGACTTCGTATGAGATGTGTGTCGTTCTCGTGTTTCGTTCTGCATGTCGTGATTGGGTAAGGGGTCACGTCAGTTTTTGTAGCAGAATGGAATACATGTGATGTGACTTGACGGGCCGCCTGGGTTGGCTTGACATGGGTCCGTTTCCTGTCAGTTAGCTGTTCGTGCTTTCTTTCTACGCTTACCAGCGGTCAATTCAAGCTTTGTGGATGACATGTGTTCCGTTCCCTCTTGTCCTTTCCTCAGCTAACATTCTCTTTTCCTTCACTTCCCCTGATCCATAGTAACTCACCATCTCGAGTCGCAGTCCCTTCACCGATGGAGCGGCTATTTCAGAAAAAAAAAACAGTACTTTGGAAGACAGTCCCTACGAATAGGTGAGACTAGGCGGTGTTAAAGCACTGTAAGCCTTGAACCTTACCCGTCCGCATGCGCTATAGGAGGCTTTTAGATAGGATATCAAGCCTTTACATACATACGTATTCTCACAAGTCGCATATCCACTTTTAGTACAATGTCTAACCATTCACGCACGAAGTTACTCTAAAAATCGCTCTATTGCCTGATGCCTACGTCCATTTCTTAGTCAAACCAAAAAAAAACATCACATCTACTCTAATACACCCAAGTCCCTCTCTCCCCATACTTAGTTCCCCTGATAAGAAAAATATAGAAGCAACCCCACACTCTCCACCTGACTACGACAACATCCAAAAACCAAACTAACCAATACGCTACAACCCGCGCTCTAATCCCCGTACGCAATATTAGACAACACACGGGACCCAACCGTTCATCTTGGCCCCCAAGTACCCGCCCTAGCCCCCTCCCCCTCCTGCCTGCCCTTACAAAACCCTAATTTCCGATCTGAGCCGCCCCGGCACCCAACCAATAAAAAGAATTCCCCAATTATTGTTAGCAAAAAACGCCTTCACTTCCCCCTCCCCCTCAAAAGAATTCCCTTGGAAAAATCATTTTGGTAGTGGGGAGGCGGAGACCCCATGATACTCTCATTTACCCCCCTTTTGCAAAAAAAAAAAAAAGGCGAAATCTAGCGTAGCGTTTCCGACGTATAAAGTCAAAAGACAGGCAGATTAAATTTGAAAGAGCGGGAGGTAACGGGATAAGCGGGGCAATGGGCTAACCCATTACTTTTCCCCGTTCTGCAGAAAAGAAAATGACGTACAGGGCTGATGGTAGTTGTCCCGGGATTTGCTTACAGGTATAGTATGCGAGTTTTATAGGTAATTTTGGAGTTGGAGGGAATGAATGCGGGGTTGTAATGTCCGGTGTTTGATTGGGGATACGGGAGGGGTGAGAGGGTTTGATTGTTTTGTTGTTTGGCGGGTTAGGAGCGAGGGTGATGAAGTATTGAATTTCTTCTTTTTGGATTGATCAAAGGACCTTGGGGGGTGCGTCGGTAGTGGCTAGTCTTACAAGTACATGTACATATAGATATCGAGGTTTGACGCCATCGCTTTGAAGAAATGCTTTTTGAAATCTGATATTGTGTACACTCAGAGAAGAACAGGGGCAAGCAAGACATTGCAAATAAGAATTCCATTCGTGAAGCTGACCCAGCAAAGCGTTTCATGGCCCAACCGAGTCTGAAGAATAGATACGATTTATGAATAGAAAATAACGACCAAAGGCCGATCAAGGCTTTGAGTCAAGAAAAAAAGTGGCTAAATGTAAAAGAAAAGAATATATGTCACAAAAAAAGGTCGTCTAAATCCGATCGTGAAGAGAAAAGGCTGCTACAACTTTTTGGGCCCAGCTATGCACCCAATACAGGTCACTTCGTTTAAGCGAAGTTGCTGCTGCAAGTCTTTGTGGTGTTAGCGGCAACGCTGACACCCTTAACGATGATAGATTGACCGCCGGAGCTGGTGATCTTGACGTCAACGGAGTCGGTACCGAAGCCAGCCGAGTTCTCGAAGAAGTTGTAAGGCTGCCTCTTGGTACCCTTCCAGGTCTTGCCGCCGTCGGTCGAGACGTCGAGAGAGGTGACCTGGACGTTGGAGTTCATGACTTGCATGGAGAACCAGTGGGCGCTGGTACCGGACTTGTTCTTGAGGACAATGGGGGTGGTGATGCCGCAAGGAACAACCTCCCAAGAGACGGGGATTATTCCCTTGGAGGGATCAGCGAGCTTCTTGAAAGCATCGGGGAAGAGGTCGAGGTGGTGAGGACCGCACCCAGGGCATTGATCGACAACCATGGCAGTGATCTTGTCGCCAGAAGGACCAGTGACGCTAACGCAAGTACCGCAAGCGTTGGCGGAATCCCAGTCAGAGTCGGTCAGCGCAGTGCCGAAGAGACCACTGGGAAGCGTGTATCCTGTCAAGGAGCACATGCCACCATCGAGGTTACCGCCATAGAAGGTAGCCTCGCCGCGCTTGGAGCCTGCGGAAGAGGATGTGGGAGCTGGGGAGGCGGAGGCGGAGGCGGAGGGGGAAACGGCCGCAGCAGCCGCAGAGACAGTGGATGAGGCAGCAGTGGGATACGCAACTGGGGTCTTGCTCTCAGAGGTGGCCTTTGCTGCCGGGCTGGACGCCAATTGGAAACTTGGGAGGGGAGCTTCGGAAGGGGAGGGTGATGCAGAGGCGAGTGGAGCGGAGGATGGGGTGGCTGCACATTCCGAAGCTGATGGGCGGACAGTCACAGTGACGTAGTCTTCGACGGTGCTAGTCGAGGTCGAAGGCTTTGGAGGCATTGAACCATAACCAGGTGCAGTGACAGTGACGTAGACCTTCTCATAGGTGGTGGCAGTGACGGTAGGTCTTGAGCAGGTGCTGGACTTGGTGGCCGTGACATCTGCAACCTTTGCGGCTGTAGCAGTCTCATACACAGTCTCGTACTCGGTCTTAGTGTAAGTCTGGACAGAGCAGTACGACTCGGCGGCAGCGAGGCCCGCAATGGGGAGGATGGAGAAGATAGTGGACTTCATCGTGTCTGACTTCTAGTCGACAGTTTAGTTGTGACAAGGAATGTGATAAATCGTATCAACGAGTTCAGGTAATGAGTGACAGCAGCGCAGCGGCTTGGAAAAGAGTGACTGGATGGAGCAGAAAGAATGACTAGAGTTTGGCTTTGCCACGAGGCGGACGAGATAAATGAAAACTCGACCAACAGAGAGCGCCCTGCCCAGGTACATAAACACCCAGGTCCGGCTGACACCTCATTTCACGAGAGCAGGGCAGCGGCAACGCGCTCGGACAAACTCCCTTGTGGAGATTTGGTCCCGCAAGCGACTGGAAATAAGCTCATCTCCTGTTTGATGTTCCCTTGTTCAACCTGCCAAAGACGGGTAATTTTGTCGCACGAGCAGCGCATTGTACCTCTTGCAAGCTGTCCCCGTGCCCGAAATATACTCTGACAAGCCGGTGTCTGGGATCTGGACGAGCTAAGGTTGTTTCAGAAAAAGGCTTGAGTAATGCTTGGCGCAATGGTAACTGGGGGGCCGTGGGTGATGAGGTGCTGGGATGAAGGATGCGCTAAAGGAAAATCAAACAGCAGCGAGATAACGAGGCGGCAACACATTGAGCAGAATTTCATATTCCTTGCTCGGCAGCCAACTTCTCGGCACATAAAGCGACGAGCAACCTGTTGCAGTTCATCGCGGCGGTGTTGCGAAAAGTGATGTTCGCTGTACATGCGCATGCAGTACGGGTGCCATCCAGGTACAACATGTGCCTGAGAACCTAGGCGTTTCCAACGAACACCTTGTAAGCAGCCTTCGGAGCTTTATCGGCGCAACGACGAAACCGCATATATAGTTACTACCGACGGGTCTAGAGCCGACCCATTGCAAATAATACCGCACATTGCCGGTGGATATTGAATTGTATGTTCTTGGGTGGATATCATGGCGGGTCTCGGCACAACTTCTGCTCTGCTGAGATGTTAGGCCCGCTAGAAAGACCAAAACAACACTTTGCCAGCTGCAAACGTCCCAATGCGGTGCGTGGCGCAGGTTGAATTGATCGTGCTTATTTGCGAGAAAGCTAGGATACCACGGAAGATCCCGATGACAGTGCCTGCTGTGGGATAAGATTGGGTCCAAACAGGATATCAGCAATTCCTGATGTACACACGTACGTACTTTTATGGCAACCAAGTGTTCTCCTTATACAGAATAACGGCATTCTTTTCCGTGATGCCCAGTGTAGGCGCCGCATGTTGATGGTATATTCAGCGTGGCGCCAAGGTGAAAATAGAGCCACCAGTTGTAAGTGTTCGTCGCTCTGGATTCCTATTCGACCCCGACTTGCATGGTACTCTATAGTCTCCGCTTTTGTAGTATTGGCATATTACATCCCTTGCGTTCTAGCACCTCATGTTCATTCGACAATGATGCAGAAGTTATTCATGCCTGGGCCATCTCGTATCTTCTTCTTTTCCGTGGTCGCTTTAGTAGGCTCCCCTGTCAGAACGAACATGTAGTAGCATAGTTTTGACGTCTTCTTGCTGAACGTCATCCTGAAGCCAATGCGGTCCATGATTTGCAGAAGTAGTTCTTCGTCCAGATAGCGGGAGTTGTCGATACACGGAAGTGGTAAAACGAAAAACAGTGCTGGTAGTGCAAGCAGAGAATCGTCCGTTTTCGCAGTATTCCTTCGCATAAACTTGGTAATACGCTTCAGCATCTCGCCTCGGCCAGTGGCTTCTGGTACGTAGTTGAGTACAAGCGATAAGGAGATGATGTCGAAGCGTTCGCTGTCAGTCGTTGGAAGTGGCCGCTGCATGAAATCCTGTTTCTCTATACCCGGTCCCTGGCTGTTGAGATCGATCCTTGTCATATCGATAATATTGGAGTACTTGGAGATTTCATTCTTAGTTGAAAGAGCGCCGATTTCCAGGCATCGAAGTTTGGGAATGATGTGACCTCGCTCCTTTGCTCCTAGCACGTGCGATTTTTGCAGCCATTCGACCAAGACCTTGCTCGAATCACCACCCCGATCCTTTGCCTGCCCCTGTTTACTTGCCGCCTGATACGTTTTTATACCTCCATTCTTTTCGATAGCTCGGGCAATCTCTTCTGCAGACGACAAGTCTCCCTTCTTCAGGGCTGCTGCGTGCTCCTTCTGTAAGCGGTGATGGGTGCGAATGATGGTCCGTGATCGCTCAGAAGTCATCCGCTCTTTCGGCTTGCTGATGGGTGGCCGGCCATGCGACAGAGTCTTCTGGCGCTTTTTCACAGCCATGATGGCGTTTGCGTCGCAAGTCACATGGTTCGCATGAGAGCATGCTGAAAGTTGGAGATGCAGCATCTGGCGCTAGCACTAGCGCGAGTTAGCCGAGCCATCGCACCCGACATGCCATCCGCCGCAAAAATGAATTGCGACTCTCGACACTAACCTCCAGGACCACCAACACCGCCAAAATGGGACCCAAGCCAGCATCCAAGAGTACGTTCACGCCTATATCGCAGCCACGAGATCGAGAAACGAGCACGCATACGTACACATTGCGAAGTAACGCCTGCACTCTAGCAGCGTGACCTTTGCAAAGGAACTTTGCAGATGCGCCTCGATCAGTTCCCCTTAGTTTGCGCTCAATGCTGACAATGTTTGCAGCCGCCACCAAGACCGGCAAGCAGGCCAACGCCGCTGCCAAAGCGGCCCTTAAGGGCGTAAGCCTCCCCTGATCCTCTTGAGTCGTGTCAGAAATATACCTCTGACGGGCTGTACTTCTCGTGTGACGGACACAATTAACGAGATGACAGTCGTATGCGAACAAGAAGCGCGCCATCAGGAAGAGCACCAGCTTCCACCGGTATGCCCTAGAGCAATACTTTCGAGATTCATATGTTAACAACTTTTTGCAGCCCCAAGACCCTCGAGCTGTCCCGCGCCCCCAAGTACCCTCGCAAGTCGGTCCCCCATGCTCCTCGCATGGACGCTGAGAAGGTTCTCATCCACCCTCTCAACACCGAGTCGGCCATGAAGAAGATTGAGGAGAACAACACCCTTGTCTTCATCTGCAACGTTAAGGCCAACAAGCGCCAAATCGCCGCCGCCCTCAAGAAGCAGTACGACGTCAGCTGCGTCAAGATCAACACCCTGATCCGCCCCGACGGCTCAAAGAAGGCTTTCTGCCGCCTCACTGCCGATGTCGACGCTCTCGACATTGCGGCTACCAAGCTCGCCATTGTTTAAATGAGGCGGTGTTTGTACGAAGAGAGGGCATGGGATGGTCATGATAGGGTCCTGGTTATACCCGGCAAAGGAAAAAAGCGATGTGATATGCATGGCGGGCGTTCATGGGATAAACGTAGTCAAGGTTGACTTCGAATGAAACAAATTTCCGCATGGCGCCAATACTCAACTTGGTCCTGAAACAAACATTTTTTTTTGCAGCTGACAATGATGTGTGATGTTTGATGTTTGATTGTCGGAGCTGTGATGTTACCTTTTTTTGCCAGTATCGAAAAGTTTACCGTTCTTTTTTCCAAGTTCATTGTAGCTTCGTTCATTCAATGCGTTCATACATGCATTTCTGCCTAGCATGCCATTCCAGCGTAATCCCTACTCAGCATTGCGATATATCCTACAGATGATTGACGTAACAACCATGTCGTATGCCCCCATTCATATCTCATCATGTCCTATCGTACACTGTCCCTCCCGCTCCAATTCCCATACTCTCCCCTCCAACAGTCCACAAATCTCTCTCCCTCTCTTTACCCCCTCAACCTCTCCAACTCCCTCAGCACCACCAAATTCGCATCCAAAAACCGATCTACGCACTGTCGCATACACGGCTCTTCGTACTTGTCTAGCTTTCCGGATTTAACAGTGCCCGTGGGGATGCATTTGCGGAAACAGGTGTCGGTTAGGGAGTGGATGGCTGTTTTGTTTTTTCTGTTAGCATTTTTCCTTGCGCAATTGATGGTTCAGAGTGAGGGAAGGGAGTGGAGTGGGGTTGCGAGAGGGAGGGGAGAGGAGAGGAGAGGAGAGGAGAGGAGAGGAGAGGAGAGGAGGAAGAGGAACGTACAAGATTGTATTCTAGCTTTCTGGCCTTCGTTCATGGCGAATTGCTGGAGTTCTTGCTTGTCGCGGTCGGATAGCTTGGAGAGATCGAGGTTGCCGAGGCCGCTGCCGAAGGAGTCCATGGTTGATTTTATTTTTTCTTTCTTTCGTTGCTTTGGTGGTTTCGGAAAGAGTTTTGTGGGGGTAGTTGCGAAACGAAGGAGTTTGCGCAAGGCGATTGTTTGTTTTTTTGTTTGGGTAAGGCGGGTATGCGGAGGTGGGTTGGGGGTGTGTGGATTTGCGGTCGCTATTGTTTGACAGAATTTCTTGACGTACTTGATGGGGGACGTCGGCGGTTTTTGGGGTTGCGCCGATCGGGGCGCGACGGGTGTTAGTCAGCGGGGGTGTTTACGATTTGACATTTTTCATGTGTGGAAGAGATGAAATGTTAAACATTTTATTACAAATTATGAGATTTTGACTCTGAATGGTGAGTAGGAAAGAAGTGTGATCAAGGTATGCGCAGACACCGGTGGGGTTACCTATCAGCCCGAATAACATGCTCTCTAACCATATGTCTTCCATTCTCACTTCTCATGATAACCTTTGGTCCTGCGTCTACATATCCCTCTCCTAAATCCGTGCTGGCGCTCCGCTTCCAGATAGGAGCTGTACCAGGGCCGGCGACATGAAATAAGAAGTACGGCCAACTACCTTCCTTCTCACTCTTGAACACCCTCACGTTGGCTATGTATTTGTTTCCTCCTAGCTGCCTTTTATGCTGCATCAAGAAATATCCTGCCCAGCGTCCAACCGGCGAGCCGAGTAGCGCTTTTCCTTCATCCGTATCCATGTTGAAGTCGTGACCTGGCCATCCATCTGGTTCGTCTTTTGGAGGTGACAGCGTACCCAAAGCGCGCTTGACATGTTGATTGGTTTCTTTGTTGATGATCATGGCAACAAAGAGATACTTGATGTTGTCCAGGCCTTGCAAATCATGTGCTCTATTCCAAAACGCCCATGCAATGTCAGAGACGCTACGTATAGCTGGAAGTTCTTCAGTGAGCGGCGCTCTTTTCCATAGTCTGTGCGCTGCTTTGGCAGCCGAGGAAAGCTGCATAGCATATACCGCTCCAGCTTCTGCATTGACGCCAATTGTATGCTCAGCGTTTGTGACTCTGTACTCTTTTCCACAAACTTCATACCGCTGGTCGGCTTTTTCGGGGATCTTTCCATTGTCTCCCAACCTGACAGCTGGACCATTGGCATGCTCAATTGCGAAACATTGGTTTGGCCCCCCTTTGCCCTTGCTGTTTGTCCTGATTCCAAGGTCCTTAAAGGCTTTCTTAAGCATGTGGCCATCGCGACTGTCGAAGTTGCACTCTGGGTCTGCTTGCCTGGCTAGAGCGTCGTTGTTATCATTGTAGCCCCATTCGCGCAACTTTTCGATGAGATTACCGTCAAAGGATGATTCCGCTGTGGTTTCTAAGCCGTAGAGGCTCGCTGCTTCCGCATCGTTGCTTTTCATGCCTTGCAACAGCTTTGCGCCTCGAGCAACGGAGAGCGTCCATGGATCGTCGGCAGCCGCCTTTGCTGGTCCAGACCACTCCTCAAGAGGATTTTCACTTGGAAGGGTGTTGTTGGTAGCGCTCGTGACAAGCTCGGAAGGGACATCCGGGACGACAAGGGCGTGTACAAACGTGGCGCATGCTGCACATGCAATTAGAAAGAGCGACCTCATGGAAGTAGCGTGCGACTGAATCAAAATGAATGAAGGGACAACTGGAGGAGAAAGCTGCTTTATTTTACTTGAACAATCTAATTTTTATGACAGGCATGAGGTGGTGCGGTGAAAAGTGAAAGCAATCCAGAGCTATGACTCTGGGGTGAAAGGAAATGTGACAGAATAAGGTAACAGTTGTATCTGCAAAGCCTGTGAAACCCAACATCCAATGATGTATACTGTGAATTACGTAGTTCATGACTAGAAGGAAATTAGAGTAAATGCTTCAAAAACGCCAAATTCTCCCGGATATCGTGCTTTATGCATACTGAGAAAACACTGCCACGTATAGACTTTTCGCATCTCTATCCTCAACATCTTGTGTACCTATGACTCAAGGAGCTCTTTAGGTATGCAAGCAAACACAGTACTGACAACGGCCATTATGGCGCTGACGATGATCAGCACCCAGTTCATCATCTTTTCTCCACTGGATATCTCTTTTCCGAAAAGCTTCAGATGGAACATCAACGGTAGGATGATGCAAATGCTAAAGCAAGCGACACTTCCGAGAAGTGTCATGATGCGATCGAAGGAGGGAAAAACGATAGCGATGAAAACAAACAAAACAATCGTGATGATGCGTAAAGAGATCTTGAAGAATCCCCGGGTGAGTCCGTCCATGCCGTCCATAGAAGGTGACATGGCCAGAGATCGTGCGTCTAGGCCAAAGAGAAGCTCGAGGGTGCTTACAATGGGTCTAGCATTCAATGGGATCTTGGTCAACGGGATGATGGCAATGCAGATGGCGATGAATACTGAAATGCCCTTAGGAAAACCCTCTGTTAAGAAGATGTTGCTTGTGATTTCTTCCAAGACGCCATCGCCGAACATGAGAATGCCAGCGCATGCCATTCCGACGTCGATAATGTAGGTGAAGATGTAGGTCACGTTGACAGCCTTGCGGTACTTGTAGGGGTGTCGCATGTCGCGGTAAATATTTGGAAACACAGAATGGCCACCCCAAGGAGACATGAGGAGACCAAAGGAGAGTGGAACGGTAAGCCAGTTGTCGGGGAACAGGTACTGTGTCATTGGCTGGCGAATGGAGCCGGGGGCATCTGGCTTCACAAGACCGTCGATCCAGATTGCAATGGTAACTAGCGGGTGTTAGCAAACGAGATTTAGGGATGCACAGTCATTTACTCACTTCCAAAGCAAGACATGACACCCAAAACAGATGTAAATGACAAAAAGCGGAGCGGCAGGAAGCTTAGTGGTATTAAAATCACACCACACAAGATCTTCCATTGCAAGATATCCCATCCAGGAATCAGCGCGTCCATGCTATCAGCGAACAAGACCACAAGTGCAACACAAGCTGCGAGCAACTCAAGAGAAAACAGCATGCTGACGGCCACTCGGGCTTTTGAGCCATATGAAACGTAGGCCAGATCGGCAAAGGTGATCAAGGAGCCATCGACATCCAGACACTTGGCAAGCAGCTTCGCAGTATAGGCAGTGACAACGGCTGACCAGGCAAGGAAAACCATACCGATCAACCAACCCGAGTACTTAAACGCCAGAGGAAGGGTGAGCAGTCCCACACCCACCAGCACGTTGACCGAATTGAAAATGGTCTGGGGCATGGTAGATTGGCCAACAACCACGTTGATGATATGGCCATCCTCCTCGACTTGCTTGACAAGAAGCGGCTCTCGCTCCTGTTCGGGCTCTGTAGCGCCCTTGAGCTGCTGCTCGGTGAACAATCGCCCGGCATGGCGCATCGAGGACTCGTTGACTCGCGAGCTCAAACTACCGTAAGCAGTGCCGTAGCTTGCTCCAAAGGGCGACGATAGCGAGGGCTCGATTTGGAATATGCTAGATCCCCTTCCTCTCAGGCGCTGCTCGACTGTATGGGGCAGCAGCTGGGTCTGCTCGGTTGCGCCCTGCTCTTCATCCGTGACCGCATTGTCTGATGCACGCCTTCCCTCGGTCTGCAGGGCATTGCGCAGGGCTGATCGCTGGTCTGCGACGGGAGTTGGCAGGTCGCTACGCGGAAAATCAGCCGCATCTGTGTCGCCATCTTCGTCGGCGCCGTCGCTATCGCCGTCGTCGTGTTCAACGCGGAACGAGGGTCGCACGGGAGTGATTTCGAAGAAGCCTGCTGCACGCTGCCATGATCGCGCGAAATTGTTGATGCTGTTTACGCCGCCAGCGTCGCCCAGTGCGCCGAACTGCTGGCCGATGGAAGATCTGGGAGACCCTGTTAGCTTCGTCACGCGCAACACCAAGATTAGGAGCCATGCTCACCGCCGTCGCCGCAATTCAGTAGCTGCTCCTGACCAGCGACCTCCGTTTGTCGCGTTGCTCTCGCCACTGGGGCGCCTCTCGAGGCGGTCCCACTGCACCCGGCTGCCCGTGTCCGAGTCGATTGAGGCCCTGGCGGAGCCATCGTAGTCGTCCCAAGTCGAGGGCTGTTTTCCTCTGATGTCCATGGTGAGTGCCGGCAATGACGGGAAGAGAGACACACGATCAAGGGGCGCAAGTGGAGCACGAGGCTTGATATAAAAAAACTGGTTTGATCGAAACCCTGCAGGGGCGGGAACTACTGAATCAATACCTGGCTATCGTCGGGTTGAGATTGCACCCTGTGGATGCAGTAGATAACCACGACGGAGCCATGACGGATGGCATTATATAAAGAAGCGCCGACCAAGGCATGGAGCCCTGGTGCGCAGCATCGAAAGACACAGAAACCTGGAGCCATGGATCGCTATCACGAGGGGATCCATGGCCCCCGCACCGTAGCCGTCATAGGTAGGGTGATGGCACGGGGGGGAGCTATGGCTGATAACGCGGATGCCGGCAGCCTCGCGCCCGCTGTCCGCTGATTGGCCAGCTAACCGAGCCAATCGCCGTTGCCATACTCATTTATGTGCTGCCTATGTGTACTCTCTATACCAGTAAATGGGAGTGTGTGTGTGTGTGCCTGATGATGATGCCAGACCAGATCTGCGGCCTGGTGTGAGCTCACAGTCAGCCCGAAGACGCAAATCTTTTCCTTCACCCACGCCCGTCGGCTGCAAACACCCCCTTCTGCTGCTGCCATCTGCACTCTGCGAACGCGTGCTTGCAGTCGCCGTGCGTGCCCTTACGTCGTCGCTTGCTGGCCTGCTCGCCTGCCCCTCGCCCTTCGAGAAAATCTCTCGACCCCACCCTCTCTCTCCAGCACAACCACCAACCCACCGCGACCATGTCCGGGAAGAACGAGCAGCCCAACGAGGCCGAGAAGAACATTGAGATCTGGAAGGTCAAGAAGCTCATCAAGCGTCTCGAGGCCGCCCGTGGAAATGGCACATCCATGATTTCGCTCATCATCCGTATGTCACCGCCGCGCAGCAGCCTACCCGCCCACCGACTGACTATCCAAAGCCCCTAAGGATCAGATCTCGCGCGCCGCCAAAATGTTGGCTGAAGAGTTTGTACGTCTGCCACCTAATCTTGCGCGATTTATGTCCAATGACTAACGTTTGCGCGCTCAGGGCACTGCCTCCAACATCAAATCCCGTGTCAACCGTCTCTCTGTCCTGTCCGCCATCACATCCACCCAGCAGCGTCTGAAGCTCTACTCCAAGGTCCCTCCAAATGGTCTCGTTGTCTACTGCGGTGAAATCATCACCGCTGAAGGCAAGGAGCGCAAGATCAACATTGACTTTGAGCCCTTCAAGCCCATCAACACCTCGCTGTACCTGTGTGACAACAAGTTCCATACCGAGGCCCTGAGCGAGCTGCTTGAATCTGACCAAAAGTTTGGTTTCATCATCATGGACGGAAACGGTGCCCTGTTCGGTACTCTGTCAGGAAACACGCGTGAAATTGTCCACAAGTGAGCCTGACGTACAACCCCTGCCACGTTGCCATACTAACGCCACCAGATTCTCGGTCGATCTTCCTAAGAAGCACGGCCGTGGTGGTCAATCCGCTCTGCGTTTCGCCCGTCTACGTGAAGAAAAGCGTCATAACTACGTCCGTAAGGTCGCCGAACTGGCTGTCCAGAACTTCATCACTGCCGACAAAGTCAACGTTGCCGGAATCATTCTCGCTGGTTCTGCCGACTTCAAGAACGACCTCAATCAGTCCGACCTCTTCGACAACCGTCTGCAGTCCAAGGTCATCAAGGTTGTCGACGTGTCCTACGGAGGCGAAAACGGTTTCAACCAGGCCATTGAACTCGCAGGCGAGACTCTCAGCAACGTCAAGTTCATTCAAGAAAAGAAGCTCATCAACGAGTACTTTGACCACATCTCCAAGGACTCTGGAAAGGTCTGCTACGGTATCGACGATACCTTGAAGGCCCTCGAGGCTGGTGCGGCCGAGACTCTGATTGTCTTTGAAAACTTGGAAATCACTCGATGGGTTCTCAAGAGCTCTGCCGGTTCCGAGATCATCCTCCACACTACAAAGCTCCAGGAAGAAGACCGAAGCATCTTCATGGACAAGGAAACCGGACAGGAGATGGAAGTCATTGATCAGGGTTCCATGCTCGAGTGGCTTGCCGAGAAGTACCGCGACTTTGGTGCCAACCTCGAATTCGTCTCGGACCGTTCTTCCGAGGGTAACCAGTTCGTCAAGGGCTTTGGTGGTATCGGTGCCATCCTGCGTTATGCCCTCAACTTTGAACAGCTTGCCGAGGTCGACGACGATGAAGACGAATTCTACGATGATTGACGGTTGTGCGCCCTCGCTGACTGCGAGGTAGCGTCTCCACTCGTGTCGAGTGAGGGAACGTCCGCTACCCGCGCGAAAAGTCCAAATGACGTATCCGGAGTCAAGGCCAGAGTAGTCGAGGCAACGACGCTTCGCCTCTCCAGGTTGTAAGATGGGAGTGCCTACGGAGGGTTTGCAATGTATGTTGAAGGTGTGCTTGTTGATGTATTGCCGCTAATAGTGTGCAGGTCGATCAATACCCATTCTTACCACGACCCGCTCTCGCTTGCACGGAGAGGCAGCAGTCTCGTCCAAGGCTCGGCCTCTTCAAAAACCCGGTCCGAGAAGCTCTATCTTAGCTGTTGTCAGGACTAGAAATGAGTGGGTTCTGAAGAATGGTTATTGTCTTTGATTGGCTGCGACTCTCTCCAACGGGGAGGAAAGGAAGGAATAGGAAGATTGCTCGCCCATATATGCGTCAGCTCGTCGCTCTCTCAAATTTAGCTGAATTAGAAAAGTGACTTTGACGTGTTGTCTTGTTTTGATTTTGGTGACTGACTGACTGACTCGATTGTGTTTGTTTGAATCAGTAGTATGACGTAATGTTGCGCCCTGTATGTACAGTCCGTGTTATGTGGGCACCCTGCATGTAAAGTACACTCGTTGTCCTGGCGCCCTATGTGTACTTTGTATGTGCACAAGTACCGTTTGAAACGGATCTTCTCCGCTAGCGCCGATACCGGGGAGTTCCGACGTCGTTCCGAGAAGAATATATAGTAGTTTACTACCCTTGGTTCAGTTGTAATTGTTAACTACACTTTTGCTAACTTTCAACAAACAACAAAACAACAGCCAAAATATGACGGGCGTGGAGGAGAAGCCAATTGTTGCCTATCTAGGGCCAGAGGGCAGTTATACGCATCAGGTAATGCATGTTTTTTTTTCCTCGAACTTTCGTTGTGACTGGAATTTAGTCTGATATCTGTGGTTCCTGCAATCACTACTTTGTTTTGTATTTTCAATTCTTCGATTCTGAACAAAAGAGGTGGGGAAGGAGAATTCATATAGTTGTGTATATCTACTCCATGGTTTCCTTACATGTCTTTCCTTTTTCCTATGCCTCTCCTTCACTCTCAAACATCCCATCTCTCTACCTCACTAACCCTCCAATTTCCTCGACTCCTGTTTTTTTTTAATTTCTCAACCCCCCCCCCCCCCCCCCACTTCTTAAATTCTTCAACATAACCAACACACACCACTAGGCCGCCCTCTCCACCTTCCCCCCACAGGAACCCCCTACAACAACCCTAACCCCCCTCACCACAATCCAAGACGTCTTCACCGCCGTACAATCCGGCACAGCCCACCGAGGCGTCGTACCCTTTGAAAACAGCTCCAACGGCTCCGTCCTCTTCACTCTGGATCTCTTCGCCGATCTCGAAAGGAAACACTCTGATATCCTCGTCTGCGACGAAGCATACGTAGCGGTACGGCACTGTCTTTTAGGCCGTCCTTGTCCTACCTCCAACTCTTCAGCCTCAGTCGACAAGGACAAAAGTGTAGAAAAAGACTTTTCCCACATCAAACGCATATACTCGCACCCGCAAGCCTGGGGCCAGTGCAAAAACTTTCTCACCACCCACTTTCGCAGCATCGAGAAGATAGATGTAAGCTCTACTTCGCGCGCCGCACAGATTGCAGCGGAAGATGCGACAGGCACGTCTGCGGCGCTGTCGAGTCCCGTTGCAGCGGGCATATTCGGACTCGAGGTGCTGGCCGAGGGCGTGAATGATCGGTTGGGGAATACGACTAGATTTCTTGTTCTCAGACGACACCAGTCGTCTTCCTCCCCCTCTCCTCCTCCTCCTCCTCCTCCTCCTCTTCCTCTTCCTCTTTCTTCTCCTGCTCATAATTTATCCCGTGCAGAGGGAAACAAAGAGACAAATAACAAAGACGCAGCATGGAAATCCCTCGTCACATTTACAGTCCAGCACTCGAACCCAGGCGCGCTGGCGAATTGCCTCACGGCGTTTTCGGCCCAAGGGATTAATCTTACGTCGATTAATACGAGGCCGAGTGGGGATAGGAATTGGCATTATGTGTTTTTTGTCGAGTTGAAGGGACGGAGTAGGCGCGGGGATGATGATGATGATGATGATAGCAAGGGAGGGGAAATGGGGGCGGTAGATAGGGCGTTGGAAGGGTTGGGAAAGGCGAGTAGTGGGTATCGGTGGCTGGGGAGTTGGGAGAATAGGCTTGGGGAGGAAGAGGAGAGTGGGTGAGATTTTGGAGAAGGTGTAGAAAAAAATGTGGGTGGTGGAAGGGAAGGAAGACAAAATTACGCTTGGGGTTTGTCAAAGATATGGCAAGTTACAATTTCACATGTTGCATTTGTGGAATCTCCCCAATCAAGATTCTGTATTCATCATACTATGGCGAGGCATGTTTTGCCAGTCTTTCAGCGCCATATGAATCCATCACTCCACGTCCTTGGATCTTTCTCCTTCACCACCCCCTACTCGACAAACCCCTTAGCCTATTTCGTCCGGTCTGGAAGAGCCTTGTCCTCCTTAGGTGCCTTCCACTCCTTGACAAAAGGTAAGAAGTCAGGTTGACCAGGGATGTATTTCCTCAGAACCTCTGGAACAACGAAACCCTCTGGTGTCTGGTAGTTCTCAAGAATACAGCAAAGAGTTCGCTCAGTAGCGCAAACTATCACAATTTAATCAGTAATCGACCTCCCAATGGCCAACACAGGGCAAAAAGAACTTACGAGTGCCGTTAAGCGCATGAACATATTCCTTGCGGGTCGCGTTCAATTTCTTGATACCATGTCTAATCTCCAATTCACGAGTCTGGTAGTCAGTGCAGTTGGAAATGGAGACGAGCTCCTTGTACTCTCCACCGCCAGTGACGGGGAACCAGGCCTCGAGATCGCGCTTCATTGAGGCGGCGTTGTTCAGAGCTCCGGAAACAATAGCGACAACCTGGTAAGGCAGACCAAGGCTCTGGTAGAACTCTTCCGAGTTGGCAAGCATCTCATCAAAGGCCTCCCATGACTTTTCGGGGTGTGTGAGAAGGAATTGCTCGACCTTTTCGAACTGGTGTATCCGGAAGATACCCCAGGCGTCCTTGCCGTGAGATCCGGCTTCTTTTCGGAAGTTTGTTGAGTATCCGGCGTACTTGATAGGTAGTTGGTCGCTGTGTAGCCACTCCTCTGAGTGGAGAGCCGAGATGGGCTGTTCTGAAGTGGCAATGAGGTACTTGTCGGTTTCGGGCTTGTCCTTGCTTTCGGTGACCTTGTAGAGTTCCTCGTCAAAGTCAGAAAGCTGTGCGGTCTTGGCCATCTGATCCCGGAGCATGAAGAAGGGTGGTTGGTTGGGGGTAAAGCCTTTGCTGAACTGAGACGGTGATTGTCAGTGCTGATAGTTTCAAATGACATATCTGGATACCTACCAAGAATTCAAGACCATAGTTGATCAGTGCTTGGTTGAGGAAGACACCGTATCCAGTCAGGCACTACACGCATATATTAGTAAGTGCTCCATGTTATTCATATCCAAAGCGGTTGTCCAAAGCAGCGCTTGCATGGTTGTCGATCGAAGCGTGGAGTTTCACATACTACACAAAAGTTAGTCTAAAGTTCTAAAGACCATAACACTCAACCCATCAACAAGTGCACCGCGCATTGTCAAAACACAACCACAAAGAAACATCTCCTAGGGCGCACTCACCATATCCTCTATGACCAACAATCTTGGTACCACGCTCTGGATCATATCTGTCTCAACCCATCAGCACCCATTCCACCCATTTCAATATACCAGAATCCACGCACCCATTCAACCTAGCCAAGACACCATGATGCGGTATGCCCTCCTTATTAAACTCGGCCTTTCTCGACTCGGGCGCCCAAGTCTTCAGCACGGCATTGTTATCCTCGTTGTCGCTGACGGGAACATCCTTGTAGACGTAGTTGCCGACGGATTTGGCTTTGGCATGCAACTTGACGAGTTTAGCATGGGCCTCCGCCTCCTGCTTCTTCTTGGACTCTTCGAGCTGCTTCTTCTCTTCGAGCAGGTCGTCTGCATTTTCTTTGGCCTTCTTCTTGGCGCCAATTTGCTTTTGGATGGCGTTGATCTTGGAGCCGATTTGTGTGGCGTCGTATTGCGTGCGGCGGTGGTCTGTTTCCGTAAAAAGGTCCAACGGTTAGAAATGTCTTGTGTGTATAGAGGCCTAGTTCTTGCCTTCGAAATCGGCGATAATCTCATCTACAATCTCGACCGGGGCGTGGCGCTTCTTCTGCGAGTCGCGAATTTTCTACATTCGTGGGTAAATTAGCCATTTTTGCGGAATTGTTGTTTGTCGCGCGAGACATTGTTTCGGAAGGGAATATACGCACTTCCGGGTCGCCGCCGCGCTCCTTGATGAAATCGTTTCTGTAGTAGAGAGAAGCAGATTAGCTAGAGTTCCTTGTTGTAGAATTCACAAGTCTGCGCCATTGTTCTGATTTCGTATCGTCCATGCTCTCTCTCTGTCTCTCTCCCACTGTCAATATGCAAGCCCCTCCAAACCTCTCCAGAGAAGCACCTGCCGCAACATTTACCGCAACGCAAGAATACAAAAAAAAACATGACATACAAGTCCAGCATGTCGTCTCACAATCTCAATGTGTCGCGGTGAAAAAGAGAACAAGCAATGAGGCGCGTCGGGCGTGGTCAGTTTGGTGTCAAAAGCCCAGTGAGCGACTCATCAAGTTGTGTCCCGCACCCACAACCGCCGGCCGGTTTGCAGGGATCCCAAAAAAGGCCGCCCCGCACTAAACCTTTTTAAGCTCGCACCCAAGGGGAGGAGGAACCAATTTGCCACTAAACCACAAACGCACCGGGGGAACCTTTTCTCTAAAAGGCCAGCAATCAACGGCAGAGGTGATAAATTACTGCTTTGGGGGAAAGGAAAAAAAAGAGGTTCTTTGTCGATGCCGGGGGAGCCAATCAAAGAATGGGGCCGGGCAGAGGAAGGGTTATTAGTTGTATAGTAAGTAATACATGTCTAGGGCGGTGAGGGATGGCAGTGGGTAGTGTGTAAAAGTAGTGTGTACTGTGTGTATGTAAAGTAGCCCCAAATGCACGGCGGCAGCTGAGGACAGCTGAGGCCGCACAGAGGTCTACGGTCCCAAACTACCAAATCGAGTAGGCGCTCTCTCAAAGACCGTGGAAAACAGTGGCTTTTCTGTCAAAGCTTTAGAGCTGCCTAAACGAGTTTTGTGGGTTGGCTTGGGGGGTGGTCGGTGCATGGCATGGGCAAGAGGCAGGCAAGCAAGGCATGTGCGTGTGTGCGTGTGCGTGTGCGTGCACGGTGGAGCTGCTGGGAGAGCGAGAAGGCAGGCCAGACAGCGGACAGCGGACAGCGGACAGCGGAGGAGTAAGCGGCGACCATGTCAGACTAACACCAGACAGTCATGGCACATGTTTCCCGTGTCAGATGTTAGCACAAAGTCCTTTGCATACTGCACCGTAGAGTCTTGGAAAATAACGTGGAGCATTACCGTAGCTACGACACCCGTGACATGCCGTCATGGAGAGCAACACGGATAGTCCACATACCAGACAGATACAACGCCGAGTTCACCCACCCCGCCTCCTCCATTAATACGCCGGTACGCACCTCGCCTCTCATGAACAACATAAGAGTCGTGTCCGCATAAACAAATGTCATGACTGCCTCAAAACAGCCCGCCCACGTCTATGTCGTCTAAGAAACAAAAGCAAAAAGAAAAACGGCACATGGCCCCGCCCTAGTCTTTCTTCACAAAGAGCCTCTTCAAATGCTTCACCGGATGCTTCACCATGTCCTTTCGTTTCGGTCGTCTCTTGTCCCGCTCCTCGTCCTCTTGCTGCAACGCTTTGTACCTGTCCACTCCGACGCCTTCAAGGGGAGGGGAGGACGCGCTCATGTCAGTCAACAATGTTCAATTACATGACTGAACACTTGCTGCCGCCTGCCGGCTCACCAGGGTTCTGAGATCTCTCCACCTCAGCAACCATGAGCTCAAACGCCTTTTGCACATTCTCGTTGTAGCGGGCGCTGGCTTCGGTCCACGCGCACTTGAACTCGGCGGCGAGCGCGCGGCCGTCTTCGGGGGTGACTTGGCGTTGTTCGGGGCGAAGGTCCGACTTGTTACCTACAATGACCAGGGGAACCCATTCGACGGCCTGGCATTGGCAAGATGATCAGCTTCAATGTCGTTGTGACAATGGCCCATTGTATGCACCGGCACTTACCAGGTGGTTCAGAATCTTATCCCGGATAATGCGTGCCATTTCAAAGCTCTGCTTGCTGGCGACCGAGTAGACAATCATGTAGCCGTGGATGCCGATGAAATGCTTCGAGTTAAGAATGCTGTATTCATCCTGGACAGTAGCAGCCGAGTCAGTCGAGTCCTCTTGTTTGTCTTGTTCATAATATAGTAGTAGTAGTAGAGTAGTACATTGTTCCAGCGAAGGCGGCCTCGAATGCAAGCAATGCGCATCTCAGGCCCAGTCGCGGCGCACGAAGCACCGGCAGAGTGGGGTGTGGAGGTGGGCTGGGCAGGGCAGGGCAGGGCAGGGCGACGCGGGGAGAAAAGAAAACCTCAAAGTACCTGTCCGGCTGTGTCGATAATCTCCGTGGCATAGTCTTGGTTCTTGTACTTGATCATCTTGCTAAACGTGTTCTCAATGGTAGGATAGTAGCTGTCTACAAAGTGGCCGTCGACAAACTGCACCGTCATACTCGACTTGCCTGCGAAGAAGGGGGTTTGTCAGTATGCTCTGCCTATGCTGCGTTGCTGCGGCTTGCATGTGAAGGTTGCGCACGCCACGCGCCTCGACGTACCGACTGCCCTGCTGCCGACGATGGCAATCTTTCTCTGCTTGGGCGGGGCCATGGTGTTGCAAAGGCGAAGGGGGAGTTGACAAGGGCGTAGGGATGGCCACGGGGCTGGGCCAGGGTGAAAGTATGTATGGCCGTCTTCTCGAGTCCAGCTATGGGGAGTAGCTGCCTAAGTTGCGTTTTGGTGGTTCGGGCCTGCCAATTGCCTGGAAGAGCTAGCGCCGGGATGACGCCGTCGAGCTGCAGGTGATGCGTGTGTGTGTGTGTGTGTGTCTCTGAATCTATGGCACAAAGAGAGTTGCTGTGCTGGCTCTGCGCAATGTCACCCGCAGTGTTGTTGTCTTGTTTGCAAAGAGCTTTTTGAGGAAAAAATATCCAGCTACCAACCCCCCGATGGCCCGGCTGGTCGTCTGCATTTAGCACCAGCAGCAGATGCAGACGACGCAGCATGATACAATCAATGGTTGGGCAACCATCAGAAATCGCTTTGGGTTTGGCACCACCAAAATGCACCCACCCCCCAGCGAATCCCGGCCTTCTCGAAGCATTCATTTACGTATTGCCAATCACCTTCATCCTCTACACCACTCCACTCAACTTCAAACACCCTCGTCCATCCGCCATTCGACTCACAAAAAGGCCCTCGAAGCTACACGCCCGCCATCCCCCTCCCGCTGCCCCGATCCACTACTCACTAGCCGCAACCATCTCTTTGCGCGACTCAAAAAAACTAGACAATCACATGCAAACATCTGCTGCTCATGGCCCGCCCGCCCGCTCCCGTCTTTTTTTTTTTGATTGCAACCTCAGACGGGGGCCCTGGCTGCAGCCAAATCTCCTAAGCAAGCAATCCTGCTCAATTTGCTCCGACGGGCAAACCCTCTCTCCACATACCGCCCGTTTGCGTCATTTCGTCCGCTTCCTCGGGACCACAATTAACGCAGCCTTATGCATTGCGAGTGTGCCCATTCCCAAGCTTCTCTCTCTTACCATTTAGCCTCTTGACTGCCATTTACCCTCCCCCCCTCAAACTGGAACACGGACGCCCAACACCCGTCGGCAGACGGCTCACATACTCTCACACACACACACACACACACACACACACACACACACACACACACATTTACTTACTTGCTCAATGAACTGAGACATTTTTTGATTTTAAACATACTATATGCCACCCCCATGTCCGGCACCTGCATAGAGCCAGGTTCTTCAAACCTAACCTTGCGCCCGTCACCTTACATACAATAGAGAGAGAGAGAGAGCTATCAAGTTCGTGAATTTCGGGTATCATGCCGTCAATGTCAACGCCCCATCCTTCCCAGAAACAAACAAAAAAACTTGAAAAAACTTGGAAAAAACTTGCCAACTAACCCTTTGGCTACATGCACACACACACACACCACACCACATGCCAAGAACTAGACCAAGGAGACTAGTCACCCAATCCCCAATCTCAAGCCGCTCTTGCCAATCTCTCCACCACAAGCATCAGACGCGCCGTATACGTCTGCAACGCCTCTTGTCCCTCTTGTCCCTCAAATTCCTCCGTCCGCTTATCAACATGCTCATGCACACGCACAAACTCTTTGATACTTTCAATCAGCACATTCAACTGCTTGTCCGGTAGCAACGTCTGAATCTTAGATCGCATCGAGTCGTTGAGACAAAGATTGCCAAGAAGTACAGCGAGATATCCAATTGCGACTCCAGAATGTGATTCTTCGACGGACTTGGCCTGGAAAGAGAGTGTGTGAGTTTTGCGATTGGAGTGAATAAGAAGTGTATGATGATGCACGTACCTGTGACGCCCTCTCCGAGCCCTCAAGGAATATCTTAACCAACACTTGTATACTCTGTTCGTCGTCGTTGTCTGTGTTGAGCCGCATTTCATCGCTGAACTCGGCGAGATTAATAGTAGCGCCTAAACTCAGAATCAGACTTTCCAAAGTCTCTGTCCGCTTCTCAGATGCTGCTCCTGAATTGAGCGATTGGAATCGCTCAATAATGGAGAGTATGAGCGGTTGCACAAATGTCTTTGCTGAGAAGGATTGGCAGGCTTTGGGCTTGTTGTTGGTGAGATTCATGCAGAGTTTGACGGCTAGCATAGTCGAAGCTGCTGCGTCGGTATGAAGGAACCGGGGCATGAAGCCTGCGATGCGCTCAAGGACGGCAGTAGGCCATGTGACTTGTTTCTGTCTTGTGGCTGAGACCGACTCGAGCATTGAGAGAACCATGAGTAGGATTGCTTCGTCTTCTGACCCTCCCTCCTTGTTCTTCAGACGTTGGTCCGATGTTGTGGCAATTTCGACTAGCTGTGAGACTGTCTGCTGGTCAAGCAGGACATCAATATTGCCAGCTTTGCGCAGCCCAATAACTAGCAACTCAACAGCCTTCATCGACACAAGCTGCGGCGTCACCTTATTCGTCGTTGTAGGCGACCACAAAGAACACTGCTGGACCAAGCCGCGGAGACTCATCATCGCATCTCTGGCTATCTTTGACAGATTCGTCTTGCGATCCCTTGCAATCTTCTGAATGTCCGCGTCCTTACCAAGGAGCTTGGTCAAGTTGCCGAGAATGCCACTGTCGTGCACCTGGTCTAGAACAGTGTAGCTAGGCTTGGTACGCAGAATCAAGACGATGACGACAGCGACAGCAAAGTCAAAGATAATCTCTCCTCCAACTGAAATATTGCGGAAGAACTGGTGGGCCAACGGCGAGTCAAGAAGCTGACTACAAAACGTCTCGTTGGCCATCTTGGTACACAATTCCATCATGGCGCTTCGCCGTATGCTGCTCGACGTGCTACTCGAAATATCGTCAATCATCGACTGGGCCTCCTGCTGGAACACGTAGTTGCGCCCTCGGCTTTTCAGCTCATGATGAGCTTGTGCTTGACTCGCCGCGTCAGGCTCGTCCTCTGACACAGACACACTATCTCTAGATTGCGAGTGGGCGCCAAAATCATCATCCAGGTCCATGTTGATTAGCAAGTCATCTTCTGGGTTGGCTTCCCGTAGATATGATCGTGACATGGCGTACGTGAGCTTGGGTCGCATACCATACCCAGAAGTCCCCTGTGACGTTTGCGATTCGCCATTTGCTTGCACATCAACATCCATGTCGTCAGAAGCGGAATTGGCTGCTGGACGTGCATTCACGGATGCTCGTGCAGGCCGCTGTGTAACTGGAGCTTCGTCCTGGCCTTCTTCCAATTCACTTGTGCCTTCGCTACTACTCTCGTCCTCTTCTTCATCTGAGCTGCTCTCGACTGGCTTGAGTGTGTCGATGAGCCTGGTCTTGCGCGCTTCAGCACTGTGTGTAATGTCGGATTTCGATCTTGACAGGCTCCCAATGAGCGATTTTGGTTTCTTGTCTGTCAACTGCAAACTGGATATGCTAGGCATCGGTGTGCCCGACGGTGAACAATCGCCTAACAAGCCGCCAAAGAGAGTCCTTTGTCGTGGGGTTGTCGAGCCAGCCACAGAGATCTTTGGCGCGCGAACAGGTGTCGTAAGTGGATCTGGAATATCATACATGGTCTGATCGTCTAGTTCAGAAGCTGAAGGAGCTTCGGCTATGGGAGATGGCTTGGCTGGTTGGCGATTGGGAAGCATACTGCTCAGCATAGCTGGCGAAGATTGGCCCTTGATTGTTTTCGGTGGTCCCAGTACTGGTACAGTACGTTGGTTGGTCCTCCTTGCTTTATTGGCCATCGATGCTGTAGATTGTACCATTGCAGATTGATTCTTGCGAGCCGTGCTTGCGTTTGTCTGAGCCTGTGGTGTGTAGCCCGGAGAATCATGGCCTTCTTTCTTCTGAGACTTGCGACTTCGTGGAGGAACAGAGCTTTCAGCCTTCTTGCGCGACGTTGACTTGGCCACAGTGGCAGTAGAGGAGACAGAACCTCCACGCTTCCGCTTCCGTGACTCGCTCGAATCGTCCGACTCTGAATCCTGTTTTTGATTGACCTCAAATGCTGGTGGGGGTATCTTCGCGGGCTCCTTCTTCTTTGCTGCTTGAATTTGACGCGGCGCCTTCTTGACTGTTGCTGGTGCTTCATCTCCTAATGACGGCACGTCAAACACGCTCAAATCCTGCTTTGGTTTGGCTGTAGGCTTCACTGCCAGCTTCTTTGTAGGGAGTACTGTACTTAATTTCCCATTACTCTGAGCTTTGACTGCATCTGACGGAACAGAAGCAGTTGCTTGCGAGACCGCCTTTGCTTTGCCCACTGTCGGTTGTGCCAATCCACCATTTTTCACAGTCGATTTGGGTAGTTCAGAGGGCTGAGGCGTCTTTGCACGCAGTGTCCGAGGGGCGGCTGGATTCGTGGAGGAGGGTGGTGGCGCGCGTGGAGGCTTCGGTAACTGAGCAGGCTTCTGTGTTTTCTTGGGTGCTGCATCGGGCTTCGCAGCTTCAGGCTTACGCAAAGTCTCTATCGGTTTTGCCAGCTTCTTTGACTCTCGGGAATTTTCACTTTGGACGACTGGCGCAGTTTGAGTTTTCTCAGGTGCCCTCGACTTCACTGCCAACTTCTTGATAGGTTTCGGTCGCGCCACGAACTCATCGTCATCGGGTATGTCGAAAATGTCGACATTGTCTGTTTTTGCCCGTGGATTCCCCAGGCTGTTCCCCAAGCTGTCCGCACTCTTTGTTGTCCCTCCAATACCCTCCAATGCTCCATTAGAAGCTACGGACTGTTTTCGGGGTCGGTCTGGAGACGGAGGCGCATCGTCGCTGGCGTCGGGTGCAGGTGGCAGAACAGCAGATAAACGGGAGGATTTTCCGTAGACGACCTTCTTGCGGCGATCGGACGAGGTAAAGTCTGAAAACATGGCCGTCACCATAGCCGTGTGCAGGCGTGAGCAAGCAGGCGTGTTATGATGACGCTGCAAACAAAGTGCCCTCAGACGCGCATTGTGTACTTGGTGAAAGGCGTCGGTGTCTGTGCGAGTGTTCACACTCACAGTCACGCTCACGTTTGAACACACGACGCGTCTATCTATCCCAAGGTTTTTTATAAGATGAGATGATCGCGGCGAAATGAAGGCTATACCGATGTCTGCATGGGGTTTGCAGGCCAATGACGACGCCGGGGGTCGGAGTGGCTGCGCGCCTGCAGGCAGGGACCCGCCATCAGATCTCGCCAACAGCGGGGCAAGGGTCGCGCCTTCCAAACCCAGTGAAGGAGTTCGCCGACGGTCACGAGCCTAGACTACTACTCCACTCAAGCCTTTTCTCCTCTTCTCCTCTTCTTATCTTTGCATTGTATTTATCAATTCATATCTGCTCTACCCGTTTGTCTGACTGTTGAATCCCTTCAGTCGATATTCACCCCGCCAATTCCACTTTGCTTTTCAACAGTGCAAACTCTAGCTAGAAGACGTATCTCAAGGTATGTCCCAAGCGTTACGAGATGGTTTCTGATCACTTCGTATTCATGGATTAGCTTCAAAAATGCAAAAGCACAGTTCTCACAACACAATTCAAAGTCCTGGCTGATTGTATCGTAGCCTCACACATTTGACACTCATCAGCCTACCAACATGGCACCCGAGACGCAGTCCTCAGCCCCGTCTCAATGCGTCGGTCCTGAGTACCGTCCATCTGCTCTGAAGCCAACTGCAACCGTCTCGACTCCTATCAAACAGAGCAATGTCCACATCCTGCCTCAAAGCCCTCAGCTGATAGCACTGCTCACGTAAGACCCCAGCAGACTGTGACCAATTCGTGCCCTTCTTTTGCTAAAACGCAGAAAGTATGATTCGCGACCGCAACACAGGCCGTGCAGACTTCATCTTCTACAGCAATCGAATCATTCGTCTTCTGGTCGAGGAAGGTCTCAACCACCTTCCCGTGGAATCGCAAGAGATCACTACTCCCGTAGGCCGCACTTATTCGGGCGTTAAGTTCCAAGGCAAAATATGCGGTGTCTCTATCATGCGTGCGGGAGAGTCCATGGAGCAGGGTTTGAGGGATTGCTGCAGGAGTGTGCGCATTGGTAAAATCTTGATCCAAAGAGATGAAGAGACCAGCAAACCCAAGCTGTACTATGACAAATTGCCTGAAGACATTAGTGACCGATGGGTACTGCTTCTGGATCCCATGCTTGCTACCGGTATGTTGAGTAACACGTGCCGAACGAATGGTGACGGAATGCTAATCGGTGGCAGGTGGTTCGGCGCTCATGGCAATTGACGTGCTCAAGTCCCGAGGTGTACCAGAGGACCACATCCTCTTCCTCAACCTTATTGCAAGCCCTGAAGGTGCGCAAAGCTTGGCGGAGAAGTTCCCCAAGGTTCGTGTGGTTACGGCCTTTGTCGACGAGGGTCTGGACGAAAAGAAGTATGTTTCCCCCTCTATATGTCTGACCACGCCGCATGCTGATTCAGACTACAGCTACATCATTCCTGGTCTGGGTGACTTTGGCGACCGTTTCTACACGATGTAAAAAAATATATATCGTCTGGTCTCGTTTGTATGATGAACATCCAATGCGCGCAACGTGGTTCTCAATTACTTCAGCATATGTTAGCATGACTGTTTGAATGACAAAAGAAAAAGTGGAAAGGTGACAACGAAGTGTTTTTTTGCGCGTCAAAGTTTGCATTCGAAGTGGACTAGCAAGTGCCCAACTCCCAGTGGAGGGGCAACATATCAGCCTTGTATTGAAGATGGTAACGCCCGCCGCGAATGTGCGGGTCCTTTTAATCACCCAAAACGCCTTGCAAGCCAAAACTATTAGCCCATCGTCTCCGTTATGCCTATATGTTATACAAGACCCAAAGCCCTCTTGCGCTGCCAACATCCAAAGTGACCCTCAGCCTCGCAACTCGTTGTCCATCAAAGGGAACGCCAGTCTAGTCGGCGTACTCGCCCTCGGCATCCGCATCGTCGTGCTCAATGAAGCCGCCATCGCCATCGTCGTCTTCTTGGTTGTGTGCTGTAGGCATCCGTCCCATGCGATGCGAACTCCGCGAGACCTCTGCATTGCCCTTTGCCGCCTGCTTCGCAACAGCATCGCAGGCATCGATCCAATCGGCGTAGACGTCGACGGGGGCGCTCAGGTAGTTGATATTGGTTTGGAAGGTCTGGCCGCAGACTTTGCACTGCAGGTTGCCGACGCCCGACTTCTTCTCGATGGATACGCTGACGGAGTTCTCGTGGTTGCAGAAGAGGCACTGGAAGGTTGTGGGGAGCTTCTCCTTCTGTGGGATTTGTCAGTTTGACTAGTGCACAAAGAGAGGATAGTGAAAGAGGTGAAAAGGGTATGACGCACCCTCTTGGGACCCTGAGGCTTGCTTGATGATTTACGCTTGCCCTGTCCGTGGTGGTTAGCATTTGCGCACGAGAGTTGGAAATGCAGCCGAGAAAACAAACCATTTTGTCGCGGTGACCGGATCACCAGGTGTATTGTCGTTGCGTCGAGAGAGAGAGGAAAAAACACTTTTTGGTGGAGAAGGGGGGCGTGGGCGGTGGGCAGCGTCGAGTCCAAGGAAGTGATGTCGTCAACAGCAAGGCTTCTGTCGCATGCAATGAGACGCGATCGCGCAAGTGAATGTTTCGCGTGGCTCCGACCGCCAAGATCCCTGTCGCCAGGCCGGGGAGCTGCCCCATGCGTCGATAGTCGATAAGCGGCCCCGCTCCTATCAGCGTACACCGACGCCGCAGGCACGTGTGAAGTCAGCTGTTCAGTGCTGCTGGCATCGTCGGCCACCTCCAGCACTATTCATATTCGACCACGTTGCTCTCTCCTCTTTCCTTCTTTTCTTTCTTCTCTTCTCTGGATTCTCCCCCAATCCCCCCTTGGTCCCGTGAAGAAGCCAAGTTGTATTCGTGCCCTTGCTCCCCACTGCCTTTACAAACCAGATCATTCCATCTGGTTTATCCCACCTTTTCGGAGCTCCCCGGTCTTTAGCTCTACGACTCAATTCTCACACGCAAACAAGCAATTTTTGCAGCGGAAAAGTTCTTTTCAATTCACAGAAACCTGTTTCTACAGAAATTGCATGAGAGATCTGGTTTACTGCCCATCATGTCTTCCGAAAGCTCGACCAGCGATGCCGTCCTCAAAGAGATCCTCGAAGGGCTCAAGGCTCTCCGCTCGGAGAACTCTGTACTTGCTGCCTCGGTCGACAAGATCAATGGGCGTGTGAACATGCTGGCGGGCATCAAGCAAATCAAGGATGAAGCTGCAAGTGAGGCTGCCAATGGCACATTGGCCAGCGACAAGGCCACTGAAGCCGAGTCTGGCAAAACCGTAGAAGCTGTGAGCCAGCAGTATGAGCAGCCCCCTTCAAGTGAAGAGACCCAGCCCCGCCGTACAAGTGTTTCGAAGATCTCAAAGATCATCTTGACCTCGTACCCTGGCCAGGCTGGCGTTGATCCCTTGCCAATGGAATGGGGTGCCAAAGACCCTGCTGTGCGTGGTCCTGTTGTTGTATCTAGACATCCAAACACCATTCGCAGGCGCAATGGTATGTATCCAATGTCTCTCGTCTGGGTTTAAGGTTTGCTAAATAGTCCAACAGCTATTGGCGCCCACGGAGGCTCATACTCCATCTACAATGCCCTTGCTGTAGCCAGCAAGAACCTCGACATTACGCACAAGCCAGACTTTACAAACACTGAGCCTGCCGCTAAAATTGGTCCGTTCCCGCAATGGAGCGACAAGAAGAAGATTGTGGCTATGGATCCATACGGCCATCTCGCACCGTGGCTGTACAAAGATATCATGGACAAGGATGACGTGGAGATCAGACCCACCATTGCCATTACAAGAGCTCACATGAAGGTGCCCGAGCTCGAGGACAGTGTAAAGAAAGGCCGACTGGTACCAGATGGCAAGATCTGCGTCAATGAGACGGGCGAAATCGCAGTCACCAAGGTCGCTGTGGAGCCAGTATGGTATCTGCCTGGCGTGGCTGAGCGTTTCAACATTGGTAAGCCCCCAGCCTCACAATACTCAATTTGCTTTGAAGCTAACCCCAAGTTCACAGATGAGGGAACTCTCCGCCGGACACTATTCGAAGAGACAGGAGGCTCATACCCCGAGCTCATCACGCGCCACGACATCAAGCTCTTCCTCCCTCCCATTGGCGGTCTGACCGTCTACATCTTCGGTGACCCCGCAAAGATGTCCGACGCAAACTCGAAGCTCGCCCTACGCATCCACGACGAGTGCAACGGCAGTGACGTGTTTGGCTCCGACATCTGCACGTGCCGCCCTTACCTTACTTTTGGCATCGAGGAGGCGGTCAAGGAAGCACAGCGCGGCGGCAGCGGCGTAGTCATTTACTTCCGCAAGGAAGGTCGTGCCCTTGGCGAAGTGACAAAGTACCTCGTGTACAATGCCAGGAAGCGCGGCGAAGACCGTGCGAGCGAGTACTTCAAGCGTACAGAGAACATCGCCGGTGTCAAGGATATGCGTTTCCAGGCCCTCATGCCCGATATCCTGCACTGGCTGGGCATCACCAAGATTGACCGCATGCTTAGCATGTCCAACATGAAGCACGATGCTATTGTCGAGCAGGGCATCCCGATTCACGAGCGTGTGCCTATTCCCGATGAGATGATTCCTGCTGACAGTCGAGTGGAGATTGACGCCAAGATCCAAGCTGGATACTGTAAGTGCTTTTGTTGTTGTCTTTTGTCGTTCGATGTCGCTGTTACTATTGTTGGTATTGTGATCGTTTGTTATCGGTCATGTGCGCGAGGGTACAAAAAAAAGGGGGGATGACAGAGCATTTTTGCTGACGTGGATCACCGCAGTTACAACCGGACATGTCATGTCCATGGATGAGTTGGCAAACGTCAAAGGTCGTGGATGGGAAGACATCGATGTGAGTTACACTTTCTGCCATGCTTTTCATTATCTTTTTCCCCTTGCTTCCAAGTCATCATCACACTAACTCGTGTTAGCATTGAGTGACCAGGTCATGGGCCACAATGGCCAGCGCGGTGTGCTTATACCGCAAATGCAGGGTCATCTGAGGGGGGACCCGCATTGCACGCGATATGTAAGTACATGCGGGCATGAGCCTCGTTGTCAGTGAAACCTGAAACGTAGTGTCAAAAAATGTAAGACAAAAATAAAGATATCAAAATACGTTTCACCGTGATAATTTGTCATATGCGCGCTTGCCAAAGTGCATGCATACATGTGTCTGTGAGATCCTTCCGACCCCAAATCTAGTTGGCTTTGCCTTGCCTCTTTGCCTCTTTGCGAACAAGTTGGCTAGAACAAAACCACATGCAAAGGATCGAAGGCAACAATGCCCCCTCTCACATATGTACTCCAACAGGAAACCAACGGAAACAACAAGCCCGGCACCTCGCCGTTTGAAGCGGGGGCAAAGGGAAGGAAAGAGTGGAGGAGCAGCCGTAGCAACAGTAGCAACAGCGAGTAGTATCGCTCCCCTCTCTATATTAGGCCTCCACTTACCTCCAACACCTCCACGACTAGCAGATGTATGTATGTACGTACTTGGATCCATTGAGCCAAGTTCCAGTCATACACACATAAACCAGGCTCGTAAAGCAGAAAAAAAAACAGAGCAGACTTCACCCAATTGGAAAAGACCGGGAAGAAGGGCAAGCAAGCGCTAGACGCGCGAGGAGGGGTCGAACAAACACACCCCACCATCCAGGCATACCTGGTCCCCTTTTTTTCGCCCTCGCGCGCCCTACCCGCACCTGGCGCACGTGCTGCGCGAATGCGAGAGGCCGTTTTTGGTCGCATGATGCGCTTCTTTTCAGTGTTGCATTGCTTTGTAGGTAGAACTAGTAAGTAGAGAGGTAGTAGGCGAGCACACACACTCTCTCTCATGTGGAGGGGAAGAAGAAGCGGGGTTGGCGTATGTGTGTGTGTGTGTGTGCCAGAAGCGAGCAACGACGATAATATTTAGCGGCAAATCAGGGAAGTTTGTTTAGTTTGTTGTTGTGGTTTGGGCTAGTTTTTGGTTGGAATGTGTGTACATGACCGACTGGCTTACTTATGCGTTGGTTCAGGTTTGAGTGTTTCAGAGGTGGGGTTAAAGAAGATTTGGGAAGAGATCACACGCCCACGGCCTGCGATTTTTTTTGCAGCGCTGTCAAAACGGAAGATGCGAAACCGACACCGGGAGCGGCCCGCTGGTCGGGCTTGTTGCTTCGTCACCGCCCCTTGTTATCGCTGGGTGTCTTGCTTATGTAGTGTGGATGTGTGTGTGCATCTGTGGTTGGCCTTTGTTATTTACCGCTCTTTTACGATGACTTCCGTTGCTTGTGGTTGGTTTTTTTTCAACGCTTTTCTTTGCTTTGTGATTTGCAAAAAAAAACCCCGTTTTGTTGGTACCCCCACTTGGTTTACCTTGGTTGATGCAGACTTGGTTCAAACTGAAAAATATCGGAACTGTAGCAGGTGCTGGGAATAAACTTGCCGCTCACCCTCATGTGCTTGTAAGGATGAGGGCCCGATTGGGGGGTGGGTTGCAATAGGTAATCGGAGAATGGGGAATGTGCCGTAGTGTGCATTCTCCATCCGTCAGACGGATTGTGGCGGCTATCTTGATAGGCTTTTCGGCAGCGTTGGTGGGAGGTTGCTGCAGTGATAGGCGCTTGTCTATTCGCTTGCTTCAACAAACACTACCAAGGTCATGATTGCGACCGGTGTATATGCCAGCATCCGGATAGGATCGGCGGCGAGATCTGCCGTAGGAGCGTGTCTGGACTTGCGGAGAATTATAGCTGGTCAGAGGCGTTGTAAGCTGAGGGTGTGGTGAGGACGTTGCTTTGGTGCGGGGCAACTTGACGCCAATATGCTCAACAAAACACTTCAAACGACAACCTTCCTCTTTTTGCAGAGTATGGCCATGGGCAGCGAAAATCCGGGGAGCAAGCACTTTTTTAGGACGCGAGGTTGATCATTCCGGGCCGAGACAAGTTGATGGGATTCGCACTTGGTGATGAGGGTGCCAAAACGGATAAGTTGGTGCAAAACGGCCGCGGGTATGACGGCGTGGAGGCGTACCCGCTTCTCGGGACAATGATGCACGTCGGTGTGACTAACCTGGTTGCAGATTGAACGGACTGGGCAGCACGACATGATGCTAATAAATGCACTGGTGAGTTCGCATGTAAGCGGGCCGGGGGGTCTTGGTGTGTTCAGATCCATCGTGGGAAGTGGATTGATTGATTTTGTCTTTGCAAACTCTATGTGTGCGTAAGTACACTAGGTGCAAGCGAGGAGCGAAGTTGAGAGGATGCAAGTACAAGCAATGGGGTGAGAGTGCTCCGAAATGTTGCTTAGTGTGCATCTTTGTCGTGTTCTTTTTTTTTTGTTGAATTGTTTTGCTACATGTGGTATGCTAGGCGCTCAGCTGAGGAAATGCATGTAATTGAATGTTAATGGGCAAATCAGGGCGTTGCCCGCTTGGAAATAGACATGGCAACAGACATGGCAAGAGAGGGCAACATGTGAAAGCAGCTGACGTGGATGTGGAGACGCAGCGCGGAGCAAATTGTTCCAGAACTTGAGGCACGGTCTCGCAGAGGGAAGTTTCGCAGTATTCGCCCGGGTAAAGACACGACAGAGGCCAGACGATTGGGGGCTTGTGTGGTGCTGGGCAGGCGAGGCGGTACGTGGCTTGCACTCAATCGCCGTGCCGCAGCAGAGATGAGTATAGATGACAGAAGTGGAGCCAGGGGTATGTCATTTCGAGGCGACCGGTGTAGATGATAGAGGCAGATGATATGATTGTGATTCTGCATGCTGTTGTGCTATGCCTGGCAAAGGGGCAGTAGCCGGAAGCGCTTGGCAAGGCGACGTTCTCGACTCTGTCGACGGCCAGGGCGGATGCATGACACAGCGGGCCATGTCGTCACCAGCGCAAGCACAAGCAGCAGCGACAGCAAGAGTGCCGGGCGGAGATGAGCGAGGCTGATGCAGACGCTGTGCTGTACCTGTCTCAAGGTCGCACACGCCTCATGGTGGTCTGGCGGCGGCGATGGGGATGAGCCTGGCGATGAGGGGGGCGCGTATAATGCCCTTGGGCGGTTCCTGATGGCCGGCAAGGAAGAGTGGCCGATGTGCAGTTGGCCATGGGCCTGGTTTTGTCATGACTGCGCAGCGACAGTGACGGCGACGGCTGGTCTGCCGATGCCACGGTCCAAGGGCTGCTTGTTATGGCGCCGCTATGGCAGCGCACCCGCAGTTCCGGCAGTGCAGAGGCTTTTGGACTTGGAGGGTGACGGTGACGGTGACGGTGACGGAGCAGCAGAGGGTGCCAATCAAGAGGGAGCGGGCGGCAGTGTGAGAGGGAGTGTCAGTGCCAATGCCAGTGCCAGTGCCAGTGCCAGTGACAGTGACAGTGCCGTCAGTCAGTCCGTCAATCAATCAATCAGTCAGTCAGTCAGTCAGTCCGTCAGTCAGCCGGGTGGTGTGCGCCGTGGCCAGCTCACACCTGCAGCGCAAATGGAGGTGAGACGGACGGGCGCTGTGTGGGCGGGCGAGTCAGGGCACGTCAGAGGCCGACAAGACACCACGTCCGTCCGTCCACGTCCCCTGGCACCCAGGCTAATTCTGACCGTCCACGTTTTCTGGCGGTGCCCACTTCTTCGACATGCACGCGCTAGCTCCAAACCGCCAGCGACGTCGAGTGGGGAGCTCCGGGCTGCTGATGCAGCTGGCGTCGACTAGGGTGCCTGGGCCGACCAGAGGCGTCACTATACATTCGGTACCATGGGGTGAAGCGCGTCTAGGCAGTTCCGACCACATTATTATACTACCCGACCTGCTCGCAACGCTGTCCGTCATTCTTCACCTCCAGTCTACTCAATCAACATCTATATCAACATACACACACACACACACATACACACACCAATCCAACCTCTACTACAACACACACACATTACCCCTCGCCATGTCTACCCACCCACGCTACTACTACTCGCTGCCCACCGAGGCGCCCCAACGCTCCCGATCGGGAAGCCGACGACCTCCTCTGACGCCATCAACCGTCTCTTCTCCCTGTCTTACTACTCTGGTTCCCACCACCTCTCGCCGCGACTCTGCTACTTCGGGAAGCCCAATCAAGGCCTCCATTCTCCTCGCAAAGGTCGCCTCTTCGCCCACCACTCCTCGCGGCGAAACCCCTCCAGGAAGTCCAATGCTCTCGCCAAGATCCAGGCTCAACTCGGAACCATCCTACCCTTCCGACAGGCCTGCCATGTCACGGACCGAGAGTGATCGCTACGTCAGGCAATACAGACAGCAGGGTAAGCACATCTCACCAATGCCTCTCTATCCCCCAACACGACACTAACATTACTTCTAGATGGCTACATCAGCTTCCCAGACTTTGAGAAGTTCTGCCAGACTGAAAGCCCATATGCCCAGCAAGAACAGCAGACCGACGTCAAGGCTTGAGCGTACGGCCCGCTGGGGTTCAGGATGTCATGTAGCGAAGACTCCCTTCGACATGCGCCAGGACCTCCCAAATCCCATTACCACCCAATTCACCAGGCCATCCCCCACTTCTCTTCCCAGGAGCAGCGCACCTTGCCTGCATCCGAGGCTACAGAGCGTCAGCAATGTACAGCCTATTGAGCGATCTGACCCAGCCCCCTGCTGAGTCGGCGCTGGAGCCACTACGCTACCTCCACGATGATTTGTGCGCAGGCAGGTCAAGTCAGACTGTCAGCCCTGTGCGACGTGGAGGTGCGTGGCGGCACGTTACGTGGGGTGGAAGGAAGCGGCCTGTCCAGGTGTCTGATGACTACACGCACAGCCACTGCGCTGTTGCTTTTGGTCATATCACCGCAGTGCACGTGTTCGAGTCGGTACGATGCTAAAGGAGGCGCATGAGCACAGCTCCCTTAGGTTGAGGGGCCAGGCACGTGAGGCGTTTTCCAGCCCGTACCAAGCCCACTCCCATATTAGAAGTATACTAGATGTAATAACATGACAATACCAATGCATTATCACACTACCCATACTTTTCACATGTTGTTCCGTGATTCAAGTTGTGCTGGTGATTCCATCGCCCCCGCCATCGCCACATGCTGAGGCCCGGACTCGCTCCTCTGCTGCACACGCGCATCGCACCTTATCAGCAAACAATGGACTGCACGCCGCGGGTGTTTAACACCTATGTTACTTGTGCCTCAATGATAAGGTCAATCCGTGCATGTCCAGCCTATAGATAGCAAAACGTCGCGCAGCACCCAAACCCTTCAGAACCAATACAAAGAGACAAGATGCTGGCTTCTTCTGCCTACCAAACATCGCCCTATATTTCCCACATATTGATCTGCTAGATTGCTGTCCAGCCAGGCACTTTGCATTGCAGTCAAAGTGGTACATGTGCGGATCGCCGTGGCCTTGTGTGGTCTTGGCGCACGTGATGCGCTACTGGGCTCGCTTAGATTTTCAACACCACATTGGCGTTGGATTCTCGCTCTTCGACATCGACGACGACAACCCACCACATCTCGACGCCCGACAACAAGACTCGCAATCATGGCTGTCGGCAAGAACAAGCGTCTTTCAAAGGGAAAGAAGGGTCTCAAGAAGAAGACCGACACCTTCGCTAAGAAGGACTGGTACAACATCAAGGCCCCAGGAACTTTCGCGGTCCGAGAGTAAGACTTCCCGCTGCCACACACACGGGGAATCAATGCTTACTCTACGTTCTTCGCAGTGTTGGAAAGACCCTCGTCAACCGTACCACTGGTCTCAAGAACGCAAACGATGCTCTGAAGGGCCGGATATTCGAGGTCTCGCTCGCCGATCTCCAGAAGGATGAGGACCACGCCTTCCGCAAGGTCAAGCTTCGCGTCGACGAGGTCCAGGGCAAGAACTGCCTGACCAACTTCCACGGTCTCGACTTCACCTCCGACAAGCTCCGCTCCCTCGTCCGCAAGTGGCAATCCCTCATCGAGGCCAACGTCGTCGTCAAGACCACCGATGACTACCTCATCCGCCTCTTCTGCATTGCCTTCACCAAGCGACGACCAAACCAGGTCAAGAAGACCACATACGCTCAAACTTCGCAGATCAGGGCTATCCGCAAGAAGATGATGGAGATCATGACCCGCGACGCCAGCGCATGCACCCTCGCTCAGCTCACCCAGAAGCTCATCCCCGAGGTCATTGGTCGTGAGATTGAGAAGGCCACCCAGGGCATCTACCCCCTCCAGAACGTACGTGCTTGCTAGGATCGCCATGTGCAATGACAAGAAAAAAAGGCTAACACAAGACACAGGTCCACGTCCGAAAGGTCAAGCTCCTCAAGGCACCCAAGTTCGACCTTGGTGCTCTCCTTGGTCTCCACGGCGAGTCGAGCCAGGACGACTCTGGCCAGAAGGTTGAGCGTGAGTTCAAGGAGACTGTCCTTGATCAGGTTTAAGGGTATCAATGGATAGCCAAGGGGTTCTGGGTCTTTTCAACTTTCTGCGGCATGATATCGGCATTCCAAAGGTGTTTGTGTTTACAAATAAAAGATAAACATGACCCTTCATGCGAGTCCGCGGCAGTGATGGCGTGCATGGGGTACGATCCGCATCTGGTGTTATCAGGTCGTGCGGGAAAAGTATCATGGAAATGACATTGACGAGTTCCAATTTCATGCACCTTTAGTGCACTAGTCATCCTGTCGCATTTTGTGCTGTGAACGCATGGCTTTTCCAGGCCTTGAATCGAATGTCGTGTGTGGTCTGTGTTGACAGCACTGGCCAGTGCACCCTGAATATGCAAATAGTCGCACAATCAATGAAGCGCGGTACAAAAAGATTAATCTTCCGACACAAACAAAGTGCACTGAACTGAATATGTTTTTGCGATTCATGTGTAAAAAATGTTATCTAGCGGTCAGTCAAAAACCAAATGCAACGGGCACCTTCAATGCAGGGACATGACAACTGATTCCCACAACTGTCACAATTGCTACCACACTTGCGCCACGATGCCACCAGCAAAAAAGTTGCCTTCCGCCAGAATTGAACTGACGACCTCGTCATTACTAGTGACGCGCTCTACCACTGAGCTAGGAAGGCTTGATACCGAAGCTGTAGTGCTTCTCGATGGGGAAATATCACTTTGAGGCTTTTATAAAGTTTATGTTCTACACGGCTCGAGGCTTCCTGGGCCGTTCAGCTCGCGTACTCAACAAGTCATGTGTAAAGAGACCGACTATCCTCGGGAAAATATCCCAACTGAGGCCATCCATCCCCCCTGACCGCCTTTCAACTCACCACGTGACATGTATCCACACATACACACCGACGCCCGAGGCTCCGGATTACTTACACAAAGTCTTAATCTAGATCTTTTTTCACAAACCAAGCTTGCATTGCATATCACCAAGGTACCTGTATCCCCCCAGTCTCTTTACTGCTTCCCCCCCCATCATTCTTCATAGTAATAGTTAAAAAAAACCACCAATAAACCCCCTCATTCTTACCGGACCCGTCATCAGCCCATATGTCGTGATTGCGTCTTTTATTTCTCTCCTACTCTCCCCGTCTCATCCGTCTCCAAAACATCCTGACCTTGTCAGAAAAAAACTCACCAAAAGTAGCATGTATACACGTATGTACCCAACAGCCTCAAAAGTGCCACCTGACCAACGCGCCTCTCTCGCCCGGCCACCTCCGACATTTCCCTTTCAGCTAATGCTAACAAAACTGGTGATTTAAACCTAACCCATGTTTCCCTCCCCCCGCCCCCGAAAAACAACGCGACCCGCTCGGCTTCTAGACTCTGTGGAACGCGAGAGACCGACAAGAAAACACTCCGATCGTTGCCCGTTCTCCATAGGTTGGGGGTGTGTGCGCACACGCGCTTTTGGGGGGACGGGACGCCTTGGCCTCCTCACCGGCGCGTCTAAGCGTCGCTATGTTCCGTTTTTTTGTGTCCTGTTGCGTTATGCCTTGGTTTCGCGGGGAAACGGGAATGAGGGCACAGGGGGGGGGGATGCTGCGGCATATCATATGCAGACGCGCGCGCGTGTGTGTCTGATTTGCGGAGAGGGAGAAAGAGAACGAGAGAGAGAGAGGGGAAGAGATAGTTGCTAGGACATGGTTTCGATGTGTGTACTTACTTTGGTTGTTTAGTTGCAGGGGTGTTGCTTGTTTTGGGCGTTTTTCTTTCCTCGTTTCTTTTTGCACAGCCCGACGTCCGGTAATGGAGTAATGTGGAGGTCATGGTTTTTGATGGGGTGGAATGCGTGGTTGCCCTTCTAGTGTCGATCGGCAAATGGGCGGGTTTTTTCTTGTAAGTAAGAGAAGTATGCATCCACCACCCCCTCCACACATACACACACCCCTGCCCTGCCCTATACCCGCTTTCCCCTTGTTGGTTTTCACCGCTACTTTGGTTGGGTGATGTGCGGCCGACGTCAGCGGCCGAGATGTACATGTGCATTTCATGTACAATGTACGTATGTGTATATGTACATTGATGGAACCACATGGCTCGTACTACCCCCCTTGTTTTTAATGTGGGAATAATCGTGATGCCAGATACACTCTACAGGGAGATAGATAGGGTTGCGGATCGAGATCGAGGTTTGGGCATCGTGGCTCTCTTCGTGTGGACGCACCTCGGGCACTTGGGGAAACGGGTACGAGTGCCTAGGTTACAAGACTATTGTGATGTGGCAGATACACACCCAGCTACAAGTACGATCGCTGACTTGGCACAAAGTTCGATAGCAAAAGATAGTTTATTGATTTTCTCGTCTTGATTCGTGTCGAGGACGTTTTTTTTGGAGGTTACGAGTTCAAAGGCATTGGCATCGACGATGGTGATCACGGAACTTGACACGCTCCAATGCTTGTATGCCTAGACGTGTGTATGGCGTACCTCTGGATCACGGTCCGACCGTCAGCATTCGCCATCTAGAAAATCACCGATATGCATGCGTTTTTTGACACGCGGTGACACCTGTTACACTTGAAACTCGTACTATTCGCGTAATTGTATACAAGGTATCTCCTAGTCCGGCAACGGGCGATAGCCCGCTTCGCTCAAGTCTCAGAATGGTTCGCTAGCCAATGCGTCCAACAATCTTACTTGTAGGTAAACCTTCCCTCTTACGGATCCTTACCCTGACATCAGCCTTCGGAACCTTGATGCTTGCTCCATCAACGGCCGTCGGAAGCGCCCATTTTGCGTCCTTTCTCTTTGCATTCTCTCTCGCTCTGTTGGCCTCCTCTCGTGCCGCCTTTTCCTCGCCGGAAAGCGCGGCTGCGCCAATTGATGCTTCATTCCCTGCTTCCTGCATTTGGTCAAAGAAGCTCTTCTTTGGCGCCGGGGCAATCTCCCATAGCTGCATGATACCAGCAACCAACGGGATGATAAGTGCAGTCTTGTACGATTCTGACAGGTCGTTCGGAGCAACAATAGAACATGAAACCGGGGCATTGAGGAAGCGGTCCGACTTATAGGTTTGTGGAGCAGGATTCGATACTGGCGATGAATTGATCATAGATTGAGAAAGGCCGATGTCAACAAACGTCCCCGCTTCTAGCTCCCATTCCTCCTCTTTGCCGGTCCGTACAGCATCCTCTTCTTTCAGCGTAATGGGCTGTTTGATCTTGTACGCGCTGACAGAGCAGCTGTACATACGGCGAGCCTCGTTGATACACGAGCGAAGATAAGGTGAAAAGGTCGTAGTGAGAACTTGATTGGCTGATCCAAAACGTATCTCTGGTGGTGCCGGGAATGCGGGATGAATTGATGGCGGTTGGAAAGCCTGGGCCCAGATTCTAGTCTCTTTCTTGATCCTCCCGAGGGGCAGGCTTTCCAAAGTCTTCGGCTCTTGCGCTTTCGACGATGAGTATACATGTAGTAGCGTCCAGAAAACAAGCGGTACAACTTCTGAGACTATATCGTGGACAATGTGGAGAGCAATCGAAGCTCGAAGTTCCATTGGAAGACCATGCTTGGAGAATACTTGATTGAGTTTCATTAGAGGTGTTACTGTATCAGCATCTGTATCTTCCTCGCCGCTCACACTCTCGTCATCAGCCGGCACCCGCTTTACTGGTGGGTTGGTAAGGTCCCCAAAGTGATTTGCAAAATTCTGTATCAATCTCTTCTGGGCCAAGGCTGATCCTGGTAGGCCTTGAATGGGCGATAACCGTGGTAAACCAAGAGCGAGTGCCCAAAAGCGTTCGTTGAGAGCAGCCAAGTCCGTAGGAAGTAGTTGATAGGATTCAGTGAAATGAGTTCCCACAATCGGCGGCAGAATGGCGTTGCAACAAAACTCATTGACAAGCATGAACAGATTGCACTCGACCTCCGATGTACCGTCTGTGAGTTCCATGTTCGAGACACGTTCCCATTGCATCTGGTCGACAATGCTTGAATTGAAAGTAACGAGGTCCGGAAGGGATTCGGATAAGAGACTCAGTGACGTTTTGATAAGGTTCTCCTTAGTCGGTCCTCCATACAGTTCTGTTTTGACAACTTGATTGATTTCCGGTAATATCTCAAGATAGTGGCTTTCCATTACTGAAGGTAGCTTGAATGCGTTGCGAAGAACGGCGGTTAGGTTGTTGTCCGGGTTTTCCAGGTTCTGCCAATTCTTGTAGATCTGAGCGAGTAAAGTTTCTGAAAGCAGTACGTTATGTTGAGTTCCTGCGGCCTTGTACGCAATCACATTTGCGGTTGATGATTCTCTGCAAATGGTTAAGTACATATACCATAGTATAAGAAATATTCGCGCTTACCTCACGCTCCTTAACCACTCCTCGCCACTAAGCGCGATACTCCAGAGGTTTCTGAACCCTGGGATCCAGTATGGAAGCGATTGTACCCGTCTCTTCCCATCTTTAGTCTTAACTTCGTTACTTGAGGCCGAAAAGAATCTGGTAGGCAAAAGGAAAAGGACTGCTGAGATGGCGAATTGAGGTAGAAGATCGAACCAGGAAAAGTCTTCGGGTATGAGATTTTCAAGTGTCTGTAAAAAGCCAAAGTACCATGCAATAGCCAGTGCGATCGGACTGAAGAGCGTGACATAACATGCTGGCAGAAATAAAGCTCTTATTATGCCATTGGAGGCATGCACTGCCAGAAACAACGTCTTGAGAGAACCCATTCTGGCGGTGACGAAGCGGCAGTGTACAGTGTAATTTTCGGTGAAGAGATCCAGGAAACGGAAAATGCCCAGCTCCGCTATGCGCCGTGATAAGGATCAGCTGTTGTGGGTGTCGTGATTGTCGCTGGGAAGACGGAATGACGGTGAAAAGCTCAGCCTCAAGCCATGAGGCTCTTTTCGCTTCGGCGATTATACACGTCTTTCTAAGCTGGAAATGGGTAATTTCGAGGACACCAGGTGTCTATGCAGGTACATAGCAGGGTGTGATTGATGCGGCTGAGGGTAATGGTTTGTCGGCCACGGTTACATTTGAGGCACAGGATCCCTGTTCAGCTCGCTTACTAGTACAAGTGAGAAGCTAATCATAGAACCCCTCGGTCTTATCAACATGACTGCAAGACTGACTCTGTAATCAGAACATCGTGTGAGGAACACATCTCTTAGATTGTACGTACCTCCGTGACGCTAAAAAAAAACCAAAGTGGCAGTGTTGGTGGATTACGCCCTTTACTACAGAATACAGGCTAATGTTACCGCTTCGTGGGCTTGACGCCAAAACTGCGCCCTTTACACCTGCACATCTGCTAATTCCGCCATTGTAGTCATTTCGAAATTTTCAAGACGCTGATTAACAATCAGCGGAATAAGAGTCCGAGAACAAGGTATATCAAAACACATGATTTGCGGTTTCAATGCTTGATTGTTAACACTCAGCACACAGCAAGACTGAAAAAAAAACCCCCCTATCATAAATTCATCACCGCACAAGATAAGCGCCAATCCACAATTGAGATATCCAAAAAAAAAAAATCCAAAAATGGCCTCCGCATCAGTTCCCAAACATCTCAACTTCATAACCGGCAACAAAAACAAGCTCGCCGAAGTCCAAGCCATCCTCGACGGCGTCATTGAGCTGCGAAACCAGAATGTCGATCTAGTCGAGATCCAAGGCACAGTCGAAGAAGTGACGAGAGATAAGGCGCGACGAGCCGCTGAAGCAGTAAGTTCTTCGATAATTACACATACTCTAACTTGAAGACCCACAGAAAAGTGGGAGAGGAGCATATATGTCTCAACCCAGCAACATCCAAGCATGAGTCTTGTTTCTTCTTCTTCTTCTTCTTCTTCTTCTTCTTCTTCTTCTTCTTCTTCTTCTTCTTCTTCTTCTTCAGAACGTACTAACTCCCTCACCCCCCAGGTAAAAGGCCCCGTCCTAGTCGAAGACACCTGCCTCTGCTTCCCTGCCATGAACGACCTTCCCGGCCCCTACATGTACGTCTTCTTCCCCTTCCCCTCCCCCTTCCCTGCTCTTTCTCTTAACCTAACCATCACAGCAAATGGTTCATGCTCTCCCTCGGCCCCCTAAACCTCCACAAACTCCTCGCAGGCTTCGACGATAAATCCGCCCAGGCAGTCTGCACCTTTGGGTACTGCGAGGGACCAGGCCACGAAGCGATTTTGTTCCAGGGAAGGACGGATGGAAAGTTGGTTGAGAGTCGGGGATCTACTGTTTTTGGTACGTTTTTCTCTCTCTCTCTCTTTTTTTTACTTCCTTCAAGTGATTTTTGCTAATAAAGTGGATGTAGGTTGGGATTCATGCTTCGAGTACGAAGGCAAGACGTATGCGGAGATGGATAAGAGCGAGAAGAACAAGATTAGCCACAGGGGTAAGGCGCTGGAGAAATTGAAGGAGTGGTTGGCGAGTAAGACGGAGTCAGCTTGAGCTTATACTACACTCCACCTAGCAGGAGAGCAAGCACCATCTAGAATCTCCAATACCCCAAAAGAAAAAGAGAAAACAAAAAAAAACTCATAATCGTTACAATGGTATCATACACATCCCCCCCTCCCCCTTGCCGTTATTTCATTTCACCCCTTCTCCTCATTACTCCTTCTCCTCTCCCTCCTTCACATTATCCCTCCTCCACTGCTCAACCCACCCCTCACACCTCTCCAAATTGCCCTCAACATCCTTCGCACTCTCACTCCTCAGCTCCACCACAATCTCCTCTCGATACGCCTCTCTCGCCTCCTCCAGCAACACCTGCATAATCTCACTATCCATATTCTCCTCTAGCTTCTTGCCCGTGTAGCCGCGTGCGGTAAGGCGGTCGTATAAGATAGACGAGTCGCACCGCAGTACGACGACGAGATCGATCCAGCGTTCGGGGAAGAGGTCGCAGGCGTGCCAGTCGAGGATGTAGCCGCCGGTTGAGTGTAAGGGGAGGGATTCGAGGTAGTCGAGGAGCTTTTTGCGAGTGAGGGTTAGAAATTACATCTCGCGTTGGAAAAAAAGGGATGTGTTAGGATGTAAGAGGAGAGAGAGAGAGGAAATAAGCATACCTTGTCTTCATCTACAATCCAACTCCCCGTCTCCTCATCTTTGCCCTCGTGGAACCCCTCATCTTTCACAATTTGATTCACAGATAAATGCTTCAGCCCCGTTGCTTGCGCCAGTTGCTCTGCGTGCGTCGTCTTGCCTACACCCGGTGTACCCGTTATTACAATGTTGGGATTTGTGCGCCCCATTGTTCCTTCTTTTCTGGTTCAACGTTTCGCGGCTTCGGAATGCTCTCTCTCTCTAGTACCGTATGCGCCTGGAGCAAAATACCGGTCCTTTTCTTCTTCTCTCGTCTCGTGTGGGAGTTTTTTTGGCCAATTGTTACCGTAGGCGAACAATTAAAAAGGTAACAGAAGTATCTGCTATGTAGCGGAGGTCGCGTTACAAACAAAAAGTTGGTCGTTGTGTAAACCACAGGCTGCCTAGAATTATTTTTCCCAAGAACTTTCCCCCCCGCCGCCCTCCATTTCCCGAACTTCACCCGGTTGGCCCCCCACTGTGCCGCTAACTTTACCCCGCGCTACGTATTCATTCCGCACACAATAACGGTCCCAAAAGAATGAGTAGGAAAATATGCAGCCAGTCTCCAACGCCGCTGGCCTGCAATTAGTAGTTCAACAGGAAAAAAGTCAAAGCATGCAGGGTCGTTGTCACAAGACATTTTTTACAATCAACTCCGATGGTGTGCCTTTCAAATCAACGCCCACTCGCATCATACACAATTACGGTTCTATTCGCTCTGATACGTCACAATGAACATCCCCCACGCACAAACATCACACGGTCCAACCATGGGGCTTCAAACTTTTTCTTTTCATTTACTCATGACACGCATTCGAGCCTGATTACGCCATTCTACTGCCATCGTAAAACATCAAGGCCCCTTTGCAATCCCAAGGAAAATACATGCAGCAAAACCCCACCTAGACAACGCCGTTTATGCTAAGCGATCGTTGGTTGTGGGCCATGAACCTGATAAAAGGGGATGTGTGTAGAAAGGGTGGGAGGTCTAGAATACTTGGTGATATGGCTAGTTCGTGGTAACCCCAATCAACCATTGCCCCTGCGCTCTCTTGATGCAAGTATTACGCCAGGTAAGAAGTCATGGAAAAGTGGTGTTGGATATAAAGATTCGTGGAAACGTCGTGGCAAGCCGAGATCGCCATGGACCCATGCTGTAGCAGTCCAAGATGAATATTCCGCCCTGAACGACTCGGGAGATTACGCTCTTGGTAATGTGAGATGTGGTGCAGGCTGATGCATTTAGCTCTGCTTGCACTCGGCAGCCTCCTGCTTGGGTTTTGTGCCGTCGTTCTGCAAGTGTGTGTTAGTGGTGTTTTGATATATCGAATCGCTGTCAATGCCTACCTCGTCGTCAGACTCCTCTTCCTCCTCGCGGTCATCGCTGAGCTCATCCTCATCCTCGTCGTCCTCGTCTTCAAATTCGCCCTCGTCAAAGTCTTCAATGTTCTCGTACTGAAGAGCCTCGCCGGTGAACCAGTCAATAGCGCGGGGAATGAGCTTCTCCTTGATGTCCTCACCAAGCTGGTAGTCGAGCTCGAGACGCTCCTCGATGTCGGAGGTGGCGTCATCATCGTCCTGTGGGGGCTTGGGTGGGTCGAAGAAGTTGAAGAACGACTCTGTAGGCACAGTCTTCTTAACGACGCGCGTCTGCTTGGTGTCTGCAAAGAATCATATTAGCGTCTTGTCGTGCGACAAAAAGAACATCATCAGAAAAACTTACTCTTGTTCCTCTGCTTCTTGCTCTCGACACGGACAGTCAAGTCCTTGCCAGCCTTCCACTCAATCTTGTCACCCTCGGCGTGGTCGTAGATGAAGTCACCACCGTAGCCGTTCTCCTCCTGGTAGTAGTAGGTTTTGGTGATGGTCTTGTTGGTGAAGAAGTCATTGTCCTCAAACTCAAAGATGAGGCGGAAACCAGGGCGGTCAAGGTACTCCATGCGAATGTCTGTGAGGTGCTTGAGGGCAGCCTCATCGCGGTCTGTGATCATCTCGGCGAGTGAGATCTGGTTCTTCATGGCGCTCAGCCAGAACTCGGGAATACCCTTGACGTCCTTGCCCTCGTCCTTGTTGAGCTCAGCCTCGGGCTGGTCCTCATCCTCATCGTCCTCTTGCTGCTGCTCGCCAATCTTGACGTGCTCTTCTGAGGGCTCCTCGGCGCCGTTGACAATCTTCTGGCGCGTCTGGTACAGGGGTGTGAACTTGGCAAAGTACTTCTTCTCGAGCTGGAGCACCTCTTCCTGGAACTCAGCCTCGAGCTTCGAGTGCTCCTTCTGGACGCCCTTGAGGCCGGCCACGCGGCGGCGAACCGAGGCGGGAAGCGACTCAATGTAGCCGCTGGAGCGGCCGACGAGCGAGCCGAGCTTGTTCTGCATCATGGCGACGAGGGCGGGGTTGGCAGCAAAAAGTCCAGCGGCAGTGCGCTCCATGTCCTCTGTGAAACAAGAAAAAAAAGTCAGATTGGCGGTCAGGGCGTGCGACAAACAGGGCAGGGCGGGGTTGGAGGGGCAGTAGCAACAACAAGGATTTTTCCTTCTCGCGACGTACCTTCTTTGATGGTGCCAACACCGGGCTGCTGGGCGCGCGACGATATCGGGGCGGCATTTGCAGGCGTGTTTTGGGGGGTGCTGGTCGGGCGGACGTTAGACTGAGGGACGTCCATGTTGGATGATGTATGGAGGGGGAGTGGAGGGGGGAAACGAGGCGAGGGGCTGGTTGGAGTTTGTGATGGAGGGATAGTGGAGGAAGGAGACGAAAAGCTCGGGGGACGTCGGGCAGAAAAAAAAATCGAGTCAAAAACTACTTACGGAGCGGTAATGGCATCCATCTTCTTATTGCGGATCGGCTCAGACATCTTGGCGAATGAGTGGTGTGGATGCAAGAGTGGCGAAGCGAAGTGGTTGGGGAGAGATGGAAATGTTTCGGCGGTTGAGTCGAGGCAAGGGTTGTTTTCTAGGGACGAGCCTAGTTGCGCCTAGTGTGAAAATACAAGGGATCGAGGGCGAGCCGGGGGGGATGCGTGGATGAGCGCGTACGAGAGAGAGTGCAACGACGAGCAACAGCAACAATCAAGCTGGCTTTCTTCAAGGCGGCCGCTGGGAATTGGAAAGAAAGAAAGCTTGTGGCGCGCAGGCCAGCCGGGCCCCCGATGGTTTTGTACCCTGACCGTCTTTTCCCAGGCCCGGCGTGGCGTGGCACGCGCAACGGACGACTCAAGGCCCTCTTCCCTCTCTGGCCACAGACGGCCTCAGTCTTGCGTGCAGCTTGTGCCCAGTAGCCTCTACCGCCTCCCATTGCCCTGCAACCCGCTCCCGCACTGTCACCGCGCTGCTGCATCCATGCGTGGCCGACCTTGGCCGCCGATGCGGATAACTGCGAGCAGATGCTGTAGCCGTAGTCGAGCAACTGCAACCTGGAGACGGCACACTTATGCCATGCGCCCCCCTCCCCATCTCCACCCACCTAGATAGAGATTAGGAAAAAAAAGGCCCTTTGACCTCAACGAAAACCCTCGCCAGCTGCCCGACCTGATTCATCCACGTTGCACTGCTCGTCAGAGCAGGGACCCTCAGCATCATCATCATGACCATGTCACCATTCTCGATCGATACACATCGTCACATACACGTATGTGCCGACGATGACTACACCTTCTATCCCTCCCGATGCCCGGAACTGTACCACCGACAGAGCCACACCTGTCTTCTAGAACAAAGCGGGCCACTAGAAAATCTTAGAGCAAAATCTCTCCTGGGCCCCGATCCCGCCTAGCGCGTCAGCTCGCATTTTGCCTTCATCGCTGATGCCTTTGCTGGGGCGAGGGTTCGAGGAAAACGGAGGTAGTTCGGATAATGTATGGTATGTATTGTACAGATTGCGACCCTTGATGCTTGCACACGGAGGCGGCAAAGAAGAAGAAGAAAAAAAGTTTTGTGTGCCTTTAGTGTTGGAGCCATATTATGCCACACATGGATGGCTGCTCTCCCTCTCCTACATCTTTCCCTGGATCCTGCCCAATCTGAAAGTGGCCACTACCGCGAGACATGCCGAACACGCTCCAATGAACAAACAGACAGCAATACCGTTGGGTCCATCCGTGCTGTGATGCTCCTCTGGCGGCGCCTCACTCAGCTCGGGACTCTTGCCCGGTTCCAGGATGGAGAAGACGACCCAAGAAATGGCGGTGCCCATGAATTGCGGCAGTGTCGTGTACAGGTTCATGATGCCCAGATACCGCCCTGAGCTTGCTCCTCCTCTACCCGATCCAGCACCTGCTCCGTCCGCCTTTTCCAGCTTATCCTGCGCCTCGGAGAGGTCAATCGAGGCCCGCTTCGAATGTGTCGAGTGCGCCGTAGCCATGTTTAGGCGGTTGATTTCTACGCCCATCAATGCCCATGGCGCCCATGAAGCAACTGCCCATGACCTTTAATCATTTTAATGCAACGTCAGCTCACAATTCATCACAGAAAAAAATCCAGGAAAAGGATGTGCTTACACGCCACAGAGAGTAATGATGATAGTCGCGTGTTTTATGGAAGTCACAAAAGGCGCCATACTCATACTGCACGCAAAGATGCAGTGTGCAACGACCCATGCCGTTAGCAGACTTGGCTTGCGTTTTTCCCAGGGTCCCGCGTCAAACTTGCGTTTGGACGAGGGTGAGAAGCCGGGGCCCTTTTCGCTATGCTCGGGGTTCTCGACGAAGAAGGGCAGCAGGACAGACGTTATGAATGTCACGATTGAGAAGGAAACAAGAGCCGTCGAGCCGATTCTCCCGACTTTGCCCGTCATGTCGCCGGCTGCTTTAATTTCTGGCGGCGCATCGTACCGTAGGTAGACTTCGCCGACCCATGTGGTGCTATAGAAGAGAAAAGGAAACCAGCCTGTTCGAATTTTTGTTAACTTGTGTCACTATTCCACCGAATTTGGAACTCAAGAAGAAAGAGAAGAAGAAGAAAAAAACGTACCGATCCAAGCCCAAAACTGTACTGTACAGATGGCTTGTATACTTCTTGGTAAATTGAGCGCAGTATGCGCAATTGTTCCAACCACCTGCTTGATATCCAAAGCCTTTGCCATACCATCGTTCACCAACACTCTCTCCGTGACTGCCCAGCTTGTCGTAGCAACAGTAATACACAAAGTCAGCGCCGCAACACCCGTCAGCTGCTTGAACTGCGTATCACCTAGCATGGGACCGAAAATTGCCCTGAGATCCGCAGCTCCAGCCGCATATCCCACCATCTTGCCTACTGCCACCATCCTGCTCGCCCAGCTACTCCCCATCTGCTGTTTTTCAATTGGCAGCGTATCCACAATCAAGCCTCTACAGCTCCCCTGCACCGCATTGATGGCAAAGTCAATTCCGTAAATGCTAAACACAGCCACGTATACGTTTGCGCTCTTTGCCGCCGCCTCGTCCTTGATAAAGTACCGCACGACTTCTTTTGTCCAGCCCAGCAGCAGCAAAAACATGGATACCAGTATCGTTCCGAAAAACATGTACGGGCGCCGCCGGCCCCAGCGCGAGGTAGATCGGTCGGCGACGACGCCCACAACGGGCTGCATGATGAGACCCGACAGTGGACCGGCGACCCATACGAGGGAGATTTTGGACTTTGTGAGGCCGAGCTCGAGGAGGTAGGGCGTGCAGTATGTCATTTCTACGTTCCACGTGAACCTTGAAAACCCCAGGCGTTAGTTTGGTATTCGTATTTAAGAGCAAATTGGAGGACAATTGGTGACACAAAAAAAAAGTCCCTTAGTCAAACGTACTGAAGTCCAATGAGTGACGCAGTTAGCAGTGCCATGCGTATACCCTCAGTTGGGCCCTTTACTGAGGGTGTCCCCCGCCATTGCGCAACAGATGGCATCTTTCTTTTCCCCTTAGTTTTCTTTGCCCGTCTACCGTGATTCTTTCTCTCCTTCTAGCTCCCTTCCCACGTATGGAAAAGGAAGAGAAAAAAAGGAAAGACGGCGTGGGGTGTGGGGGGGAAGAGCGGGACTCGGTCGCGTGCGTCTGACGTGTGCAGCCCCAAGGTTCTCTCTCTGCGTGTCTCTGGCTGTCTACGGAAACGTGGGAAGGCGCATTGGGCGGTTCGTGTGTATGTACTCTGTCCTACTACCGTTCGATTGGGTCTAACGCAGGGAAATCTCAGGTTGCCAAATAAAAGATTGTGGGAAACCAGAGAAGAAAAGGCTCAGAAGAGGGCACCACAAAAGAGAGTGAATGGAAGTTGGTCGGTGTATCCTTATCTTCTTCTTGCTCTTGTTTCTTTTCCTTATCGTCTACTTCTTCTTTTCTGCTAGATCATCGAGTTTTGGCAAAATAATAATAAATAACAAAAGTGCGAAAGGGAAGACGCAAAAGGGGAAAAAGGAAACAAGGGGAACTCCGTCAGCAAGCTATCTTTGGGTTTGGCCATGTGTTCGCTTGATGAGATGAAGGCGGGGACCAGTGTAGGGCCCCAGAAACGGGGAAGCGTTACCTAGCGTCCTTTGGACTGGGCGCGGGCCGGGCGAATCTTGGCGCGTTGCCCTTTCCCACCTGTCACTTACGTATGCTCCTCATGCATGTGGCTCGGAGTTTCACCTGCGAATACTTACCACGGCTAGAGTATCCCAGCTCTGACTGCCGCATTGCCATGTCCGAATAAGCCCTTTTATCCCGCATTGCGCCTACGTAACCAATACTTTACGGACAAGAATCGCAACTTCGCTTCCGTCTCCACATGGGGCACCGCCGGTCGTGCCGCATACCCATCTGGCCATCTTGTCAACTGCCGCTCCATGCATGTGACGACTAATTGTGCGCGACTTATGGAAAACATTCTGGAAACCTACTTGAACCTTTCCTCCAAAGGGGCTTGCATCTGGTTACGCCAGGCAAACAATCAGTAAGAGTTGAAGAAGACAAAAAATCTCATATTTCCCAGCATTAAATAACCCAACCCAAAATAAAGCGAAGTAGAGAAAATCAATACGCTCCATCTTCGTCGTCATCATCGTCGATACCAACCCCCAGCAATTGTACCGCCCTTTTTTTGCCTTTCCTTTCATGCAGGTCCCAGCCTACACAGTCAGAGAGACAGACAGCTACAACTACAAACATTCGGGGGAAAACGATAAGGCTTTCTTTAATGCTTCGTCTCGGTCATGTCTAAATGCCAAATTTTCGCTTACAAATATGCTCAAGTTCATGCCTCAATACCTTCTTCAATCGTTGCGTGTCCATTCATTCCCCCGCCGTTCATGCCCATGCCGCCAGTCAGAGCGTTCATGGCGTCGCCGTTGGATTGGCCGGCGGGCATGTCGTCGTCAAACTCGAGCTTCTCTTGTTGCGCAATAGCCTGCTGAGACACTATCTCGGCAAGGCGCTTGAGGCGGGGTGTTTGAAGCCCTACAGACGTGTTAGATATGTTTGAGCAATCCAAAAAAAGGAATTTAATGAAAAGAGACCTTACATGATGGCGTGTATGTCTCCAATGCAGTAATGACTCGAGGTTCCGCAATCTCGTATGGGCCACTGTCCTCCATGTCGACTGCCGTGAGCAGCAGAACATCACTCTTCTCCGTCACTCGGGATGCGACAGCCTTCATGATTTCGCCGTTGATGGGCTGTTCATAGTCTGCCACAAGGTACTGGTTGAGCAGCTTCTGGATCTGGTTAGGGCTCAACATCCAGCAAATGTCCTGGATGATTTCAATATCGTTCAATGTAGCCTTCTTCAGTTGAAGCAGCTTGGTAGCTTGCATAAGGTGCTCAAGTTGCAGAGTACCCTCAGGCATATCATGAGACTTGCACCACTCCTCAATGCGGGTGATGTTGTAGTTGATCTGGAGACCACGCTTCCATGAGAGGAAGTTGCGGCGCATGAGCAGGTCGTTGAAGGCGGTAACACCAACCAATCTCAGCAACTCGGTGACGCACTGTGTGATGATGGAGTCCTCAAGGTAGTATGCCTTCATAGCCTTGTAGACACTGTTGAGCAGGGTGAGGAGGTTGTCCATGCTGTAAGCAGGGGTGTTGCTGCCCTGGAGCAGCTTGCCAAGGAAGCGGTTGCTCTCGTTGGTAACGAAGCCAGGTAGCGATTGCGACTCGATGATGGCGGGAATGATCATCTTGTGCAGCTTCTTTTTGAGCACCTTCATCCAGGTGTGGTAAATGTTGAACTCAAGACTCTCCAAGTCGTGCTTGACAATCTCAAGCAGGCGGTCGTACTCGTAGTTGTCCGTCTTTTGTTGCTCGTACCAGTCTTCAGCGAGGAAGACAAAGGACAACATCTCGTGGACGTTAGACAGCCAGAAGGCGCCTGGGTTGATGGCATCCTCGGCATCGTGTTGCATGACCTCTTGCTGGATCGACTGCATGACGTTGGCAAGGAAGCGCTCAGACTCCTTGACGAAGCCATTGTTCCACATCTCCGAAGTGACGAGGTTGATGAGGTAGGCAGGGAAGAGGACTTCCTTGTCGGTGGGAGGAGGTGTGGTAGTGGGTGATGGGATCTTCAAGTTCTTGATGAGTCCAAGAGTAACCTCGTCGTTGAGCATGTCCTCCTCGGCAAGGATGTTCTCAAGCTCCATCTCGACGTTGTCAAGCTGAGCAAACGTTGAGCCGGACAGGTTCTGCCTGTGGATGGTGGAGCCAGGCGCCATGGAGACAGGGCGAGGGTTGTATTGTTCGCTGAAGCGGTTGATGTCGCGAGTGTCGGGTCCGGCACTGCGCCTCTTTGGCTTCTTCGACGAGACGAGCTTGATCAAGCTGCTGGGCGCAATGCTTGGAGCATGTCCATTGAGGTCGCTGGGGATTGGTCCAGAGCGCTTCATCAACTCGACCTGCTCCTGGAGTTCGGCAAGCTGCTGGCGGAGCGACATCTTCTCTGTCTCGGTGACATTGCTCCTCCTCTTTGACTGCTCGAGGTCCTCGGTAGTCCTCTTGAGCGAAGCGCGGAGCTCCTTCTCCTCTTCTTGCAAGTGACGCATCTTGGCAGTGCTCTCTTCGTAGCTGATCTGCAGCTTCTTGTACTCGTCCTCCATCTGGCTGAGCTTGGCAGCAGTGATACCAGCCTGGTTGGCTTCGGCCTGAAGTTCCTTCTGGCGGTTCTCGAGAGTTCGGCTGCGTTCTTTGTATGACTTGATCTGGCTCTCGTAATTCTCCACTTGTGACTTGAGCGACTTGTTCTGTTCCCTCATCGTACCCAAGTTCTGAGTAAGCTCGACGACCTTGTTTTCCAGCTTGTAGGAGATGTTCTTGAGATCGCGAGATTCGGCGCGCAGGACCTTGTACTCCTTGCGAGCCTTTCGTCCTCGCCACAGTTTCTGAACAGTGATGATTTGCTTGATCTGCTTCTTGTAGGCGCGGATGTAACGCTGCTTGCGCCAGTTACGCTGGATCATACGAGCAGCATCTCCAAGCCTCTTGTCCAGAATGTTCTTGCGGAGAAGGTATCCCTTCGCGGCAGCTTCGAATTTGATGACCGAGTTCCTGACGAAGAGGAAGCGCTTGCGGTCTTTGCTACCCCTCCAGACTCTTTGGATGGTGGTCGCAGCCCTGACCTGTCGTGCCTCCTCAGCGCGTTCTCTGGTCATGTAACCTCTAGCCAATGACTGAACCGAGATGACAGCTTCGCGCATCTCGAGATAGACGCGGCGGTAGTACTTAGCACGAAGGTTCTTCTGGATCATAACGGCCGCATCGTTGAGGCGAGCAGTACGCAGGTTCTCAAGGAATGCAAGCATACCAGCGCGGAAGAAGATCTTGGTCAGACCCATCTGGTACTTGTCGGTGCCATCGTTCTTGCCAGTGCCCAGAGCCTTCTTCAGAATGGCTGTGGCCATGTTGCGAATTTCCGGTGTCCATTCGGAGGACCTGACCAACATGTAGTAACGGAGGGCGAATTCTTCGTACGTCCATCGGGTAGGGTAACCGGCACAACTGATTCTGACCGTCTCGAGGACACCGCAAGCACGCAATTGACTCAGAACCATGGGTCCATCAAATTGCCAGGCAGCCTTTGCCTCGTTGGGCTTGATACAACGGATATAGTGAACATCAGTCGAATTGATGGTTTGCATGAGCTCGATGAGCGAAGACTTGAAGATACCACCAAGCGTTGGCTTTCGGTTGGTAGCCACCCTGCGTCCAGCTGAGACTGCAGCACCCGGTTTGGCAGAGGCAGTGCTGGCTGTCTCCTTTTCTCGGATCGAAGCAGCAGTGTCCAACACTTCAGTCAAGAACTTGTTGCTTGAGGCCTTGAGGACTTCCATGTGCTCGTCGGGCACAGTATCTCTGTTCTTCTCAATGAAGCCATCAGACTCGTATGTGACGTCGACGGCGTAGTGGCAAACGGTGAAGGCAGACTTTCCAAATCGAGGCTTCTTGTAGAACTTGTGCTTGTCTCCCGAGTAGTTGTGGTGGAGCTTGGTGACAAACTGCTCGTCGGAACCCATAGGCAACCTAGACTCTTCATCCAAGAGGGACAGGATACCGAGCTTGCCCTCAATCAGGTCGATACACGGTTGGTTGTCGGCAAAGTCGATAAAAGTCCAATCGATCTTTTCACGCATGTATTCTTCCTGCTCGAGCTTGAAGACGTGTGCGTTGAACTCTTGCTGCAATTTCTCATTGGCATAGTTGATACAGAACTGCTCGAAAGAGTTTTTTGCAAAGTGCTCGAAACCGTAGATATCCAAAACACCGATGAAGGTGTGGGCAGACGCAATAACCTCTTCTGTGGCTAAACTCTCGTTGGTTCGCTCTACTAGCCAGTCGAACAGACTTGAATAGATGAATTTGGCAACCGAGTCTCGGACGACGATAGCTTGTTGTTGTGTCAGGTTGGAAACAATCTTTTCTCCTCTGGTAATGAGTTGCTTCTTTACAATCCACTTGGCAAACGTGTTTGCGTCAATTCCGAGCAGGGCACAGGCCTTGACGAGAGAGGGCTCCTCGGGAGAAAGATTTGAGTCTGTTCGTGTCGCAGTGATCTTGACATCTCCCATGTGCAAAAGGGCCGCAAGCAGGCGCCAGATGCCGTCTTGGGTTTCGGACGAAACACCAATCTTGGTCAGCGATTGCTTTGTCGCCTTGAATTCAGCAACGTCGTCCATGCCCTCAATAACGGGAGCGCTACCCTGGTTGAGGTAGCTGAACTCCTCGACCGACTTGAGCGAAAGCTCCTCACGCTCCTCGTCGGTAGCACCGGCTACCAGCTGGTAGAAAACGTGGTAGTTGCGCTCCTTAAGCGGCTGGAACACCAGTCTTGACCGTTCGAGCAGATATGTCCTGATCTTGGCACCGATAATGTCCGTCTGCTTGTTGAACATGATTTCAATGTATTTACCGAAACGAGACGAGTTGTCGTTTCGCGTGGTCTTCGCGTTACCAAAGGCTTCCATGATGGGATTGGTAGCCAGAATTTGCTCTTCTGTCTCACTCATCTGGTCGGACTTGCCTCTCCGCTTGCCCGGGTTGTCGGGAGACTCTCGTGTGGCAAAGTATCGCATGATGTATTTGGCGCTGACCGTCTTACCAGCACCAGACTCTCCAGAAACGACAATGGTCTGGTTCTTCTGGTCGCGCAACATGTCGCTGTGGCATGTTAGTCACTACTGCCCAAGTTCCGTGCCAGTGGCGGAGCGGGAGGGAAATTCTTACGCAAAAGCCTCTTCAGCAATGGCGAACAAATGCGGAGCGCCATATGATCTCTGTTTGCCAGCATAAACTTGTACCATGCCGGGAACATATAGGGAGTCGACGCGGGCGAAGGGATTCGTTGCAATCAGGACAATACCCGAATATGTGTAGATCTCTTTTTGTAAGTAACGAAGCTTAATGGCCTGGAGGACTGCATGCTGGTCAGTATGACATGCGAATTTGTCTGTGTGTGTAGAGAGGAGGTCGTACCAGCCGGTTCGTTAAGATGCGACAAGTTGGTCAAGTCGTCGCTAGCCTCAAGCATGGCGGGGTTCATCAATGGCGGCAGTTTGTCGTCGTTGCCAGTCTGGATGGCGTCGAGAGTCGTCTCGACTGTCTTGGTCTGTACAATACATGATCAGTATCCTCTTCCAACAGGCTTCGCCGTCCATGGGTGTGGGTGTGGGAGTACCTCGCCATTTTCCAGAGTGAAGACCAGCGTCACCTTATCCCCCGCAATCTGCTTGTCCGTCACCTCGGAGGCAACCCAGCCCTCGGTGGTGTCGGGCTGCCATGCGCGGGTGCCGATATCGTAGATGTGAGCCATGGTGGGCAGTCGCAGGCGTCGTCTCCTGCGTCGTCTATGTCCTCCAAATGGCGGTGCGGAATATCAGGGTCCAAAGCGGCTCCCTGTAAGGAGGGGAGGGGGGGGGCGGATGGTCAACGCTCAGCTCGCGATATAAGTGCGGCCGCTGGCTTTGTTGTCGTGAAGCTACTGCTGCTGCTCGTCGTCGTGGTCAGCAGTGGATGGCGCTGCAGGTCACAGGCTTGACAGCATCCCCAGGAGTGAGAAGGACAAACGGTGTGGTTGGAAACATGCGAACACCTGCCAGCACTTGATTCGACTTTCTCTTGGTTGCGCTAGACGGGCCTCTCACCGCCAGCACGCCGCTTAAGCGCACAGGCCATGCCCCAGGGGCCCTACCCAACCACCAACCACGGCCACGCAGACTCTCGTCTCACAATATGCACCTCCTCGACGCTGCATGCGAATAAGCCGCACCCCCATGTATCGATGTGTCGACCGATCTGTGTGTATAGGTGCCTCTCCCTCCCGTACCTGTGTGCCTCTCTCTATGCGTGCGTGTCCATACGGCAACCTCAGACACTGGTCTACCATATTCGACTATCCGCACTACGCCGAGCCATTCGCTCCCCACTCCCCCTCTCCAAGCCCATGCCATTCCCTGCCCTGCAAATCCGTCATGCATGGCCACATCGCCGGCCTGACCCAGCCCGTCTACCTCCTGAAACCAGGTTGCCTCATTTGCCTCGTCTCGTCCATCCGAGACATGTATATACATAGTACATACAAAGACAGTCTCGCACTCTCCATGTCTTTGTCGAGCGAGAAATCCTCCCGTCACCCGTCACACGTTTGCGTCATCTGACAAGTACATGTCCATAGATAGACAGCATGACATGGCATGCATACATATGCTCCACTGTATCACGTGCTCTCATACACCTCAGCTCCTACGGTACTCTGCACCCCTCGCAGCCACCACCCTTGTGCCATCACAAACACTAAAACAACAGCATGCGTTTGCACAAACTCATCTCACCTCGTTTAGACGTATTACCTGGTTCACTCCGGTTTCATCAATCATGCATTCTGTCTCTATGTGTATTTAGCAATGGCACTCCCCAGACCCCAGCACACTTTTATACCAAGCAAGCCAGTGCACAAACAAATCCAGCAAACACGACATATGCCCTTTTTTGCTCTGCATGCATTACACACAGACTCAACGTTGAAGTTTTTACACAGCGCCCCACCCTAGTTTCCCGTTTCCCTTTTTGAAGAAGAATTGTTGAATTGAAAGAGGCGTCATACTTCGAGACACAACAAGAGGAGAAATCACACGCCTCAAACACGTTCGCTTCGTTCCCTCACCTTGCTGAGTCTGAGGCACTGGTCGGAGACGAGCCGACCCCTAGTACAAGACCCTCGTTCGGATACACGCTGCAACCAGCCCTGTTAGCCATGGCCTACACCAAGAATGATAATAGAGCAAAGACTTACACGACAACTCCTCCAAGCTCGTGAATATATCCCGAATCTCACTCTCTTTGACCTCACTGATATCTGCCATCAGATAAGCAACATCGCCTCTTGAGTCCGACATTTGCTTCTCAATGTTGTGGTGCAGCAGAATGCCGTTGACCTGCCTCAGCACACCAGGCACGTTCTTGTGGATATAAATCACACGCATGCAGTCGGGCTGGTCGAGCGTCAAGCTTCGGAGATTGACCTCGGGCATGTTGACGGCGCCAAGCGTCGTGCCTTCATTGACATAGCGGACTAATGCTGTGCTGACCTCGACGCCGATTGCGCTCTGCGCTTCCTCGGTACTGCCGCCAATATGCGGTGTGAGGATAATATTCTTGAGACCCACAAGATCCTTTGTCCACGTGTTTAGCTCGTTGCTGAAGTAGTCACCGTTACCGGCAGGCTCGTTGGGGAACACGTCGATGGCTGCACCCGCCAGCTTGCCGGAGCGGCTGGCTTCAATCAACGCCGCAATGTCAATGACGGTACCGCGGGCGTTGTTGATGAGGTAGCTGCCGTCCTTCATCTTTGCAAACTGCTCTTTGCCAATCATGTTCTTGGTCTCGGCTGTCGCGGGCACGTGTAGAGACACAAAATCGGCCTGTGCGAGAAGGTCATCCAAAGACGGTACTTGTCGCGCGGTTCCCAGGCCCATGGTGGTCAGTACATCGTAGTAAATGACGTTCATGCCCATGGATTCTGCCAGCACACTGAGTTGCGAACCAATGTGTCCGTATCCGACTATGCCCAGTGTCTTGCCACGAATTTCCCAGCATCCCTTGCTGACCTTATTCCAAGTACCGTTGTGGAGCTCCATGGAGCGGTCAGTGAGCTGGCGAGCGAGCGCAATGATTTCTGAGATGACCAACTCGGCAACCGAGCGCGAGTTGCTAAACGGCGAGTTGAAGACGGCGATACCCTTGCTGGCAGCAGTCTGGAGGTCGACCTGGTTGGTTCCGATGCAGAAGCAGCCGATGACAATGAGGTTCTTTGCTGCCTCGAGTACCTTCTTGGTGAGCTTCGTCTTGGACCGAATTCCAATCACATGGATATCGCGAATCTTCTCAATCAACTCATCCTCTCCCACACTGGCCTTGATCGCCTCGACCTGGTAGCCCTGGCCCCTCAAGATATCCACACCAGCCTCGTTGACATTTTCCAAGAGAAGGACCTTGATGTCCTTGGTGTCAAACGGCTTCAGCTGTTTAGCCAGCTGCTGTGCATGCGACGTGCCGGGTAGGTTCGGGGTCCGACCATCTCTAGAGTTGGCAGACGGTGGTTGCCTGAATGTCGAGGGTGGGCTGTGGAACGAGAGGGTTGGGCTGGTACTGATGTTGAGGCTGTTGGATACGCTGCGTGAGATTTGGCTAATGCTGCCAGCAATGTCTTGGGCGGGAGTCATGATGGGCGCGCGCGGGCGTGATTGCGGAGGTTGCTCGGGGGAGAGGTGGGGGGATGCTACAACTCAAACAGGTCGTACAATCCGGAGGCTCAAAAACTCAGACTATAAATACCGCCGCGTTTCTACTACGGATACTAAAATGGGTTGCGTACCAAATGAATCACGCGGTAATATCAGGACGGGTTCTGCAAGGCTGCAAACGTCAGCCGAAGAAAGGGAGTAAGTAGCGTCGACTGGTGAGCAACAGCAATTTCTCAAGGGATGCTTTCCATTTTAAATCAATACGTGTTCACTGCGTGGTTAAATCTCCGACTGCTATGACACCTCTACTTTGACTCAGTGGGCGTCTGACCAGACCTTTTTCAAAAATTTCTCAATTCCTCCGATGATGCCATACCGCTCTAGCCTCTACCCCACTACCGCCGCCAGCCACTCGCTTGCTTGAGTCCTCCGCTTTTCGGAAGTCTAAATTCAAACTAGAATGCCTGGCAACAGACGCGCTACGAATAATCACTCATCATCTAAGCACAGTACATTGCGACATACAGACGTCGTTGCATTCATTATCTATTCAGCTCCTTGTATTTCTGCGTGGAAAGACTGCCGAGGCCGATCAACACACCAAGAGGGCGCAATTCGTTGCCGCTTTCAAACATAACCACCAGTAGTCTTCTACAACTTCTGCTCGTTCATTGGCCATTGGTATCCTGGGCCTGCATTAGCAAATTATTTCTAGTGCACTATAGAGATCATGTCTTACCTGCTGCGTCGCTGAACTTGTATCCATAAGAAGAAGTGAAGTCGTCCAATACGGCGGGACCACGAGAGCCTGGCATGTAATTAGCAGTTGTACGATTCATATCACCTTATTTCGCCTACCGTATGGGTACTCCATGGGGATGATCTCCTTGTTGTCGTCCAGGTAGTGCAGCAGAGGAGTGAAGATCCTCCAGCTAGCATCGAGCTCATCGTCACGAACAAAGTTGGAGTGGTCGCCCTTGAGCGCGTCGAGAATGAGCGATTCGTATGCCTCTGGGATCTTCAGGTCGGAGAATCGCCGCCTGTAGGTAAGATCAAGCTCTGTGACAACGGTCTGCATGCTGAGACCGGGCAGCTTGGAGTTCATCTTAATGTAGACACTCTCGTTGGGCTGCACTCGGATGACAAGCTCATTACGGGGAATGTCCTTGAAAATACCCGAAGTGACATCCTTGAACTGGATGCGGACCTCGGTCTTTTGCTCGTTGAGAGCCTTTCCGGCCTTGAGGATGAAAGGCACACCGTCCCACCTCTCGTTTTTGATGTAAGCGACCATGGAAGCAAAGGTGGGGCATCGCGAGTCCTTGGGCACCGTGTCGTCCTCCTTGTAGCCTGGCTTCGTTCCATCCAGCGACTTTCCGTATTGTCCGATGATGACATTCTTGGGCTCGATGGAGGCCATGCCACGGAGGACACGCACCTTCTCGTCACGGATGTCTTCGGCTGAGAAGGAGATTGGTCGCTCCATAGCAAGAAGCGTTAGTACTTGCAGCAAATCTAGAATTGTTAGTGAATTCTTCTTTCTTTTCGAATTTTTGTTTTGTCACTCACGGTTCTGCATGACATCACGGATGATGCCAAACTCGTCAAAGTAACCTCCTCGTCCTTCGGTGCCAAAAGGTTCCTTGAAGGTGATCTGCGCTCATCAGTATCTCCATCTCCAGACATGCTCAGATTGCCATACCTGAACGTTGTCGATGTGGTTCCTGTTCCAGGTTGCGCCAAAGAACTCGTTACCGAATCGAAGAATGAGAATGTTCTTGACCATCTCCTTACCCAGGTAATGGTCAATTCGGTAGAGCTCATCTTCAGACCAGTCTGGAGCCAATGCCTTTTGCAACTCTCTTGAACTTGGGAGATCCTTGCCGAATGGCTTCTCGACCTGTACAATTGCAGTGAGCGGCATGAAACTGCATTGGTGAATGCATTTGACTTACAATGACACGGGCAATGCCGCTCTTTGGGTAGCAATTGCGCTTCAAGTGCTGAGAAACTGTGATGAAGACACTGGGAGGAAGAGCCATGTAGAAGACGCGGTTGGTCTCCTTGCGGCCCTTTTCAATCTCTTGCATGTGCTTCTCGAGCTGGATGAATGAGTCGTCCTGGTCGTATTGACCCGAGACATAGGTGCAGAAGTTGCAGAATTCGTCCAGCTGCTTCTCCAGGTCCTTTGTGGGGGTCTTGATGTACGACTTGACGCGCTTGAGGTATTCCTCGCGGTCCATCTTGGTCCGCGCATATCCGACGATGCTGATGTTCTTGGGGAGGAAGTTGTTTCGGTGCTGTATCGATGGTCAACGGAGGTGGAATACGATTTTGGCCGCGTAACCTACAAGGCCGAAGAGAGCTGGGAACTGCGGTGATGTTAGTTTGACGTGTCTACCGATTAGGCATGGGTATGTACGTACAGTCTTCTTCTTGGCTAAGTCACCAGAGGCGCCGAGAACAACAATGATGGTGTTGTCCTTGAGCTCCATGTTTCTGCGAGAGCACGTAAATTAGCGGCGGAGTTCAGAAGGTCTCAGTGATGGCTTATTGGATTCGGGTATAGAGCAACCCCTCCATTGAGAGCAGCAGCATTGTTCACCGGGAAAGTGCGGCCGGAGAAATTGAGGCGAGACTGAGGAAGGCTCCTTGCAAGCGGTGGGACGCGAGCTGTGAAGACAAGTGAAGCTACCTACCCGGCATTGACCACCTCGTGTTGAGGCTGGATAACTGTATCGGCCATGGTAAAAGGGTGGTTCGGTGTGCAATCGCTCTGCAGAAGGCGCGGTCGCGAGGTGACAGCTCAATTAAGGGCTGCAGTGGGCAATGAGAGTCAGGGGTGGAAGAGGAGTCTTGAGGGAAGAAGAGAAGCTACGGGTAGGGCGTGGTGAGTGGAAAGAAAAGCTCCAGCGACTGGTGGGGTTATCGGACATGCTCTAGCGGTTTACAGGCCCTCGTGGTGGTGACGTTTTAGCCCCAATTTGCCGCTCAGACGCCGGGGGATATGATAGTACCCTCACTGACAGACACAGACACACACGGCCTGCCCACCCTCGCGTCTCAGTGCCGTCTGACGTGGTTAAAAAGGGCCTTGGGCCGTCAGTCAACATCCGGGCTATTTGGCACAATCACTAAGCCGCCGCATCTCTCGCAACGCACCTCCGGTCCACGCCAGCCCACCAAGCCGCCGCCGGCGGAAGAGGCTGGTCCAAACTCGGCGAGTCCTGTCGCGGACAAGGCGATGGCTACCTTGGCCTTGCACTGCTTCGGACATCCGTCACTAGCTGGAACACGACAGATTTGCATGGCTGGTCGGCTCCAGAGTGTTGTGCCATGTTTGTGAGAGCGCTCGCTATGTTGCGTTGCGTTGCATTGAGCTTCCGGTCGCGCCGTCGTCATGCGGGCAACCAACTACTTACCCCGCTATCAAGCAAAGCTGTCCGAGTCCACCACCTCTGCACCCTACCACCCTCGCCCTCACCACCACCTGCAGATACGATTTAGAGTATACACAGACTAGGGTGCGTCTGCGCGCCTCGCCTTCTTGGCCACTTGCAATTCAGATCGTCACATTCCTCCGGCCCCTCCTTGCGTATCCAGACCAACTGGGCTGCATTGGTAAGCTAGCTGCCATGGTGGGGCCCGCAAGCTGTAATGCACGATTCCCACTCAAGCACCACCCGACAATGCCGCCCTGACGCGAAGCCATTACACCTACCACGCCGAATCGCCGCGCGGGACTTGTGCCGACTGTCTTCGCTAACCACTCGTCCGTCGGGACAATACTGTGATTCGCTCTCGTCCGCTCTGTATTTAGCCTCATTTGTTGCAACGATGCACCATTGAGGCCGCACTCCTTTCGCACCCAATACATATCAGCCTTACACACACTTTTGCGTGGGGGTGCGTGAGCTCTTCACCCACCGCCGCGGCGCGGGAGCGGAACCAATACTTGCCCAGTAGGTCCGGCCTGGGCCGGATACTGACCAGATTGGCCGACATCGAAACTAGCACCAAGTTTCATACCTGGAACGTCACAAGCCATCCTCCGCATCAAATATGCAATGCAAAGTAAGCATCAAGCGATCCACTTGCAAGTCACGCGGGGACAATGGTCCAAAGGCGAAAAAGAAAGGACAAGCACGCATACGATTACTACACCAGAGGATTCATTAGTCTACCTAGCCCCATGGTGAATACACAATCACACAAGTAACTACGCTAGCTATAGTGCTCTTTTGTTGGCATTCACGAAAGCTCTTACTTCCATCTCCATCATATCCACCGAACATGATACATGCCGTTTACATGGTGCCGTAGTTATAACTGGCATCTGCTCGACCCCAAGTAGTCGTACACAGCGTTCGATGGGTGTATCCGCCTCCGCATTGCAACTCAAGGCTCTCACATTAGCGTTTGGGTAACCCCCACAGGTCATTGGCGGCGAAGAGAGCTTCAACACAGCTGTGGTTCCCATGGCGGCCCTCAAAACCAGTTTGGGAGCAGAAGCAAAGCAAGTACAGTGTATTAGCCACTGGAAACATTGGGGAAATTTAGATTGTTTTGAAGTGACGCAGATCAGAGACTCAATAAGGCCTCCTTACTTACTTCGCTGCCCTTGTGGTCCTGGGGCTGAAAGGTGTAGATGCACAGATCTCCCGCGTGAACTCCGCAGTTTCAGAGTTTCATGGTTTCGAGGCGCACGACCTTACTTGTACTCATAGACTAGCTCCCATCTGGAAAGTCATTCAGCGCATGTGCATGTAGTTTGGTGACAACCAATCAGAGTTAGCCACAGTATTCCGTATCCTAGGCTTGACACTCGACCGTCCCGCTATGCGTGGAGATAATTCTTTGTGTAATATCAAAAACGAGTTTGTCGGAAATGCCTCACTTGTTACGCTAAACAGAACTAAAGGTAGTTTCTCTTGTTGTGCTGTGATTGGTATATTGGGCTGTGACTACTGGATGCGATCGAGCAACTGGTTCCCTTTGACGGCGCGTATATAAAAGCTTTGCTTGTTGTAAGCTTGATTGCAGGCCTTTGCTGTGACCCTCGATGCATTGTATGCTGAGCAGCAAATGAAATGCTGGTGATCCTACTGATGTGAGAGGGTACACTGCCTTGCAGCATTATAGCTTCCAGCCACATAGGACCACGTGATTCAACCTTGTGGACACTCAGTCCCAATCTTCATCCTCATCTTCCTGCTCCTTTGCTTTGCTTCGCTGCAGCCTTTGTCTCTCATCCTCCTCGTTGACCTTGTTTCTTGCAAGTACATTTGCTCGAATAAGCCTGGCCTCCAGATCGCGAGTCGTAAAGGTTTGCTCAGTGTGGCCAAGCCCCTCAAATCCAATAATACGATCAGCTCCCACACCGTCAATGAAGGCAATGACACATGGCAACACCTGGATACCCAGACGAGTGACAAGAAAAGGGCAGTTATCAACGTTGATCCTGAGAAATCGGGCCTCATAGTGTGAAGGGGCCAGTGACTGTTTGGTTTCAGCAAAACAGTCTGATTGTAATAGGGAGTGGTTTTTACCTCGAGATGAGTATCCATGATGCGGCAGCGATTGAAGTCGGGCTTGAAAAAATGCACCACACATAGTTTAGTGCTTGTTGTGATGTCCATCAAAACCTTCTCATCTTTAATCTCAGAGTATGTCCCATGGTCGCTCTCTTTCAATCGTCGCGCCTTGTCGTACTCTTGATGCAACTGTTGAAGTCGTTGCTCGCGGAATGCATCTAACTCCTCGTCATTTTCCAGGGAGGCGATAAGTGCATCCTCGTCCGAATCATCTTCTCGTGCAGCCTTGTCGACGAGCGAAGCGACTTTTGGGTCAAGAGCCGCCATTTCGGAAATTGCCCAGGTCACTTGTTGAGCGGTCAATCAGGGGAAAGAAAGTAGCGGTGCGATAAGACAGGTCACGTGGCGATAAAGAACCCCCAGTGAAGATCATCCGTCCATGTATTCAAGTATCTCAGTGAGGCAAGTATTTGCTGAAAACGCAGCGCTAGATGTACTCTTCTTAACACAAGTCCTGCATCACAGCTGTACGATATAGTTTATTTCTGAGGCCAAAAATAGAGCCGGATGCAGGCCCGGGTGCGGGTTGCGGTGCTGACATGTACATACGGTTTTCTCGTGTTCAAAGGCAGTTTAGTGGCATTTGAAATTACCACGGCTGTAAGCCAACGACTCCAAACCAGGGGAGACTGCATCGCTGTGACCCACCCCATTCGCGTCCCTGCACATCCTTCTAGTAACGCTCGCCTTCTCCCTCCTAGGTCCCACCCTCCTGTTCTCTCTTTGCTTCTTTCCTTTCCTCCCCTCAACAACCACATTTTCTGTGGTCGCACCGTCGCCGCTACATAGCTGTCCTTATCGCTGGACTTTCCTGTCGTTGCCGCATACCACCTCCGATTATTGTGAACACATTTCTTCTCTTTCATAATGTCCGACGACAAGAAGAGCGACGACTACAGGGTCGACATGCCCTCGGGCAAGGAGTTCCGCGCGCCCTCCCCGTTGCCTCGCGCGTCCAATTCACATCGGGGCGGGTCCACGTCCATAACGGAGAACCCAGTCGCTGCCATCCTGGCCTACTGTGGTTCCTCCATTCTGATGACCGTTACGAACAAATACGTCCTCTCTGGCGTTGACTTCAACCTCCCTTTCTTCCTTCTCTGCGTACAGGTATGTCGGCTTCATAGCCTACAAGACGGATTCTTTTTAACACACAACAGTCTGTTGTCTGCGTTGCAGCAATTTCGATATGCAAGAGCGCTGGTATCATCACATACCGCGACTTCAACAGCGATGAAGCAAAGAAATGTACGTTTATCATACTTCGCGGCTCAAACTTGGTCTAACAGCAGCAGGGTTTCCCATCTCTCTTCTCCTCATCGGTATGATCTATACGAGCACCTGGGCTCTCAAGTTCCTCTCGATTCCCGTCTACACCATTTTCAAGAACCTTACCATCATCTTGATCGCATACGGAGAGGTTCTCTGGTTCGGAGGTGCTGTCACGCCAATGGCGCTCTTTTCTTTCGGATTGATGGTCTTCAGCTCCGTCATCGCGGCCTGGGCAGACATTCAGCACGCTTTGTCAAGCATGGGACAGTCTACAAGCGCATCCACAGACGCCATGTCCACTCTGCACGCTGGCTACCTCTGGATGATGTTCAACTGCTTGTGCACGGCTACTTATGTTTTGGGTATGCGCAAGCGCATCAAGCTCACCAACTTCAAGGACTTTGACAGTGAGTTTATTCTGGCTCGCTACAATGAGCGGTCTGCTAATTCTAATCAGCCATGTACTACAACAACCTCCTCACCATTCCTATCCTGTTGGTTGCCTCGATCCTCGTCGAAGACTGGTCCTCCGCGAACATCCAGAAGAACTTTCCCCCTGACCAGCGCAACACCGTCATCACCGTCATGATCGTGTCTGGTCTCTCCACAGTCTTCATCTCATACACTTCCGCCTGGGCTGTCCGTGTCACCTCGTCTACCACGTACTCCATGGTTGGCGCTTTGAACAAACTCCCCATCGCTCTCAGCGGTCTGATCTTCTTCGATGCGCCCGTCACCTTTGGTAGTGTTTCTGCCATCTTTGTCGGTTTCGTCAGCGGTCTGGTTTACGCGCTAGCCAAGATCCGACAGAACAGCCAGCCCAAGACGGTTCTCCCCACCAGCAACATCCCGCTCAGCGCCAGCAGCAGGAGCATGCAGGACAGCTTGAAGTCATAGAGGCTGTCAAAGGAGCACGACGAATACTATCAGACATGAAGGAAAATGACTCTGGGTCCTTTATTTGTGGCATTTTGCGTGGTTTCGGGTGCAGAACATGGCTTGTTTTTACTCCCAATTCGGCACTTGACTGAAAAGGGAGGGTTGATTTCTTTGGGTATTTTCATGTACCTTTTGTGCCCTTGGGCATATTACCTACACCATTTAACACATTAGATCAGGCTTGGCGTTCCGGGCAAAGGCAGCGAGCCATGACGTCCAAGACAGTGGAGTAAAAAGAGGAGTGAATCGATTGATGTATTAGGAACTTTTATCATATCAAGAATGTTTAAACTTTAGAAGGAAACTTGATCTCATTACCAATTTTCTATATCGCCTATGTCGTCACTGAAAAGGAAGAAACAAAAAAAAGGAAAGAAGAAAACAAATCTCAATCCCTAATCTCCCACGCCCGCCCCGTCTCCCTCTCCCAAGCTCTAAACCCCCGTGTCCCCCCAACATACCCACCTCCCCCCCTTCTTCCTTCTCGTCCCCCTTCCCCTCCTCCTCCACGCCCAACCTCAATCCTAACCTCCACCTCCCCCCGTTCATTCACCGCATACTGCCGCACCACCTCACTAATCCTCACACTAGACCCGGGTTCCTGCCACTCCCCCCTCAACCTTACACTCGCTCTCACATCCGCATACTGTCCCTGCTGCACCAGCTGGCTTACTACGTCCCGGAAGCGCATGTCGCCTGCTACCGTGGCGCGCAGCTGGTGTGTGGACGAGGGAGTGTCGATGCGGATGTGCAGTGGTGTTAGGGTAGGGGGTAGTATGAGGATGGAGGAGGAAGTGTGGGTGGATGGGAGGTTGGCGAATGTGGTATGGGGTAGTTTGAAGGATGTGCGGTGGAGAGGTGAGAGTACATTGCTGCTGCTGCTGTTGTTGGCGTTGTTGTTGGCATTGGTGTTTCTGGGGGGTGAGTGTTTTACGTGGGTGAGACTGGAGTCGGATTCGGATTGCAGGTAGGTGTCTTCTGTTTGATCGAAGTCTGAGGAGGTGGGCGAAGGATCTGCGTAGATTGAGTAGCGGCGGGCCGGACGCGGGTGATGATGGTGCTGATGCTGGTGAGGTGTCATTGGGTGGGCGTGTCGGTGATCTCTGGGGATGAACGAGGGGAGTTGTACGCGAGATGCACCTGATACAATGTAGTTTGTGCGTGAGAAGGCTGGTGGGATGGAGTGACGGTGGAAAGCATCAGGGTCGAATAAGTGATCGAACATTGTGTCTTTTTTAGTTGCTATGCAGTGTCTATCAAGACGGGCAAGGGAGGTAAGAACGCTCGTTTGGAAAAGCTAATTCAATCCTTCATACAGAAAGAACAGAAGAGATGCAGAGGAAAGAAAATGGGATGTTCACGAATTTGACGTGGACTACTGCGCTTAATATCCTTTTCTTCCGGCCCGGAATCATGCAGTACCGCTTGACTTGGGAAACGAAATATCGGAATGATACATATTCGTGCGACCCAATCTCGGAATTCGACTGGACTCGTGATTGCTGCCACGACCCGGACCTGCAAGCTTTGATAGCGTGTTATCGTTTGTTTGCTTGGGCAGCATGGCATTCGCTTGCACGCTTGTGTGATTGAAGTCTCTGCGGTTTGATCGCTTTCCGTTGGGAAGACGGAGCTTTCATGATTGTAGAGGCAAACCAAACCGACTCTCCCTGCTATTCTGTGACATTGACTCGAACGTGTTACTACATACCACGAAATGATAAAGAAAAAAAAGGACATGACCATCAACACCGTTCCTGCGCAAGCCTAACCAAAGACAGTTGACACCCTTATCCTGACATTTCAAAATCTCAGCAAAAGAAGTGCGGCTTTCGGGGTAAAATAGCTCATAGAAGCTAAGCAAAACTGGAGGTGGTTTGGGGCTCTTGTGCTTCGAGGGTCTGTCGCATGCTCTGCAAGCTCGAAAATCGATTCGCTTAGCCGCCCATTTGACATCTTTTGCCTGCACGCTTCCGGAGGAATTAGCCCTCTACGCCTCGCCGACCTTGGCAGCACCTCCGCTCTTCTTCTTCTGCTCTACCTTGAGCAATAGGGCACGGTTGATATGCGGCAGAACACCTCCAAAGGCAATGGTGGCACGGATAAGTGTATCGAGTTCTTCATCACCTCGGATGGCGAGCTGGAGATGGCGTGGCGTGATGCGCTTGACCTTGAGATCCTTGGCGGCGTTGCCTGCAAGCTCGAGAACCTCAGCAGTCAGGTATTCAAGAACGGCAGTCAGATAGATGCTGGCTTTGGCACCGATGCGCGTCTTCTGGCGCGTGAGATTCCGGAGGTGACGCTTTATGCGACCGCAAGGGAACTGTAGAGGAGGAGTCATGTTAGCGCGTCGTCCCTGTGCGCAAGCTGTCAAAGTATGGGCGGGGTGTCGTCGGGCGATGACGCGTGTAGGGCATCAACTCACTTGAAGGCCGGCTTTGGCGGAGTGCGATTTTGGGGTCTTGACTTGCGAATCGCCCTTTCCACCAGTCTTGCCTCCTGTCTTTCCTATGCATCTTTGTCAGCCCATTGCGATGTTGCAGGGCGCGCGGCAAGTCAGCGCGTACCTTTACCACCGCCAGCCATGTCTGGAGATATATCTTAGGGCTATGTTGGGATCAATAGTATGTGCGAATGTGCGCGACCCGGTTGGCGGAGTCTGGAGGTGGATTCGATGTCGTGGTGGTTGGCGGGGGGTGGGGTGAATGTGGTAAAGTCTTGCCTGGGAAGGTTCCAATGTTGTGACAAGGTCGTAGCGTCGACCGCCTTTGTACCAATCGGGAAGGCTCCACTTGGCATGAGCGAAAGTCAAGCCCTGGTATCTGATCACAGGACTGCGCGTGAAATAGTCGCCTGTGCCACAGTAAGATGGGTGCTGCCCTGGCTCTTTCGGTGATTTGCGTGTGACATGATGCCTGTTAGCCGTGGTTGGGGGTGGGTGGCTGGTGGCTGGTGTGCATGCGCTGGGCCGGCTCGTCGTGCAATTCCCAGCACAATGCTAGCTGCGAACAGAGAGCATCAAAACAGAACCAAGCGATGACCAGCCAATAAATAGAGAAACAGGGCAGAATCCAATGGCCTAGTGAGCACTATGCAATATGCAAGTGTTGGATATGCAAGTGCTGGATACTGCTCGCACTCAAGGCTTGAGCCCAAAGTGTCTTCCTGTTCTGGGCTGAGCGCCGCGCAAGCTTACTGGAAGGTTCAGGTCATCTTGTATCAACGCATGACTGGGTGATATGTCAGTTATGTGATCAGGCTTGGAGGGCCGGTAATTGAGGGGTGACAGTGTATGTTGTGTCGAGTGACGTAACATATGTACAAAATGCACAGATGAGAAAGGAAAATTGGTAAAGCTTGGACAGGAGATGACATAATTAAGAAAGGAGATAGGGAGAGGGGATAGGAAGAATGAGAAAAGAGACTCACAAGTGAATCAAGCTGGCTGGAATTGTGCCATGGACATGTTAGCCAGTACATCCAGGTGCCGGTTTGGGACAGGCGTGGATTTGCGTAGGCAGCTCCTGGCTGATATACAGAGCGTTGACGGAGGTAGGTCGAGTAAAATGGTGACAAGAAGACTTGGAGTAGCTAGTGTGACGCTGTTGAGTGGATAGACAACATGCTCAAACTGGGCATGTGCAATGGGAGCATTGTGCATGTTGGCAGCACTGTGAAGACGCTCCATCTGTTCGCAGCGTTGGTGATGGGGCCCGTGCGCCAGGGTCCCGCCCCGGCGCTACCTTACCACTGCATGGCACCCTCCCCTGTGCAACGGAATCGCCATGTGCATGTTGCTGCAGCTCTCGAAGCCAGCTGCTTGAGCGCATCCACCCCATATTCACTGCTCTCTCCTCCTCCAGCTCCAGCCTCCTCCCCCCTCCGCCTCCCTATCCCCCACTTGCGCCCTGAAGTGGGAGAGATTCTCTGTTAGCGACACGTCGACCGCGCAGTTGCCGACCCCCGACGCCGCATGCCAACACCAGCTCTGACCCTCACAGACTGCTCAGTGCGCCGCCACAGGATTTCCGTACCCATCTCATGGCCTGGCAATCGCCCTCGGCCATGAACGGCAGCGGTGCCAATGGAGGCGCTGACGGGAATGCGCCCGCCGGTACCGAATATACTCTGCAGGGTATGCTGTCTTCTTTTATCCTCGACTGGTAGCGCTTCGCCGGCGGGACAGTAGTGGGCTAACCCAACGGCCAGGTGTTATGCGATTTCTCCAGCTCGAATGGCACAACCACGAGCGTGCCCGCAATGCTTGGGACATTGAGCGCGCAGAAATGAAGGCCAAGATTGCAAAGCAGGAAGGCGAGGTCCGCAGTGCGAAGAAGCTCAACGACCAACTCAACAAGCACATCCGCATGCTCGAGCAGGCCCTCACCAACGAGAGGAAAAATAAGGCCAACGCTGCAGGCGGCGACGCTGCTGACGACAAGAACGACCCCAAGGGCAAAAAGACTGGCGCCGGCCTGACCAAACGTGCGTACACAATAAACATGTCATGGCGGGCCCCTGGTATACTGACATGTCAATACAGCCCAGAACACCAAGCACAACTCCTTCCTCGACGTCGACTCCGAGTTCCTCGACCGCTCCGAGGCTGATCGTGATGGTCTGCGGGAAAAGTCGAAGCTCTACCTCACAAAATGCGTTGAAGAGATTACATATCTCCTTACTCCCCCGCCCCAACCCCAGCCCCAGCAGCAGGGCATGCAAGCCCTCGCAAACGGCACTGGATTCATGGGCCATGGAGATGCCTCTATGGAAGACATCTACCTGCAACAACAACATCGCCAGAGGCTGCAGTCGCACCTTCCCACCATGCCGGGACCCCTGCCCAACTACCAGCCCCCTAACATTCCCGTCACTTCTGAACTACAGAACTTGCCCCCCCAGCACCAGATCCACCATGCCCCGCAGATGGCTCGAGAGCCTTCCCAGCAACAGCCACTCGCTCAGAACCCAAGTTTGACCCAGGACCTTTCTGGACAGCAACGTCAACCCCCAAACCAGCAACACTATTCTTCCGTGCCTGATGAGCAGGTTGAGAAGGTGACGCACGCTTTTGACAACGCAGGCCGTCAAATAGCAGGCCAAGAGGAAGATACTGCAGGAGCAAATCAGGTGCCAGCCCAGGAAAAGGAGTCAGACGAGTGGATTTTTGACCCTGCGTCGGATGTAGCCCAGGAAGGGCCACCAAGGAGACCAGATGTCGAGGAGTTTCCGTCCGCAAACAGCATTCCCGCAAAATCTCCGCCCCGGCCAGCCAAGAGAACAAGTAAAGATCACACTAGACGACTGAGCAGTGACCACAAGGCCCAGCAAGTCGCTGCCCAAGCGGCCTCAAAGGCGGATCCGCAAAGTTTCAAGGTCCGATTCGCCCTTCGTGGCCATCTGGATGTTGTGCGGTCCGTCATCTTCACGGGAGGCGGCAGTCCCAGCGAACCAGAAATTTGCACAGCGGGAGATGATGGTATGATTAAGAGATGGATGATACCTGCAAGTTATGCGAGTCAGCACACCATGAACAATGATTTGGACATTCAACCCTTCTGGTCGCACAGAGGTCATGAAGGCGCTGTGACATCGCTGGCTGCTTGCCCCGCCTCTGCCCATTTCGCAACTGGTGGCAGGGTATCGGGCGACGGCTGGATATTCTCGGGCGGCCAAGATGCGACAGTTCGCGTGTGGGAGCGAGGCCGCGTCGATCCAAAAGCCACCCTGGAAGGTCACACCGATGCTGTTTGGACAGTGTGTGTTCTCCCCACCACTTGCGGAAATGTCTTCGGAGCCGACAGCAGCAAGTATGGCGGCGCAGACCGAGTGATACTGGCTTCTGGCTCTGCAGATGGAACCATCAAGATTTGGGCAGTTAGTGCGCCGCCCCAGTTGGTATCGCCTCAGACTGGGTCACGCCGTGGTGTTGGTGGTAGTCGAAGGCACTCAGTTACTTCCGGATCGAACCACCCATCATCGCCACAGCCGAGCATTGCTACCAGTACACCATTCCATTACATGCTCATCCACACTATTGAGCGCGACACGCACCCCTCGCCTACATGCATCAGCCCGATCTCCCCTACTGGCGAGAATTTCGTTGTTTCTTTCACAGATGCATCGATACTAGTGTATGACACAAGAACAGGCGAAGAGTTGATCGGTATGGCCAGTAACGAGTCCTACGATGGCACACCAGCGACTGGTATTACATCTGTCGTGACAAGCTCCCAATACCTCGAAGGTCCACCACAAGAGGGAGGCCGTAGCGGTTCTGAGGAAGAAGGGATACATGGTCCAACCGGATCAAACAGCAGCGGCGGCCTTGAAGGCGTCATTATAAGTGGGCACGAAGATCATCTCATCAGATTCTTCGATGCCAATTCTGGTATGTTCACCCCAGATGTTTACCAAGATACCCTCTCTAATGTCAGTTATAGGCCAGTGTACATACAGCATGCTCGCGCACCCCGCTGCCATCTCTTCTCTTTCTCTCAGCAAAGATGGTCGCGAAGCTGTTTCTGCTGGACACGACGCTTCCATCCGCTTTTGGTCACTCGACAAGCGTATTTGTACCCAAGAAATCACCGCACATCGCATCATGCGTGGCGAAGGCGTGTGCAGTGTCGTCTGGAGTCAGGACGGCCGTCTCGTTGTCTCGGCAGGTGGCGATGGCATAGTAAAGGTCTTTGCAAGATAGCCTCTTGTGGACCTAGTAACTGTGACTTCACCTCGCATAGTTGAACCTCCATCATTTCGCGTGAACTATTGGCATTTTTAGTTGGACATACCCTGGGGTTTCCATCCCTTGTAGCATCATCATGCAGCGGGCTGGAATCGATGTGGACAGCATGAATGATGGGAAATGTATGGGGTCATGGTAATTGTTTTTCGTTTTGATGCGCGTGCATCTCAGCCGGTGTTTCTCGTGCTCACCTCACAAGGGGGCTCGAATTGCACACTCGGGCAAGTAATGGGACGGGTATGCGTCGGCGCATTCACGTTATCCTTTTATACATTGTATTATATGACAGGACAATAACCCGGTGCTGTAATGGCATCTCCTGGCAACAGGTTGTATTGTAGTCCGCATGAAACGACATTGACGAAGGGTAATTTGCAGGAAGAGCGCTGTGTAGTGAGGAGTCGATATTGCGCAATGTTAGATTAGCTAGCCGATTGTCGCTGGGTAATCGGAATGACGCCATTCGCCACGTGCAATTGGGCATCTCAAATTATTCCTCGCTGTTTGCCGGCGAGCCCAACAACATCAAAGCCAACTAAGGCTGCACGCCACTACACACTGCGCGCTTCAGAATAATCATAATCTTCTATACTGCTGTTGACTGGAAAATGAAGGCATACTGGTTCGATAACCTTGAAGTAAGTTCGCACTGTTCCGTCTTCCACGAGCTAAACACATGACTTACTTCGTCAGGGCGACCAACGCCTACCTCATGACTCCGGTCGCTCGGTAGATCCAGACTATCTGGAGAAGCTAGGCGTCGTCTACCACCACGTCCCCGAAGTCTCTGGGGTTGACGAGATTGCCACATCTCGCAACTACAAGAACCGAGATGAGGTTACCATTAGCCCCGAAAAGATGGGCGACATTTACGAGGAAAAAGTGAAGACTTTCTTCAGTGAGCATTTGCATGAGGACGAGGAGATTCGCTACATTCTTGACGGTGCGGGTTACTTTGATGTCCGGAGTGAGGGAGACGACTGGGTTAGGATTTGGCTTGAGAAGGGTGATTTGATCATCTTGCCGAGCGGCATCTATCATCGCTTCACCACTGATGAGAACAACGTAAGTTAAGAACACGGAACCTTTGGGACCAAATAAAAGTGCAGTGCTAATATTGCATTACAGTACACCAAAGCTATGCGATTGTTCAAAGATGAGCCCAAGTGGACGCCACTCAACAGGGGCAAAGAGACGGATGAGAACCAATACCGAAAGGAGTATCTGAAGTTCAGACAGGGTCTTGCTGCGTAATTGAGATTGATCTGATCAACTCCAAAATTACCTGTTATTGATTTCCTCGTAACAACAGTTTTTCCTCTCCAAATCCCGGCTTCTCCGGGTCTGCTCTCCACATTCCGTCTTTGTGCCCAGTTTTGTCTCCGCATTCTGAATCCACTTTCACTACTACTTTTTCACCGCTCTAGCCACAACCGCCGAAGCCCCTGGATCCAGGTAACCCCTAAGACTTTGTGGCGCCAATGAACATTGATCATCGGGCCTATTTAATGCGACCTCGGTAGAACATCAAGGCGAAGTGTGTAAACTTTCTTATGCCCAGCCCCCTAAAGCCTACATGACGGCATCATGCAAGCAACGAGGTAGTCCAAATCCAGAAATCTGGGGACCCCGTAATGCGATCGGTAGATGCGGAGTGCATGTCTGGGGTATCCTTAACCAATAGACAGTGTGCCCACCATCGGGCATTCAACAGTGCGCAAAGTCCCGATGGCTTGTTTACAGGGATAAACATTATGTTAAAAAGCATCTAAGGGCTCGCTCATGGTGGCAGCCAGCATTTGCATTCTGGCGCAGATTTCCATGATGGTCAACCTCAATATGTACCTACTGGGTGCTTGCACTTGGGGTCAGGCTGCCTACGCGTAAGCAGTGCCGGAAAAAGCATTTACACTACTACCAACTGATGTTAAACCATAGATTCGTCGACTATGGCAACGTCTATCCAAGGAGATACTCGCTCAGCGGAGATGTTCAAGTAGCTGACCTGAGTTACGACAATACTACCGAAATAACGCTGTCACCTGCGCATTCCGTCCTCACGCTCGACTACGGTACTGAGGTTGCTGGCTTCCCGTTCTTTGTCGTTGCAGAAGGCGCATCCCCAGCACAAATTGAGGCTGCATATACAGAGGCCTTTGCATACCTGGACGACGAAAATGCTGATGGACCATGGACTTTTTCCAACGGCCTGGCGAACAGTTGGCGGGTTGAGACATTCAACATCACCAGTGGAGGTCACACTGAGAGCTTCTTTGTGCAAGGTGGGCAGCGATGGCAGACCATCCGTCTGCTTACGAACCATTCTTTGACCATCAAGAGCGTTGGCTTCCGGGCAACAAGCGAGCACCAAGATGTGGATCAGCTACCAGGTCATCTAAAGACCAGTCACGACGTTTACAACAAAATCTTTGATCTTGGTGGACAAGTCGTCCAAGCGGCTTGTGTGGATGCCGGCAATGCGCCTTCGACCTGGGAGCTAACCGACGAGGGAGCATACATTCGCGGCCAGGCCAGCGCTCAATCCTCTATCGGGCGTGTAATGGGCGCTGCCAACTACACACTGGAGTTTGATACAAAGATTGTAAGAGGCGGAACAGGGTGGCGTATAGCTAGCGCGATCCAACCACTCGGACCGTATTTCGTCTTGACTTCCAACTATCCAGAGCAAAATACGTTTGTAAACACGAACAGAACGCTGGTTCCGCCTAATACTCTGATCTTCAATGCTGGTTGGAACTTGCTCAATCAGTCTACTCTAGAAACGCCTGCGAATGAGTATTACCCTCTGAATATTTCAGTGGAAGAGAACAAGTGGTACCACGTCGTTACGGCTATCAAAGAGGATGGATACAGCATCAGTCTCAACGGAGAGAACGTTGCTTTTGTCCCACTGCCGCCGCCACTATCACCTCCTGTTTTCTTCAGCACGGCGTCTCGGTATGAAGGCACATGGGGTTTCGGAGGCTTCCAAGATCAAATCAGTATCGTCTCAAACGTATCAGTCGCCGCATCCAACAAGACCATTATCTACACCAACGACATGAAATCTCCCAGCGTCCTAGCCGAGTACGCCGTAGCACCGCTCGCCCACTCCGTCTGTCTAGATGGCGCAAAGCGCGACCGTCTAGTCTGGATCGGAGACTTCTACCACACTGTCCGCGTACTGGCTCAATCGAGCACCCGCTGGGACTACATCCTCGGATCCATCGATTACGCCTTTGGCTACCAGGCAAAATCCGGGCCCTTCGCCGGCTTCGTGCCCATATCCGCACGCCTGGGCACGCGACCAGAATACTCGGACGCAGACCCAGCAGGACCCGGTCTAGTCGACTACCAAGACCTCTTCCTCGCCTCAATCGGCCAATACTACCGCTACACTGGTGACGCAAAGGGCCTAGAGCCGTACTGGGAAAACATCAAAGCACTCCTCCAAGCCCGTCTCACCTACATAGATCCAAGCACCGGTCTCGTAGCCGGAAGCCCCGAAGCACCCACCGCAGGCTCCTTCCTCGGCCCCGCAAACGGCACCGCAGTAACGGGCCTCATGTCCTTCGCCCTCCAACAAATCATTCCCCTAGCCCTCGCCTTCCAAGACACAGCCACCGCCTCCCTGGCCAACACCACCGCCCACTCCCTCAACGCCGCTCTAAACACTCACCTCTGGAACCCCGCCCTAGGAACCTACTCCCTCGCCCTCTCCTCCCCGGGCAACTTCTCCCTAACAGGCCTCGCCTGGTCCATCCTCAGCGGCGCAGCCAACACCTCCCAAATCACTTCTTCCCTCGAGCAACTCGAACGCCTCCGCTTCGGCGCAGGCTACAAAACCACCTCTTCAGACGCCGAAACACCCGACTACCAACTCGCCCCCAACCCCTCCGGCTTCCTCCTCGAAGCTCTATTCCAAGCCCAACAGGCACACGGCATCGATGCCGCAAAGACGGGTATTACGCATCTCCTAGATGGCCTCTGGGGGAGCATGGTAAACGATGAGCGCTACGCCAGCGGTGCGAGTTGGGAATACGTAAAACCCGATGGACGGCCCGGAATCACGGGATTTACCAGTTTGGCGCATCCCTGGGGGGCGGCGCCGACGTATGTGTTGCCCGAGTATCTACTGGGTGTTACGCCCGTCACGCCGGGGTATAAGCGGGTGCTTGTGCAGCCGGCGGTGGCGTATCTGGGGTTGCAGAGTGTGGAGGGGAGGGTGCCGACGCCGTTTGGGGCGTTGGTGGTGGGGTGGAGGGTTGAGGGGGAGAAGGCGAGGGTTGAGATTGTGGTTCCTGAGGGAGTTGAAGGGGAGATGAGGGTGCCGAGGGGGTGGAAGGTGGATGGGAAGGAGGAGGAGGAGGGTGGTGTGGTTGAGTTGGGGACTGGGCGGACGGAGATTGTCTTGTATACTGTGTAGATATGTGAATCGATAGTGTAATTAACTTTTGGACTTGGTTACTACTTGAACATATTTGAAAAGGCTTCCATGGGCCCGTACAAAACTCTTTCACAAAATACACGGATACTTGACTGTTTTCCATGACAATTCACATTAGTCGAATATAAATATATATGTATTGACCAAATATAAACCGTTCCCACAGGTCGCAATCCCCCCACAGACTTTGACCGTTTACTCCCCAAAGCATCCTGACTATGAATTCAAGAGGGCTAGAATATACAAGATAGTGCAGGCTAGCACTGTGGGTGTAAGGCGGCAGTAAAGATAGATAAAATAAGAGAGTGTAGAAAGAGACAAAACATAACCAAACGCCCCTTGCTCACCAATATCCAATTCCCCTCCTCTGAGCCATCCCAACGCTCAGGAGGCCGATAGTTCTGTCTTGAACTTAAACGAATTCCAAACTCCAAAAGAGGAAAAAGAAACATAAACACTCTTTGACCACACAACTTTGCAAGATTGTGTTCGCCGTTCAAGCCACATAGTAAAGCTTCATGGCACTCAGCACCCTCTTCCTGCAGACGGGACAGCTCTGTACCTCCCTTGCGCAAGCAAGACAAGCTACGACGTGTCCGCAGTCGTAAAAGGCAGCCTCAGCATCGCCGTCCCAACAAATTCTACAAAGCCGCTCGGCCTCTTGGGCATTCTTCCAGTGCGTAACGCCCTCGCCAAACTTCTTGTCGTTTTGCCATCCACCAACATATGTATTGCCGCTCGTCGCCTCGACGTACGTGCCAGTGCCATGTTGCTGGTCGTCAACCCAATCGCCATCATACGTATCTCCGTTCTGGAACGTGTACAATCCGTGGCCGTGGCGTTGATTCAGGCGGAAGGAGCCATTATAGACGGCGCCAGAGTGGTAGATGAGAGTTCCATGACCATGACGATAGCCGTTGACAATCTCGCCCTTGTAGCATTCACTCGAGAAGTAGTTGTATGTAAAGTGACCGTTGAGCTTGTGAGGAAAGTTTCGAGCAAAAGAGCGGAACTTTAAATATGCTTGGGGTTCCGCAAACGCAGCACGGGCTGCAAGAGCGCCCTTTTGTTCAGCGCTGATAGGCATAGCGGCAATGATGATGCTTGTGTTGTGAAGATCAAGTTGCGTAAACGTGCGACGGTGCCTAAGAGCGCGCGTAGTACCAATATCCTCTTCTTCCCATATTTCCAGCTTCTTCTTCTCTTCTACCGGAAGTCCAAGCAAAGCAACGATCGTCTCATCAACTCTGTGGGACTTGAGAGTGACATGCGAACCCTTGGATTCGAGAGCCTGCTTTTCTGGGTTCCAAAACTTGAGGAAGAAATAGATTTCGTCTGCTGGTGGCTTGGGCGAAGGGGTGCGCGCTGGTGGGGGTGGAGGTGGCTGTATATGCTCGGGAGGTGGCGGTATATTTTCGAAGGAAATGTCCATTGGTGGAGGAGGTGGTGGTGGTGGTGATGAGAGAGGCGGTACTTCCTCTTGCGTGCCACCCATCTCTGTATCATCAGGCGTTGAGCTCGGAATGACCACGTCGACAGCTGGTGGATCGGTCGCAGGAGTTGACTCTACCTCGATCATAGCAGTATCGTCGGTTTGAGCAGGCTCTGTGTGCAATGGATCTTCGTGTTGTCTAACAGGAGGTTCGGAATGATCAATCTGTGCAGCAACAGGCTCCTCTACCTCGCTCATAGGCGTGTCTTCTACTCTTGTAGGTAGTTGGGGTGGGTGTGAATTCGACGGCTGTTCAGCAGTGTTTCCATTCACCTGCGGGCTCACTACATTCTCTTGAGGCTCCTGATTAGTTGAAGAAGAAGAAGGCAAATCGTTTGCAGGTAGCTCGGGCACTTCATTTTCCTTTTCCGTGGGCAGCTCAGGGAGCTTTTCGTAATCGGTGACATGCACCCATATCCTCCGATATGCGACTGGGGACTCCTCTAGCGTCCACTCCTTGCTGTCAGTGTATTGGTCGTAGCTGCCAGCGGAGAACTCGATCCTCCCAGTACCGAGAAGATTGGGCCTGCCGAGTGATCCTCGCATTGGGTCCAGAAACCAGAACTTGATTTGTCGCGGATCTTTGACGCCCGTGAGTGTGTCCATCAATTTGGCGCGGATCTCTTTGCAACCATCTTGGTCTGAAAACGAGACCGTATGAATGAATTCAGAGTCCGTATCCGCCCATTTTGAGTCAAAAGCATCAAAGAGACCAGGTCCTTCATGCTTGAGGAACACTCGGGATTCGATAACCCGGAATTCCAATGTCTTGGGCGGCTTTGCTTCTACGGTTGGCTTTGCTTCAGGTACCGACTGCTCGGTAGGCAGCGTTGGTATCGGTGTAGGGCCTCTGGAACTCTTTCTGTTCTCTATTTCTAGCCTGATCCACTCCGGTACTTGCCATTGTTCAGACTCGGCGTCTGACACAAAAGCCGACTGAGCTACGTCGTCGCGTATATACATCGCAATGTAAGCGATTGGATCGTTGCCAACAACCTGTTCTGTGCCGGGCTTGCCTTCGTGCACATCGACTGCAAGACGTTTGGGGAGGCACCTCACTTGATTCTCTTCCTTGCTGTCCGAATAGCTGTACCAACGAGATCCGGGACCCTCGGGTCGAATGATTGGCTGATACACATACGATTGTAGGGTCTGTTTATGGACTACAAATCCGTATAAAGTGTACGTAGTGCCGTTGACTGTGATGTTGTCATCTAGCGTGACTTTGTTGAGCAGCTTGATGTGAGAACGGGTTTTTGTACCATCGAATGCGTGCCGCTCCAACTCAATGGTCAACAGCTCAGGTAGCGGTTGCCCGGGAGCAGTAAAGCCATTCGAGCTATTCACAGCCTCTTGCATGCTCTCCACACCCACTACAGGCACGCGATAACTTGGAACATTACTCGAGTGATCGCGCTTTGGCCCGCAGATAGCGTGAAGCTTCGCCAGATGAGGCGTATCCTGAAGCTCCTCCTCAAGCTTGAGCCGTAGGACTTCCCACATCTCGATTACATCTAGCTTGTTGAGGCCTTCGTGTATACCGTACCAATCAAGGGCATCCAGGATGTCGTCGAGAGCAACTGCGCCGGCTCCTGGATCCACTTGGGTTCGCAACATGTACAGAACTTGCTGAAATGCAGTGACAAGCGGCTTTGGGCGAACCAACGGCTCCTCATTAGGGTCCGGCACGTTTATACTGTACAAGAATTGCCGAAAAGGCTTGAAGAGCATCCATGTCGCAACCGCTGAGATCATGTTCCCACCTGGCGAACTGGCGTCTTCTCCAAGCGCAAGACCCTGCAGTCCAGTCATGGCAAAGCTGTCCCAGATGTTATCTCGGATAGGGTGCTCCCACAAGCAGTCAGTCTCGTCATTGACGACGCGAATGTACGCGGTAAATGCGAGCTTGTCATCTCGGAGGAGTGCCATTCGCTGGCCGTGCATGCGGCGAGGTATCTCAAAATAAGGACCGTGGAATCGCGTCCAGCCCCAGTCTGGAGATCCACTGCAAAAGCGGTGCAAAGCATTGCGCGAGTAGTTCACGCGAGGCTCTGTCGGGTTGTACAGAACGACGCATATCTGCGCAGCCACGCTATGGCGTTTAGGCACCTTTTTCGATCCAAGAAGCGGGAGTGGAGCATGTTGGTATTCGACTCGGGGAAGTGGGGCCGCCGCGTCCGTAGGCGTTGATCCAGCCTTTTCACGCCGCTCCGATGCGAAGTCTGACGTATTCTCGGTAGATACCGTAGAGTCGCCAGACTTCTCCTCGTCTTTTGGCTCACTAACGTTTTGTGTTGGGGCGTCGTTGGCAGTTTCTTGGTCGCCCTTGTCCTTTGGATCCATGACACTCAAGCACTCCAGATAGACACTGAGGTATTCGGAGTCATTCCCCTTAGGATAGAACTTGATCTGCCACTGATGTCCGCCAATGGTGACGACATCGGATCTCATGAGAATTTCATGATTGGGCTTCTCCCGTGTTCCGTTGTAGGTATTAATGGCCCAGTGGATGCGGCCCGCCTCGCCCGCAGTGTATTCCGGATCTTCGAGCGGCTTGAAGGCCTCCTTCTCCCAGTATTCGTGGTCCAAGGCGCTGTGTTCGCCTCGCTCTTCGATGTACCTGAGTTCGTCTTCATCGGGCGAAGACATGTCTTCTTGAAGCGGGTGCCATGGCAAATGCTCTTCGTCCTCGTCTGAAGAATCCGTGTCGGAACGTGCGGGTTCGACGGGGGGTGGGGGAGGCGGGGGCTGTAGGTTGAGAGGGGCGGGCGGAGGCACAGAGCCAGGGTCTACGGGTGGAGGGGGGATCGCGTTTGAGAGAGCCTCAGCCTGGTTGTGTGTTAGTGTTGGGTCCATTGAAACACCCAAGTCTAAGACTGAATGTAAAGTGAGGCTTACAGAATCGTCTGGTACAGGGGACAGGGGTGTAGTGATAGTACTATCCTGTGCTTCAGAAGACGAATGATTAAGTAGTAATGCGTCGGGCTCAGCATCCGGTGTCACGTCCATGGCATCCTCGTCTATAGCAGAGATCTCGACAGCGACTGTGTTGGTGGAGGCGTCGCGATGAGTGGGATTGTCTCCATCCTGCATCTCAGCATCGGTCCGGTCGTGGTCCTGGCCAACGGGTGGCAATGTGTTGTTGTTGTTGGAGGCGCTCACGTCCATGTCGGCAGCAGGCTGTGGCTGAGGAGAGGTAGGCGTGTGAGCATGAAGCAGATGGGTTGGTGAACGAGAAGGGCTTGAGAGCTGCTGGCTAAAGTGCAGCGGCTGTCGCTCGACGCTGACACTCATGGTTGAAGAGTAGATGAAGGCGCATGTGAAAGCGAGGAAGGAGCGTTTGACTTGTTTGCGAGTGAAGCAGAGATGGACAGTTGGGTAAAGGTGCGAGACAAGGGATTGGCGAGAGGGAATATGCACGAGGCTGCAGGTAGGTGGACGGCTGCTGTTATCGGTGAGGTCAACAAGTCGGTGGTGCGGTCGCGTTGGCGAGCAGGTAGCACGAGGGATGTAGTGTAAAGCTCAGACGGATGGCACGCGGGGGGGTTTATCTACTTGGGGCTGTGGCAGAGGGAAGAGCTGGAGAGGCCGGGCTCGTGTGGGAAAAAGGTGAGGTCAGGTACAGGCGTGGCTGGAGCTTAAGAGAGAGCTGCAGCCTACCAGCGTGCGGCAGCTTGCCAACAGAATAGAGTAGAGTGAGGCGGTAAAGCTGCCTGGCAATCGGCCGACCACCACCCCCCCAGGCAACGCTATTCCCACCACGCCGCAGAGTTGACGTGGAGGGCGTCGCCATCAGCACCAGGCGCCCTTTTTCGTCTTGTCATGGCGGGGCCTGGGGTGCTTGAGTCATCGCATAGGCATAGGGCTGCGTGGCATGGTTCGCTGCTCAGTGGCATCATCATCATCACCATGGAGGAATCGCGGCACCTCAGCTTCGCGCTGCTGCTTATCGATTGCTCCACAGTCACCGGCTAGCCAGGCAGTCACGTTAGCGTTGTCGGCCCAGTGGGGAAGGTGGGCCCGATCGCGCCTTCCCTGCGTCAGCTCTCTCCGCACCATCAACGTTGCTCCATGCAAAACTCGCTGCAGCTTCACCTTGCACAAGCCATGCCCGTTATTTGCAATGCTCACTTTTTTTGTTTGGTTTCAATTAGTCTTCTGCCTTGGCGGCCACTCGTGCAAAAGTAGCCGCCACAATGAGCGGGAATACTACCGTGGCCTCTGCGTACACCTTGACACTGTCTCCATCCAGCTTGATCTTTCCCCAGCTGACAGCCTCGTCTGGCCGCGCGCCTGCATCGCTCCCATCAAATTCCTGGGCCGTGTTGATGTAGACGGCGCTCTCGGCCCCATTGCGCATCAGGTTCGCATTAGCGATGTGGTGCTTCACCAGTCCGCCGCCCAAGACAATCATGCCTGTCCGCTTTGCTCGGACTGCAATCGTGTTGATCTTGCGAATGTCCTCTACAATGTCGACACGCAGCTGCTCTGGTGATGACTTGAACGTGTGAAAGTACAGCATGTCGCCTAGACTTCCGTCTGTGAGCGCTGGGCAGAAGACTGGGATGTCGTTCTTCCATGCCCAGTAATAGACGGATCGCTCGTCATTGATCTCCTTGCCCAGGCGGTGGATCACCTTGCTCGGGGTCCAGTGCAGCGGCTCGTCCGTCTTGTTGCTGGCCTCCTGCTCCTCGAGCATCTTGTCGAGAATGGGCACGACCCAGTCCTCGAAGGCGCAGTAGTTGCTGTTGGGGACAACGAGGTTGCCAATGCGGTTCATGCCCTTTTTGCGCAGGCCAGCGCCGGGCGTGGAGAAGGAGCCTAGGTAGGTGGGGGCGAGACACTTGATAAAGTCCTCCTCGACACCACCGGCGGTAGTGACAATGGCCGAGACATGTTTGTGCTGGACGAGGTAGCGCAGTGTTTCGCGCAGGCCCGACGAGATGAGATTGGACGTGTATCCCAGAAAGATGGTTGTGCGGTCGCCCGTCTCAGGGTCTCTCCAGGCGCGCTGTCAGGTATTAGCATTGGCCCCTTAGTGTGGACGGCAGGCTGAGCGGTGGTCGTGTATGGCTAAATCAGGCTAAACGTTTCGCCTTTCGGGGACAATGGCTAGGAGCGGCGCACGGACGGCAGCCTTCCCGGCGGCGTAGGTAGCCAAGGGCAAGTGCAGTGCAGTCTCCGCACTTGACGCTGGCATTGGCACTGGCACTGGCACGCGCATGCCGGCCATGGGGACAGAAGCAAGCAAGCAGCCAACTCACCATGTCATTGATAATTCGCACAGCCGCTCCCACCGACGTCGCCTGGAAGCCCATGGTGGCATAGCCGCTCACGAGCTCGTCGACGGTGATGGGGCGCGCCGCATGCTGGTTGAAGTCGATGCCCTGCACCTGCTGCACACCCTCAGGCACCGGCTCGGATGGCTTCAGCACGGCATCTGTGGCGCCGGCGGGTGCGGACGAGGTGCTTGCCATGGCCGAGTGCGCGTCACGATGGGTGGGCTCGGTGGCCGCAGACGACGAGGTGGTGGAGGAGGCGGGGAGGGGGTTCGGCGTATTTGGACGTTGGCGACTGACTGTTGGAGCACGCAGAAAGTGCACCCTGCAAGGCAGTGTGGCGGCAGATTTTTGAGGAAAAAGAGCCCCCACACCCGTGGCCAGGAGGAGGGAGGCTAAAGCGTGGCACTGTCATCCCTGCGTGTGTGAGGCTAGTGCTCGGGTCGATCCCCTCTCCTCACGGTCAGCGGGCGCGGCCAGGCTCTGGCTGCTGTCGCCGTGGGTGTGTATAGTGCAGTGCAGTGCAGTGCGTGCCAGGCGCAGGCGAGGCCAGCGCAGCGCAGCGAGGGGGCGCGTCGGCATGCCTTTCTGCGGCCTCGTGTGGCCGTCGAGGAGCGAGGGCGGTGGTGTGCAGCGGACAGTGTACGTGTGGCCCCAAGCGGCCTAGCGCGACCGGGGCAGAAATCTGAGGCAAAACCAGCTGCTGCCACCCCTGCAGGAATCGCAAATGTCCAAGTCGGCACCCAATCACACGCGCCCTCGATGGCCTGCATGGACTCCCTCGCTAGCCGTTGCAGGCCAACCGGGGCGTCCATTTTGACTTGCAGGCATCCGTCATGGCTGGGTGTCAGTGCTTCGTTCTCGTGTTCTGGTCTCCTCGACGTTCCCCTTCCCATCATCACACCTTCGTTGCGACGACGTCTCTCTGCACGTCTCCATGCCGTAGCAGAGCCCCAGTGCGCAGCCCGGCGAGACAGCCCCCCCCTCCTCACAACCTCAACTCTCCCTCCCACCCGCTGCCTCACGTGCCCGGGACTCTCGCTCACAAACCATCCCAGCGCCACGTCGACGGGCTGCACAATCTCTCCTACACGGCTCCCAGCGCCCTCTGCCTGCCCCCGACACGCTGCACCAGCTCCAGCAGCTGCTCTGCCCAGCCCTCTCCGCCTCCCGCCCCCATTGCACGCGTTTCCCCCGCGAGACGCACGCTTTGGGCGCCAGAGACGACGGCAGCAGATTGAATCTCAGCGCCCGGCGCCGAGAAGCTGCGCCTGTTCCACCGCGGATCGGGGATTTGGCGCTTTCCCTCATTTCCCTGGTTTCAAAGCACGGGCCCTACCGCTAGCGCCTCGTCTACCACGGCCTTGCAAACACGAACCTTGAGTTACGTACCTGACCGACGTCAACCTACGACACCACGCCTGGCTCGACGAATCACGCACTTGGCCTTCCTCTTCCATTCAACCCTATTCTCCCTCAACTTGCCCGTTGCCCGGACCGCCTGTGCTGCTGCTCTGATCCCATCCTTGTACCACTGCACCATCCACACCATCAATCCAGCCAATCCAACAAAACCCAACCAATTCATCACGCGACCACGCTCTCTAACGACGGCAAATCGCTCCTTACCTGGCCGCTGAACCCTCCTTGTGCCCATGCCGCAATTGCAGTTTTCATTCACAGCAAGAGACCATCATCATGTCTGCCTCGCGGTACCCCGACAATGGCAGATACCCACGCGACAGATCTCCGCCCTACCGGGATCGAAGACCGTCCGCCTTTGGAGGCGGTGGAGGATACCCCCCAAGGGGTAATGAAACCTTTCGCCCAAATGCAGAGCCAGCCGGCTTCCCACGCGAAATCCCCAAAGGCCCCAAATCACTGGCCGATGCGCCACGTGGTCCACCAGCTGGACCACCCTCAGGCGCATCCCCAGCTCCACGTGATGAAAGGGCCCGAGGTTTCGCTGGACGCGGTGAGGCAACTCCACTGCGAACCGCGCCTCCACTGAGCAGCGGGCCCGGATTCTCACACAACTCCCAAAATTCCTGGAGAGCAGACCGCGACCGAGATCGCGACTTTGATCGACGCGAGAGACGACCAACTCCACCACGCCGATCGCCCATTCGAGATTCCAGGGATCTACGCGACCAGAGAGACTTTGCCCCGCGTGATCTAGATGTCAACCGCGCTCGACGCAACTCACGGGACGGCCCTCTCTCAGCAGGCTCAACGTACTCTGACCCCCCTCCTCTTGGTACGGCATCATCCTACCGTGGTGGAGGCATAGGTCGAGGACGAGGTGGGTTTGCAGGACGCGGTAGGAATTTCCATGGTGACGATCGGGACCGACATCACGATCCACGTGACCGGATACCAGAACGTACATCGTATCGCCCTAGAAGCCGGACTCCTCCTAGACGTCAAGAACGGGATATTCGAGAAGAACGCGATTTTGACAGAAGAGACCGTGATGACCGGAGGTTTCCCCGAGAGTATGATTCTTACATTGGTCCTGCAGGTACTGCAAAACCCGGATTACGCGCATTAGACACCCACCGTGGACCAGGTCCCTCCGACCTAAGGCATCTTCCAGGCACACCTACAGGACCAACGCCTCATTCTTCCCATCATGCATCTCCATCTGATAGGTTGGGCTCACAGGGCGATTCCTACCCAAGACGGCCTTCCCTTGCCATCGATCCGCTCTCTGCCAAGGATGTCCGTCGGGAACCTGGTAAGGACGAGGCCCTGTTGGCCAGCCGGGCAGAAGCATCGAGAGAAAGATATGCTCCGCGAGCATCATCACCTCCCGCTTCGATTCCGGCCTTCGGTGGGTCTAACGTGTGGAGAGCACCCGTCACTGATATCAAACCAAGCACTGCTCCAGTAGCACCGCCAAAACCTGCTCAGCCTGCTCCAGCATCCTCAGCGGCTCCCCCCACTCCTTCAGTTCCCACAGCCCTTGCTGTTTCATCTGGACCTGCTGCTTCGACTGCGCCTGTTGTTCCCACAACACCCGCAAAAACACCTACAGTTCCTACTGCTCCCAAATCAGCTATTCCCTCTGGTCTTACCACCGCCCCGCCTACTGGACCCAAAGCTGATCGTGCACCGGATCGCCCTCCGCTTAGCGATGCACCGAATCTAGAGAGCAGGCCTGGCCCTCCACCTCCTCCACTTCCGCCTACCCAGCGGATGGAGCCACCCGCTATTCCGCCTGCCACTGTTTCATCCCATGCCAATGACGCATCTAGCTCGGACACCGTAGCTGTCAAGGTTCCTGTGACGCCACAAATGCCTACGCCACCCAAAGGCCCTTCGAACGTACCATCTGCTCCTCCAACAGCACCAACGGCCCCATCGAACACGGCAAAATCTCCGCCCCAGGGCCCAGCTCCGAGGCCGCGTGCGCCGCCAACCGCTCCCCAAGCTGCCCTGAGAGCCAATGTTTCGCCCTCATTCTCCAGAGCCACTCTTCCGCCATACACCCCTCGGGATGCATCTCCCAACGCTGCTCCTTCCACGTTTGGACCCCGCGTTGGTAGTGGAAGTGGGCCTGTAATGAGTACTTCTCCCAAGAGTCTACCAGCGAACATCCCGACTGGTCCAAAGGCCGACAGAACACCAATGGCTCCTCGGCCGCCTCCACCATATAATCAAGCTGATAGATCTGGGTTCCCGCTGGCCAGGGGCCCTTTGAGCGGAGGCCCGAAGAGCATGCAGTGGGTGCGACCTGGATTCACATCGAACCGGCCATCGATCCCAACCAAGCGCGAGTTTCCCACAGAAGATCGTGAGCGATCTTTTGGCAATGCCCCCAAAGCTCCGAGGCTTGAGAACAGTGTTTCGGCTACACAGCCACAGCGGACTTCACAGGCGAAATCAGTGTCGCCTTCGTTTTCTAGAGTGTCGACTGATGCCGAACGGCCTAGAGAGCGAGCCTTGTCAGCAGAACGGCCAGTCATGCCTTCGCCTAAGCCCACACCGATTGAAACCAGGCGCCATTCCGATGTCGTCATGGCAGAGGCGTCGCCTCAAATGGTCAAGCCGCCAATGTCTGCTGCATCATCTGCGCCGGAAGCTTTACAAGACTCTGACGACGACTTGGATCTCGACGAAGAGGATTTTGCTGAGTCGGAAGCGAAGTACAACCGGGAGCGGGCTCGTCTGGAGGCCAAGCGTGTGGATCTGAGTGCTTCACACTTGCGCGCCCTGACGCCTTTGCAAGAAATTGCTCTACTGTCCTGCCTAACCGTCGACCATCTTCCACAAGCACGGCCTGAACCAGCATCTGTAGAAGAGATGGGTACACCTTTGCCTCAAGAAGAATCAGTTTCATTGTCTGCCAAGACAGTGCCTGACATGCTGTCAGCTCCTCAGCCGCCACCAGACAGTACTACAGCAGATCTACCAACACCTAGAGCTGAAGACTCTGAAGACGTCGAAATGGAAGACAAGGAAGAGGTTGAAGAAAGATCAACAGCACCTGCTACGATGGCACTACGCCTTCGCCGGGAGACTTCTGCTGATCAAGAGACTCTTCCTGACCTGAGTTCGCTACCCTATCTTGGTTCTGGCCCTCCCACACCTCTATCCGACATTGGACAAGATCATCCTGCCTTACCAGACTCTGTCATGGACGTTATTCGGAGCAAGTTGCGCAAGAGCATTGAGCCAGAAATGAGCATTGACCAGACCCTTCGACGATATGCTGCTGTGTACAAAGAGTGGCGACTGCATATTCGGCCATGGGATGAAGAGCGCGAGCAGGATGAAAATGACAGGCAGCCATCTGCGGAGCCATTGCTAAAGGCCGTCACTCCCGATGCGCAAAACGCTGCCATGACTGGAATACTTGATGGATCTCTAGCACCTACAGGCCGAAGAAACCATGCGAGCCGATGGGCTACTGAGCTGGATCTTGAGGCTGTTATCAAGGAGTCCTTGAAGACTGCTGAGGAAGAGAAGCTCGGGAAAAGAGACAAGGAACCGAGAAAGGCCATGGCTGACCCTGAAAAAGAAGCAGACGTACCCCTGGAGTTGACCGAGGCTGAGGCCCAAAGGCGCAGATTCATCGATTACAACTTCCAGCGCGAACCCGGCCAGGGCATCTTTGTGTTCCATTACGAGCCACCGGAGGATGACTTCACACCTGAAGAGCATCGAGTGATGGTGTACAACTACAAGGACCAATATGCCAAGAAATGGGGCAAGCTGGCTGAGGTCTTGTACAAGGAAGTTGGAACTGAGCGTACCTACAAAGACTGTATCAATCACTACTATGCGACCAAGTGGGGCAGAGAGTACAAAGGCAAACTGCGGAAACCGCGTGTTTCTAGGAAACGTGGTGGAGGCGTCAGTCGGGGCCGTAGTGCTATTGCCAACATGGATCGAACTGAAGTGCAAGGCGAGGACGGACAACCCTTGCCCGTCACTGAAACTGGGCGACCCAGGCGCTCGGCTGCACCAACATTTGGTCCCACGGAGACAGACTTCGATCCAACTTCCGGAAATGTCACTCCAGCCCGCGCACGCAGGCAGACTGACACCGACGGCTCGCAAGAGAAGGCTGGAAGGCGAGGGAAGCCCTCAAAGGAAAAGCTTGGTCGCAAGCCAAAGAACATGCCACTCGCTGCGGCCCCCGTGGGCTCAGTTGTCAAACCCGATCGGAAAGAAAAGGCTTTTGGTGTCAAGATGGAGGATGATGCAAGTAAGCGACCATTGGATGAGATGCCCGTGCCCATGCACGTTGTACCCATGGAGGAGCAGGTAGTCATGTCCAGTGATTTGCAGCAACTCCCTGGTATGGCGGGCAACCTTATGGAGCGTCCCAAGACTCAGCCTGGTGCGAGACCTGGTCCATCAAGCTATTGGTCGGTTTCAGAGTTACAGGACTTCGACAAGAACGTTGCACACTTTGGCACAGACTGGATTGCAATCGCGAATCATATGGGCACCAAGACGCACACTATGATAAAGAACCAATACCTCCGCCTTGTTGAGAGCGGCAAACTGGACTTGGAACAAGTCGCAAAAGAGGCAGATGCACGAAGGGATCGCGGCGAAGATCTTGGACCACCACCTACGCCAACTCCGGCACCCAAAAGACGATATGAGAGTACACAAGCGGCACCGGTCCGCCCCATTGCGCCTACGCCTGAACACGCTTCTCCTCCTCCAAATGCGCTTGCGCTACCCAAGGCATCCCCACCGCATCCCAATCCATCTTCGAGGTTTCCCAGTATTGCCCAAGGACCCATGCAGAGCAAGCCACTGGTACCTAATTCGGGATTTCCTGCCCTACACGAGACTAGCCTCGCGTCTGTACCTTCAATACCACCACAGCAATCACCACCCGCTCCACCCCAACGTGCCCAGCCACAGCAACAGCCGCCACAGCAGCCGCAACAGCAACAGCAGCAGCAGCAGCAGCAACAACAACAACAACAACAACAACAGCAGCAGCAGCAGCAGCAAGCACAGCAAGCACAACACCACCATCACCACCAGCATTCCATGTCGCAGCAAAAGGCACAATTGCAGGGGCCCCGAGCAGGGTATTTCTCAGATGACCTGCCACCGCGTTTTGAGAGCCGGCCACCTTCGCAACCATCAGGTAGCCAGCAGCCGCATCGACCGTTACAGCAGCATGGCACTCCTCAGCCACGCGTCCAAGAGCAGCATCATTCACCTGTCTACCGCAGCCTTCATTACCAGGAACGAGATACTGTTGGCAGATCTGAGCACCCACAAGAACAGGAGATTCAACGCAGGATCCATGAGCAACATGTTCGCCGGATATCCACAGAGGTGCCACAGCACAGGCCTTTTGCTCCCAGTGGTGCACCACCGATTATGGCGCCAGTACGTTCAAGCTCGGTCTTGAGATCCCCGGAGCACCGTCCCTTGCCATACTCGCACTCCCGGCATCCGTCGCAAGTCCAGTCGCTCAACCAAACCACTGCCGAAGTATTCTCTCCAGGATCCAACGCCAGTCATATCGGGCAACAGCTGCCGCCTCGCTCGACAATCCTTACGCCACCTGTTAAAGAAGAGCCTAGGAACATGACACCTTCTGCAATCCCTCCAGCTCAGCCTCAACCAATGCTCCATTCGCAACTGCAGCACCCGCAACGCAATCAACCACCTATGCACAACACTCCACCACCCGTTGCACACAAGCCCGCTCCTGAACCACGCAAGTCGAATCTCATGTCTCTACTAAACGACACCGATCCAGAAGAGCCTAGACGTAAGAAGCCGAGCGAGCAAGGTCCGCCATCGCACAGCTCTACCCCTCAACAGTCAGCGCCCGTCGCTCCTCCTCCTCCGACAACCCAGAGCTATTCCTCATCAAGGCGCCCACTATACGAAGACCCAATTGCCGTACAACCTCCTTACAGCCGTTCATCGTATTCTCAGCAATCCTCGCTTCCCGCCGCGGCATCGAATAGACCCATCGACCTTACAGATGATAAGCCGTCAGCAAGTAGACCAAGCTTGCGTGAAAGCTGGACAACTCGACAACCATATCACCCAGGGATGAGCCAGACTCCGCAGCTAACTTCTGTGCCGTCCTCACAGTCTGGGCTATCTCAAGCACCTCCTGCCAACGAGAGAATGTTCAATCATCGGTCTGTCTTCGCTCAGCACAACACCCCGCGTCAAAATGCAACCCCACCTCCTCTTGCTGGATACGGCAGTTCGTCAAATCCGCATTCACGCGCTTCGAGTATAAGCGGACCGCCAGGATCAATGTCTCGACATGCTATGCCTGGCACAAGCGCAGCACAGCATGTGCAGGCAATGAACACGTCTGCGCAATCTGCGCAAATTCTGCAACCCAACCCGTACGCTCAGGTGGATCCACCAGGCAATGGAGGACCCCCATCTGGCCCAATGGGTATGCGTCCCAGCCCACGTTTGCAGGCAAATCACGCTGTACAGCAGAGGGAGCCAGCTGGACGCAACGAGCATTCGCAGGCTTCGAACGCAAATATGTCTTATTCCAACCCACAAACGCCGAATGAGCATCATGGACAGCATCCTTTCCAGGGGCTGAACAGACTGACAGAACCGTATCGCCCTCGCGATCCTCGGGACGCTCACGAAATGGACCATCGACAACTATCAGATCGCGACACTAGCCGTGAGCTCTCCCAAAGAGCTGATTACTTGCGCGAACAACATTCCAGCTCCGCAATGCGTTCGACGGGTCCGCCAATGCATGAAGATTTGCGCTATCAATCTCAAGATCGAGGCTATCTTGGTCAGAGGTCTCAGACTCAAACTCCACTTTCCAGGTCTGAGCATAGCCAGCCCCCACCTCTGCAACACCCACCTCACTCGTCACTCGGAGTGGCAAATCACTCGTTATACGGCCAACGCCCTCCCCCCGAAGAGCCACCCCACCATTTCATGCGCAACCCTCGGGACCGCAGCATGACTGAGCGTCTCCGAGAAGAGCAAGCACAGGCCCAGGCCCAGCACCACGCAGCAATGCAAACCCGCGACGAACACATGCGACGAGAAGCCGAGCGAGACATGCGCGAACGCGACATGAGAGAGCGCGATATGCGCGAACGTGAAGCCCGTGACGTGCACCACCACCGAGACAGCTTTATCAGAGCTAGTCATGCCAGAGGTGTGCCTCCCCCTCCGCCAGCTGGTGCTGGTTCGGCTCCCGGATCACTGCCTGATCAGCGACTACCTCCTACGGGCGATTGGGTCACGGGTGTGCCTAGACACCCTGGAGATCGCGGGCCGTGGCAGAGGTAACAGATGAATGAATTGATATGAGGGATACGTGTGTGTTCATGTCTCGCCCTTTTTTTTCCTTCTTCTTCCTCTTCTTCTTTCTTCAAAGCGGGAGGATGACAACTTGTTGTTTTGTTTTGTTTTGGTTCTAGTTGGAGAAAGCGATGTTCGACGTTTTTTACTTCCGTGTGTGTATCTGTCTGTTCTTTATCTACACTTACTACCATGGATATATTCATCTTCGTTCTCGTTCTCGTTCTGTTTTCTCATTCGTCCCCGTTTCTTCTTTCCTTTTCATATGTCGAAACTTTGTAGATGAACAATATTTATTTATTCTTTTATTTACATCACACACAAACAATATATTAACTGTACTTTTGTTTTTTTTAAGTTATGTTTTTTTTTCTGAGCGTGCGAAAGATTATACGAAAGGGGCGGTGGTTTTGATGTGGGAAAGATTTTTTTGGGTTTCGGGGTTTGAGCAAAGAAATACGATGATCATATAGTTTGATATAGCAATAGAAAGTCTCTTTCACACACACACACACATTGAAAAACTCTTTATTTGAATTTTTTATCCTCCTCTCTTTCTTTCTCTATAGCCAAACATATTTGCATAGTAGTTGTATATGGCCAATGTCTAACTTTTTATCTGCCCTTGGTACAACAAAATCCGTCTGTGTCCTAATCCTAATCGTACAAGTGAAGTAGAAAAAAAAGCTTTCTCTCAATGGGAAAAATAACGTGGAGTTCTTTTTGATACAAAGGATGATGGTGAGGAACGCAGCGTTCTACTCTTTCTCTACATGCCATGGGCATGGAGCCAACATCCGTTTTTTTTAATGAAAGGATGTGGGGAGGAAACGGCGGGAGATGGTCTTGCAGGTTGCTGGAAACTGCGAGAAATGGATGACCAGATTTGGTTATTTGTGGGGTATTTTGTGGGTTCTTTCACTCCTGCTGCGACATGTGTGTTGGGAAGTTGTAGTCTGTGTAGTCGATGTGGACGAATGCACGGTCGACGTAGGGTACGCTTTCTGTAGACTTTGTTAGAAACTTATTCACATATCGTGGTACAGGATAGGGGGATAAGCTTACCAAGAACGTACTGCAGACTCTCACCTAGATCGTGGCTATCCCTCAGACTGAGATTCTCATCAACGACAATGTCAACCTCGACGTTCAGCTTGTCACCGGCATGGTATGCCTGGAGACCCTGGATTCGCTTGATGCTCTTAGCAAAGCGCATAGTCATGTAGAGCAGGATGTTCCTCTCGTCGGCAGTCGCGCTCGCACCGGTCAAGTTACGAACGTGCTCTGCGGATGTGGCACCCCAGTTGATAATGACATAGGCAGAGAGCAAGATACCGCCGAGAGCATCGAGCCACCAGATCTTGGCAAAGTAACCAACAAGCGGGAAGAAGATGGAAAAGGTGTTGAAGACGACGTCGGTCATGGCGTCTTGGGCCAAGGCTTGTACACTGGAGTTGCGGATCAAGCGGCACCAGAGCCAGCAGAGACCCTTGATTACGACGGTAGAGGCCATGATAGCAACAGCAGGAACACCCAGTTCGACAATCGTGTGGTCCTTGCCGGTAAGCCGTGAGATACCCTCAATACCGACCTGAAAGAAGGAAGTCATCATGATAACGGAGAAGATCAAAACACCAATGGGCTCGAGTCGCCTGCGGCCAACAGGGTATGCGTAGCGATCTTGACGTGCAATCATCCAGGAAGTGAACCACACGATGGCGGTAGAGAGAAAGTCGAGCGCGGCGTCGACTAAACTGGCGACGACGGAAAGCGAAGATGTCATGATTGTGACGACAATCTTCAAAATCAGCAAAGCCGTGTTTGCGCTAAGATTGACGTAGAGGGCCAGTTTGACAATGGGACTTTCGGTGTCTTCATCTTCTTCTGGTACCCAGTCCATGAGCTTCGACTTGGCTGCTTCAAGGTCGTCCTCATCGTGAATAGCATTTTCATTTGCCAGTAGCGGCGTGTTCTCGTCGATCTCGGGGACTTTGTACAGGTTCTTTGGTGTACGCTTGACCATGGGCTTCAGCGCGCCGTTGCCATTGCCATTGAGACTGCCCGATGAGCCAGTTCTACCCCCACTGGAGAGCCCAGGAGTGGCTGTACCGGAGTTGCGGCCATCCAGGGCTGGCGTCCCTGTAGACGAGGATTCCTCTGTAATTGTGGTAGGGATCTTGACCGCGCCCGATTCCAGGTTTGTGTACTCCTGAATGAGGTTGTGCGGTAGCGAGGAGTCGAGAAGACGGTCAATGTACATGTAGTTTTGGATAAGCTGGTTGTTGCGCTCGTAGTATTCGCGGATCGGCTTCTTCATGCCCTTGAGGTCTTCTTCATGCTTGTAGTATTTTTCCCACTTGTACCGGGGATTGGAGTTTCCAATTAACCGTTGGCTTCGCATCTGGGGTGTGTTGAGAATGTGTGCACCGATGCTACTCCTCCGGTCCGAATCGCGGTCATACGCCATCATAAGTCCATGTCTGTATGCTTCCATATCCTCGTCCTCTGTGTCGCTGCCGCGACGCTCGTTGCTGCGTATGGTTGACGGCCGGCGCGAGCTGTGTAGTAGCGAGGGCAGGTGGTGACCGCGCGTAGTAATGGCAGAGGCCTCATTCTGGGGAGAGAAGAGCTTCGAGTTGGTAAGACGGGGCACACTTGACGTGCGAGGGATTGTCGCCGTGGAGGGCGACGGGGGCGGTGGTGTGGAAGGATAGTCAGTCATGGCGGCAATGGGGATGAAGAAAGTGCGCAGACGCGACGATTTGGGTTCAGTTTGGATGGAAGAAATGCCCAATGTCTTGAGATGAGATTTGTGCGCGTCAACGCGGCAGAAGCAAGACAGGCGTGGGGGTGAGGTGGAGGTGGTTATCGCACTGGCGCAGGGCAACTGCGAGGATGATTGGGATCAGCGGAGACGCTGGATGGCAGTAATATGTAGGAAAATGCGCGGATTAGTCCACCACGGCGCAGATGCAGAGCGATATGCAGGCGAAGTGATGTTGCAGCGGAATCGTTCAGGCCTGAGGTGCAGAGGGCACCGGGAACCGCAATACGGCCGTGGACGCGGCAGAATGCGACGAGGAGGTTCGCCGAAACAAGAGGGTCTTTCATCCAGGGCGGGATCGCCATGGCCTCGCTCCGCTAACTCCTGCAGATGCGCCCACTTTAGCTGTGGCCAGAGCTCGCGCTGCTGAATCTGGGGTGTACCAGCCGAGATCGCCATTGGTTTCTGACAAAAGATTCGTCGCATGTGTTTCACGCAAGCCCGTCTGGCTGCTCGCGAACAAAAAATCTCACCTATGCTTCTTGGCGTTATAGGTTGGTGGACACGGCTCTGCTCGGTCGCTATACGCCAGGTCCACTCTGACCGGACTAATGTACAGCTGCATACCCTGAAGTCCGCACCTTCGAGGTTTCACGCTCCCCCCCCAACCACCTTGGCCAGGCATAGTGCAGGCGCTATATGAAACAGGGTCTTGAGATGACAGGCAATGTGCGCCATACCTACCTTTCCCTGTTCTTATTCCCCGATTCTCTTCTCCGTGTCCTGAGTCCGCTCACCTCTGTCCCATACTCCCCCACCGATCCCTCATAATACAGAACAGCCGTTCCAGACCCACCAATTACCAATTCCATGTCCATATCGCCTCAAACGATTGTGGCAAATTATTGGCCGATGGCTCAATGGATGCCCAGCCGGACTGCTCAGTCCATTTGAAAGCCTGACTCGTTAAGACATGTTGTTTACATGCGATGATAGATACATAAAGTTATATGTTATAAGCTGTCACAAAAGTATGCTTCTTGTTAAGCGAGCCTTTTAAAAAGCTTGGCAATGAGACTATTTAATGAGCTGGCCGATCTCAGGATAGGATATGGCATCGAGGTGAGAATTTTTCGTTGTTGACGGTATATGATGGAATCGGTCGAGATGGTCTTCTTTTTTTTTTGGAGATGAATCTTATTCGCATGCTGTGAACCAGTAGAGGTTTTCGTGATATTGAATGTGAGTTGTCGAACAGAGAGGTGAACCTTGCTATGGCTACGATTCTCAGATTATGCACACTCCGATTATACAAGAAAAGGGGAAGATTGTTGATGGTATACAAGTCATTTCATTCGTCCTGTTCCGTAGTTAGACAATCCGCTCGACTGCTTGTGAAGAAACATAGCGATCGTGAGCGAAAGGGATGGTTCTACGCACAGACACGCCATGAGGCATCACGACGTCGTGACGCTACATTTCTAAACCGAGGACATGTGCAGTGCACAACGCAATGCCGTGTAGGAGTGTAAGAAGGTTGAGGTGGGGGCTTGGGGCATCCGCACTAGCACCACCAAAGCTCCCAATGCGGTCTAGCACTTCTGACTGCTTGGCAGCGCACCATGGAGCTCGGCTAACAGCCTGAAATTCGCTTTTCCACGACAACGACAACTTCTTCGACATCCGACTACTCACAACAAGCAGTCAAGATGCCGGTATGATATCATCTCCTACGGTCATGCCGCCATGTAGGAACGCCTATTGACGATTTTTGCAGAGCCAAAAGTCATTCCGCACCAAGCAGAAGCTTGCCAAAGCGCAGAAGCAGAACCGCCCCATCCCTCAGTGGATTCGCCTGAGGACCGGCAACACCATCAGGTATGACTTACTCGCAGCATTCTCGGGGACTCTTGTGTCTCTCAGAACTGCATGCAATGCCACAAGACAGACTGGTCATGACCGTGAGAACTCGGACTGACATTGCACCCCCAAGGTACAACGCCAAGCGACGACACTGGCGCAAGACCCGTCTCGGTATCTAAGCGGATCGCCCCCTTCAAGCCATCCCTCACTCGATTTCCGATTCCCAGCCACCTCTTTCGACGACGACAAGGACTGTACGAAACGAGCGATCATATTGGGAATTTCGCACATGGCGGGAACCGAGCGACCAGTCTTCTAAGCGAAGTACATCTGCAACACGAGGGATGCAGTGGGCGGTACTCTTTTCACGTTACCGGATACCTCCCTACCTCTGATTCACGGCGCTTTGGGTCTGTAAATGGGCATGAAAGGAATCGATTCATGATGGTTAGACTAGGCAGTGATGAATGAAACCACTTGCTGGGTCGCAATGAACAACGAATGATGTTTTGATTGTGTGATGCAAGCCGCTCGCAGTTATCATGTCGTGGGATTAATATCCAGAGCCGCTCTCGTGGCATTGTACTCCAGAACGCGTGAACCGAGAAAGCAACCCACTCGGATCCCAACAAGCATGATGTGGCCATTCGGATGGCGACGATACTGCAAAGTTCAAATGATTAGCATTATGTACTGCATTAGTCATGTAGACCAACGACACTTGTGACGCACTTGTGAACATAAAACTTCGCGGGCTTTCCCACCCCAACCATTACTTCTACAACATCCCGAAACAAGTTGACCTTCTACATCTGGGTTGCTAATCCACAAGCTAAACTACCTCATGGACACCTGTATATACAGTTTACTCAAGAGCGCATCTGGCTTGGCTGGACTTGGCTGAAGCCAAGTACCGCCACATGAAGCCACGCCACGAGAACCAGACACCAGCTGCTTTCTATACCCATTACCGCCCACTTCTCACCTGAAACTTGGGACGATCCGCCAGATCCACGACCAAACAGGTCTCCTCGCTCTTTCCCGCCGTATTGTAGAGGCTGACTACGCCCTTATCGATACGCAAGACGGTACTGCTTCCCGCATAGCAAAGCCCCTTCTCCATTCCACATCGATTGGCCAGAATGACGCACACTGGCCTGCCGGCTTTATCCTCAACAAGGGGCTGGAATCTTTCAACCCAATATGCCACAGTCGCTACATCCGGTTGTGATGGGTCCGTTGCGAGTTCAGTCGGTGAGAGATGACACAGCCAAGCCATTGAGACGCAGATGATGGGCGACTGGAAAGACAATGCCTTTGAAGCGAATTCGTAGTCTGTCCACGGAGCAATGAACTTGTAAGGATTGATATCCATACATATGCCCAGTGTGACATTTCCCAGCTCTCCCAGCTCACCGGCGAAGAAGGGCGAGTCTGGGGATGCAGGATTGGAGAGGTTATGGGATTTTGAGCCTGGGCCCTCGGACGCCCATGTTTCGTCTGTGTAGTAGAGGAAGGACTTGCGGTAGTTGTTTATTACCTCTCCAGATGGCGACACGGTTACTATCGAGTTGTATTGCGTCTGCACATCCGCCGGGTTTCTAGAGGGTACTGTGATTTCCGGGTATCCGACCGTAACATGGCAGTTGTAGTGCTTTGCGGTCTGTTGGGCCCATTGGGTGGATATGCCTGCGGTTGTGGGCTCCAGGAAGGGCTTAATCTCCTCGAGCGAATGGAAGTTGTAGCCGGAGAAGGCAAGTTCCGGGAGGATAAGCCAGGCCAAGTCGGCAGGTATTTGGGTGGCTTTTAATATGCCGTCGGCGCGCTGGATATTGTCTTGCAATTTGCCTACCTCCGGGGCGAACTGAAGACACGCAACTTTCATATTTCCGGTTCCGTTGGTGTTGTTCTGCTTCGAGCGAGGTTTGGTAACGTGTTGCTGAGAGGTGAAGGGGCGGGATATGACAGCAGGTGGCGAGGGCGTCTTAGACACACCCTAAGCAGAGGGTGTTTGATTCACTAGCCGTCTAAAGCGATGTATTGGTCGGCCTAGGAAGGCCTTGGTCAATTGTTGAAGAACCAATCCGTGTACACAAAGGCAGCGGGTAGCAATTGTCCAGATACCGATGGCATGTACATGAGTAATACGCTCGCTTGCTTGGCAGTCTAGAGTGTCAGATGACCTAGACAGATGATACTGATAAGCGCATGCTCTGTTCCTTCCAAATAAGCTCAGCGAGGAGTGCAGTTCTGCTTGTGGGTTGTGGGAGAGGCCCTTGGTGAACACGAAGGGGGCCAGCTTGTCTCGCCCCACTAGGGTTGATCGACGAGGCACGCTCGTCGCTAACTCAGGCCAAAGCCAGCCAAAGCCAGCCAATCGCGCAATTTGCGCCCCGGGGAAACATCGCTTGTGGCAGCTATGACGCGCATAGCTAAAGTGCCGTCTACTATGAACCTATCCACAAACACTACCATTGCCATTACCATTGCCATTCACAGGCTGCCCAAGTGCATCAAAGCCATGCAGATTGCAAGCCGGTAGCCCATCTGCATCGGATCGAAATGGCAGGAAGACGGCTCGTCGACGCCGCCAAGCTTTTCAATGCCTCGAGAGGCGTCGCCCAGCAGCACATTGCACTTCGATCGAACCAGTGGGATGCCTACACAAAGACATCGTCGCTAGCCAAAGCAGTCAAGAATCAGACCGACCGCGTTACTCTCACGGCAGCCGCTGCCATCGCCCTCTCTCAACGCTTCAGCGAGGAAGCACCGTCGTACGCAAAAGCCGCGGCCGATCGAGCGACAGGCGGACAATGGACACAGCAGACATGGAAGTCGCAGCCATCGCATTCTGAGGACATTCCGAGAAGGGAGACAGTCAACAAGGACCAGGCGCCAGCAGGAAGCGTTAAAGAGGGTGTGGAACAGGACCATCACTACGATCGCTCCACACAGAACACAGTCAACACACCACCGCCTACAGAGGAATTGGAAGTGGAGCAACGGGAAGCACCCAGGTCACCGCTGCCCGATGGCACCATCCCAAGCAATGGATTGACCCTGGAGCAGGAGGATAAGGGAAAGGATGTTTTCTCGGAAAGACCGGTGCCTGAGACATCAAAGGATCCTTTAGCACAAGACCAGAGTGAGCAGGCCAAGAAAAGGGACGAGGATCTGAAGCCGGTGGAGTCTACAGATACTACTATACCATTGCCTGGAAACCCGAGGGGTGATTCTACACCAACCGACAAATTTCAAAAGACCGCCACGCCTGGACAAGTCGAGGACGATATACCAGAAGGCATAAATACGGATGTGTTTCATTCCAAGCGCGTCGCGAGGATGCTTGGAAGCGACCCTTTTTCGCGGAAAGAGTATGCAGAGCGGAAGAGCAATGGCAGGCATCCACTTGATGATCGACCGGTGGGCAGGCACCCGCTTGATGATCGACCCATGGGTAGACATCCGCTTGATGATCGGCCTTTGACACCAGCACAGAGGCCAACTTCACCAGCGTCACAACCGAAACTGTCTCAGGCACCGCAGTCAGAGACCACCTCCAAAGAGATGGAACAGCTTTCGTCTCAACTTGCTCAAGATGCTCAGGCAAATGCAGCTGCATCCGAGGTATATCAAACCTACTCATTGGCCTGAAGTATGCTGATTTACTGACAGTCGTACCGTAGTCAACCAGCGAGATAGCAGCAACTTCAGAGAAGACAGCATACACGCTACGAGAATCAAGAGTCCCGTCATCACGGTTTGGCCGTATATGGCAATATGCCGGTTTGGGCACTAGCATGGCTCTCGGAGCTGTGGGCGAAGGTCTTCGACGTGCAACTGGTAGTGCTGCATCGACCACCGGCTCCCTCATGTTAAGTGAACGAAACCTGGAGATTCTGGTAGCGAAATTGTCACGCATGCGAGGTGCTGCCCTTAAGCTTGGTCAGATGATCAGCTTCCAGGACATCAAGATGCTTCCACCTGCGATTCACGATGTACTGCAGAGAGTTCAAGATAGTGCCGACTATATGCCAGCCTCGCAAAGAAACAAGGTCTTGAGCAGCAACCTTGGCCATAACTGGCGGGACCTTTTTGATTCATTTGAAGACGTTCCTATAGCGGCAGCTTCGATTGGCCAAGTGCATAAAGCAGTACTCAAGTCTACGGGGCAGACGGTAGCTGTCAAGGTGCAATACCCTGGCGTTGCCAACTCTATCGACTCGGACCTTAGCAACCTCTCCATTCTCCTAACAGCATCCCGTCTCCTACCCAAAGGACTCTATCTTGACAAGACCATTGCAAACGCACGCACAGAGCTAGGCTGGGAATGTGACTACACACGCGAAGCAGAATGCCAAACCCGCTTCCGTGAATTTCTCCAAGACGACACAGACGTCTTTACCGTTCCCAAAGTCTTCACTGAAGCCAGCGGTCCTACAGTCCTCACTGCCGAGTTCATGCAAGGCGTAGGCGTCACCAAACTCAAAACCCTCACCCAAGACCAGCGCGACTGGATCGGCACCCAGATCCTGCGTCTCTGCCTCCGCGAAATCGTAGAATTTAAATTCATGCAAACAGACCCCAATTGGACAAACTTCCTGTATAACCCCAAAGCAAACAAAATCGAACTTCTAGACTTTGGTGCAAGCAGAGATTATCCAGATGAATTTGTCGAACCTTACATTCAAGTCCTTATCGCTGCCTCCAAGGGTGATAGAGATGCAATCCGCGATTTCTCACTCCAATTGGGTTACCTAACCGGAGACGAGAGTCCCGCCATGCTCGATGCGCACATCCAGAGCGTACTTACCCTCGCTGAGCCATTTAGTACATCCGGTCCTGCGGTCTATGACTTTAGAGATCAAACCATTACGGATCGGGTGCGTGGTTTGATTCCCGTTATGGTGAAGGAGAGATTGGCGCCTCCACCCGAGGAGACGTATAGTCTGCATAGAAAGCTTAGTGGTGCGTTTTTGTTGTGTGCAAGGCTGGGTTCGCAGGTCCCATGTAAAGAGCTTTTTGAGAAGGCTGTGGGGACGTGGGAGGCGAGGAAGAAGGCTTGAAATGTGGTGTTGTGTAACAAAAAAAAGGTGATTTTGTACGTGTATAGATATTCATATATTTGTATCCCATGTATTCTGTACATCTCCCCCATAGCAGAAATAAACATTTTTGCAATACCCGCTACAACATCCTTGTCGTGAATTCATTTCCATCCCAAATCCAAGATCCAAATATCTCTCCAACCCCCCCCCTCTTTTTACCTTCCCTTCCAATTCGACACTAAAGAAAAAAGTACACAAACCATGGCAATCCAAACTTTACCATTCCAAGCCCCCCACACCCCCCCCCCCTCTCTCTCTCTCTCTCCTCGCTTACCCCGTTACACAAACCCTCCCGCCAACTTTCCCCTTCTCGGAATAAAACAAAGTTACGCTACCTGCACAAGTAAACCATAAGAAAGCAATCTTGGAAAGAGGAAAATGATTAGCGAGGAAGAAGAGGGATTTGTATGTGTGTGGGGGGGGTGAGGTTTGGGGTTATGTGGATGGGAAGGGAAAGGAAAGAAAAGAAGGTGTGTGTGGCTGAGTTAGTTGCTAGGGGGGAGGGAAGAGGGTGTGGGTGTGTGAGCGACCGTTATTTTCTTGTTTGGGGGGGCTTGATGGAAAAAAAAACAAGGAGAAACAGAGATATGGTGTGTGTGTGTGTGTGTGTAAAAGTGAATTTTCGACAAGGAAACAAAAAAATGGCGATTGAACTTTTCAGAGATAAAAAGAGAGGGATGATTAATCAGGTGTATATGATTACTTTTTTCTTCTTTTGTAATGATGGATTTTATTTAGTTTAGAATTGTTTTGTATCACTACTTGGAAGAATCGACTCTGTGCGATTCTAAATATACAACTACACAACACTTTTAACATTTTCAACTTTTCGTTTAACCACTCCCCGGGGAGAGCAAAAAAAAAAGAAAAAAAAGTTCATCGAGATCCCTCCCCATTCTCATCATTGCTTTTACCATTCCATTCCATTTCTAGTAACTTACCAACTTCTTCTTCGCTTTTTCCTTGATTTCCTCTTCAGCCTTGCGATTGACCCAAAAATACGCAGCAAGGGAGATGAACGAGCCAAAGCCAGCTGCCATAATCATTCTACCGCGGAAGCCCTGTTTCCTCTTTAGCGCCTCGTCACCACCGAGAATAACAACAGCCTTTTTAGACCACGTGTATTCTAATCCACTATAGATGGTGGTTGAAGCGACAATGGCAGATATGCCTTGGACAAGCGTCTTGACGCCTTGTTCGCCGCCCAAAACGTCCTGGATCGACATGAGCAAGCCACCCGCCGCGGAGGTGGTAGCGGAGGGGTCGTGCAGCAAGTTTGTGCAAAGCAAAGTGCCGAGCAAGCTTAGCTGGAGGAATGTGTTGAACTTGGAGACGGTGGTAGGGTGGACCTCCGCGCTCGGGAGGCTGAAGTCCCAGTAGCGTGCCATGGTTTTGGGCGCTGGGAGGCTGGCGTAGCGGTAGTAGAGGGCAGATATGGCGAGGCTGACGTCTCTTCCGAGGATGATGCAAGCTAGTGGCATGGGTAGACTTCCGTTTACGGCGAGACATGTTACCAGTGTTGTCATGAGGAATTTATCGGCCATGGGGTCGACTACGCTACCGACTACAGTCTGTAGGTTCCAGCGGCGGGCGATCCAGCCGTCAAGAAGGTCAGAAAAGGCGGCGTAGATGAAGAGAGAGAAGGCATAGAGATGCTGGTCGTGAATGATGAGGTAACCGACTGCAGGAGTTGCTATGAGGCGGGAGAAAGTAAGCATGTTGGGTAGATTGTAGATTTGTTCATGGCGAGGCTTGTCGAGTTTGAGCGTAGATTTGATGGTGGTGGCGAGTTTGGCGGATGCTGAAGTAGGTGGAACATGTTGCTATTTTTTGGTTAGTATTATCCCTCCATGGACTTGAAGTACTGTGTGCAGTTGAATGTAGGCTGAGATGGAATATTGATTGACTTGGACAGAATACAAAAATAAAATAAATAAGATGTGAGTGAAGTTTAAGCAACAAACAGTGATATAGAAAACAACCAAAGAAACTGCTGCTTCGAATTGAAGAAGATATTGCAAGCCAAAAAGTCCATGTTGACAGAATCATGTGATTCTCAGCCCTTGGAGTATCGTGACAACCGTCAGGGTGATGATGTCAGGACGCGCACAAACCTACCTCTGCATTATTTCGAGAAGCCGACGGTTCCTTTGCCTTGTCCTCGATACCCAGTCTCCGCGTTGTCGATGTGCTGAACAGTCCAATATGCCCCTGACCGCATTGCCCGTAGGCTGGGCCTCTCACCACTCTGCGGTGCTGGTATGTTTTTACGTCATTGCGAGTCCAGGTTCCAGAAGCACGTGAGGCAGCCAGGTACAAAGAGGGCCGACCATGTGCGGGCCGGAAAATATTTCCTAGTCCAATTGAGGTGCGTGGGAGAGCTGCAGGGATGTGGCAAGGTGATATGGCCCTCGCCGTAGATAGGGGGATCATGGATGCGGAAGCATTCGCGGGTTCGTGGTCGCTTCAAAGAGCTTCAGCACGAGGCTTCGTAGCTACTGTGGGAGCCATGCCAAGCTGCGCTAGTGGCCACATGCAGGAAGCTGTTGAACGGACTACATAATACTGCATGTACGTATGTACGTGCCTACCTTTTCGGAAGCATCTCCACACTGAGGTATTTGATAGCGACATACATACTTATCGGAGTATATCAAAGCCATGCGTTGGTGATGATTACGACTCTTGGGACTTGTTCTGGAAATCGACCCAATGCTTGCGGCTTCTCCTTGGCCTTGCAGGTTGCTCAGCAGTAAATTGACAAGATTTCACATGGTGTTGCCAGGCCGCCATCAAGATGAACTTAATTATATGCGCTAGACACAAGATTACATAGCCGGAGTTTGGACTCAAGGGAGCTGAACAGCCGCCGCCGTTGAAATGGTTCACGGTACAGCCTCGATTCGGCCTATCAGTGTCACGCCGGTCAACGTACTGAACCTAGTCATTTGGAATTCACATATAGGTGGTTCTTGCATGCATTCGTCGGCTTGCCACCGGTAGCAATAGTTGGCAGATTAGGGTTAAGTAAATCGTTGTATTGATGAACGGGGGGTTGCACCTAGTCGCACTACGGCCGCACCGCGGTCACCTTGATGCAGACGATAGCAGCCACAAATCCAAGGCCTTGTACACGGGGAAGAGCGTGTGCTCGATACGACGCCAGTCCACTTGCGCAGGGTCCAGACTGGGGGCGTGAGGGAATCACAACGACACAAGGGTCGATCAGGTGCGCAGGATCGGGATGGACCTAGACCCCTAGTATGCGGATGTTCCCCAATTTCATAACCTGGGGACGGGTGGTTGTTGCTCCATTGCGGCGATGAGCAACCCATGTGTGCACAATTACCACTGCTGACGACAAATTTCGGAGGATTTCATGACAGTTTATTCACTGCAATTGCTCTCTTCACTTCTTCTCGGATGTTCCTTCCGACAATGACCGTCTTCGCGGTCATGTTCGGCCGTTTGCCCGATTCTATAGCTGCGAGTGCCTGTCCTTATTGTTCTACGGTGGGGCGGCTCTTTCATTGCCCCTGAGTTGAGAGTATTGAAAGCTTGAATCGCTGTTCGAGGGACTCACCGGCGATATGCCCTATTCCTCGATTAAAGCCATCTGGCCGCAAGTGTCGCAAGAACCGGATCTACTGATCCTCGCAGGCTATACCGAGCAACGAAATGCACCACCGACTCACGTCCGAAAATCCACGGTGGTCCGTATTTGGAATGCCACATGATCGTGATCCGCGGAATGTGAAGACCGTGTTGACCCGTCCGAAGAGTGTCTCGACCAAGTAGCACCGGTGGTATTCAGAGACAGCAAGTCAGCCTCGTGGTCTACCATTGTTCCCGACCGAAGATGAAACGGATGCACCATTGCTTCTGGTCAGCTTGTAAGCTGAGTATTGTTCCCTAAGGCTGATGGAACACGATGCACTGGCACGATGCACTTTTTCGCAGGCCGCCTCTAGCTACGAGTAGTTGCAGTCGCTTAGCATTAGAATTAGGGTTTGGGTCGACCATGTGTCATGATTTCCGCATGAAGAAGGGACTAACGACGAGTTGGTGACTTGGCTTGGTTAGTGGACCATTGAGTCCACTAAGGAACTTTAAAAAGTCACCAGCATGATGTTGTCGGCATCGATGGCGCAATTGCAATGCGTTAGATCAAACTCAGCAGCTGGACGGACGTGGAAACGTTCCAGAAGGAGACGAGTTTTTTTACTGGAGCGGGCAATACTCGCGATCTGGACAGGCGAGCGTGGCTCGCTTGAGCAATGGCTATGCAAGACATGTAATGTTTCGACGTCGGCCGAAGCATCAACGCAAAAAGGAACGCCCCGGATTTCTCGAAGATGATCTTCAAGATCAGCCCGGGAGTGTACCCGTCGGGTAGTCTTGTGATGGCAGAGTGCAACAACGATTACGTTGCTTTGAGAGACCAGACCTCTTGTGCAAGTGGGTGATGGGGATGAAACTGGCGGCAGTCTGATACAGACCCTCAATATCTGATACACGGATAGCAGATCGACGACGAAAACGACGACCGAAGAGGGCGCAAACGACGCAGCATCGGCTACAGGGTCTCCGCTGGCAGGGCCGCATGTACTTGGGTGTGTATGAATAATGGCATTGCTCGTCACGCCTGCCGTAAACCGGTGGCGGGCAAAGATCAACGGCGATGGAAGGGGGGTGATGGATGGGCTGCAGTTTGTCGCATCTACCCGTATTCGTGTGAACTGGTCGGGGGGAGGTATGGGGTCGGCCACGTTCACGTTCACGTTCACGTTGACATGCAGCAAAGGCAGGGACAGAAAAGGGGAATTACGAATGCAGATTGTGGCTGGCAAACGGCTAGAGTTGCCAGCCCCGTGGGCTGCTTTGGGTTTGTGAACCCAGTCGCCCAACGATGGCGGTTGACCCAAGGCTAACGTCTGGCCCGAAAGCGGATAGACTTGATATAGCGTTTGGTGTGCACAGAAGAAGAACGTGAATCATGGCATCTAGGCCTCTTGTGGTAGTGGTGGTGGTGGTGGTGGTGGTGGTTGAGGGAGACCTACTCCGAATGGAGGCAGTGGAGAATAGTTGGGCCACGTGCGTCTGAGTGGTTGGCGGGCTATATCAAGAAACATTAAGATCATGGGGCGACGTTGCCATCATGTCATTTTGCAAGACGGAGGTGTTAGCGAGGCCAGCCCGCCCGCTTTTGAGCGGCAGCTCGTCACCCGTTTCGGCAGTCGGCCTAAGGGCCAATAGGTTTCAGAAATGCAACCTCGAGGACCGCTAACGCAGGTACAAATCTCACACCAGCCGAAATGGCTCGTTGCTCCGACAAGTGTATCATGACTAGCTGCGAAAAAGATGGCAGGGCGGGAAATTGTTTTCGGCAGCGGCACTGCAAGTCCCACTGGCGGGCGCAAGCGTGTGCGGAAACGTGCGCCCATGTTTACTTACTACCCAAAGCCAATATTGAATGGACTGGCGTGTGATATAGGAAGCCGGCCATGTATCGGAGGGGGGAAGCAAGGCGAGGTGATGGCGGTCAAGAAGCATGGACGCTGTCTGGCGTGATTGCGAATGTGTGCAAGATTGGGTGGCGGCGAGTTATTAACATCCCAGCAAGTAGTTGGTGACGGGTGAATTGGGGGAGAGAGGGAGGGAGGTCTAGGTCTAGGTGTGTACAAGTACACCTATGGGCGGACGCGGGCGGAAGGCGGACGCACAGCAGCAGAGTTACTAGTTGCGTAGCAGAATTCCCCACCGTTTTTTTGGGGGGAGGGGGGGAAGAGGGAGAGGGCGAGTGGAGGGTAAGGGAAGGCAGGGTAAGCCAGAGTAAGAGGGCAGCGGCTGGCATCAGATGGGAACGGTCAGCCAGTGACATCAGGGCGTAGTGATTGCATGAATATCGAGAGCAACGGGCATCCATGTTGTCCCAAAGCGGGCAGCGCTTGCACGCAGCAGGGCATGTGGCCGAGGCGAGCAAAGACGAGCAAAGGCGAGTGACTAGTTCCCCGACCAATCGCACCTGCCGACGGCTCATGTCGGCTAGCCCAAAAGAAATCCTGAAACCGCTCCCACACTTGACTGGCGAGCGGGCAAAGCGTCACGCCGAGCAGCGAGCTTGCATGCTGTGGCAGACCGTGTGCTGGGCTTGTATGGACGACGACAGCCCAAGTGCATCGAGGCAGCGAGGCAATCTGATCAATTGAGTGCATGGACGGGGGATGACGGGGCATAGGGATAGGTAGAGGGCAGAGCATCTGGACAGGGCAACGTGGCCATGAAGAGATTTGCAAAAAGGCCATGGGCGCTCCCGCGCGGCGAGCTCAGGGCGGTGTTTCAGATGAAGATCAAACCACGGCCGCAGGGTTGATTTGTGGTGTTGGTGTGCATCTGACTGTGTGTGGTGTAGTGTAGTTGGGTGGGTGCGGATGTAGGTACGACATGGCAGGGACAGAAAAGCGGCCGTGGATCGAGGTAGTGGTGAGGGACGAGTGGCAGCGAGGCTGGGTAGCGTACTACTGCGACTGCCTGTGACGCACAGACGAGGGCGATTTGAGCAAGAGCGCAGGTGTGATGTACCTGCAGCAGTAGTCCGCAGTTGGAGTGGGCGGTCCAAGCAGACTGGCACATGCCGAGGATGGGGAAAGGGAGGGCGCGTGTTTGGTACATGCAGATCAGAGGACTAGCTTGCAGCAAAGGGGACTAGTAGGTGTGTGTAGTGGGCAGTGGGCAGTGGGCAGCGCGAAGTGTGAGTGCGAGTACGAGTTGTATGAGTAGTAGTAGTGGTGGTGGTGGTGGTGGTGGTAGTAGTACAGGATAGTCGCGGCGGCGGCATAGGGCGAGTGTGCCGGCCACGGCAAGGAGCGGCAAGAAGGAAAATAATCGTGTCGCAGTAAGCAAGGCGAGATGTGATGAGCGGTTATGCAAAGAAAAGGGAGTGGGGGGAGGTGATGGATGGATGGACGAGACCCGCTGATAGCAAGAGTGAGTACTAGTTAGTAGTGTATGTGAGTGAGTGTGATATTGTAGTATAGGAAGGCGGCATCCGAGAGACGGCAAGGGGGCTCTTTCCTGTATAGGGTACAGGCAAGTCAGTATGTATGTATGTCCATGTACGTATACGTACGTAGTAGCATGTATCCGGGTGGGTGTTCATGATCACAGGACTGGTAGGACTGACGCAAGACAGCATCCAGCATCCAACAGGACCCATTGCTCAGGTCCCAGTAGGTCCCCACCCGGTGCATCCATCCATCCATCGAGCAGGTCGACCCATGGGCGGGCGTGGGAGGCCATGCCATTCCCTTTGCATGCATGCCACGGCCTCCCATGGGCATGCGAGGGCATCGGCGGGCCAGGCCAGGGCGCACACGCCTCCCGGCCCACGAGTCGCCACGATCCCTGTCCGCCAAGGAGGGCGCGAGCGGGGCCCTCGGAGCCCCAATTGGCCGCGCTACCTGCACAGGCCGCCCTGCTGGCTGGCGTGCGGAAATAGATCAATGTGAGACGACTAGGCTCCTGTTTCACTCGCCCTCCGACACCTAAAGCTGCCGCTGCCCCCTCAGATTTGCGTTTCGCATCCCCCTCCCAACGCCGTCCCTTCGTGGTCATCCTCGAGACTGCTATCTGAGGCAGGTTCCTCACGTTTTTATTATCCGCCTCACGTTCACGCGTTTTATTGTCTACTCCTTTTAAACATAGCCTGACACTCTTTCGTTTTCAACTCCTGGCAGGTCCTCGACGACCCATTCCACGTGCTGCTCCTCCGCACCTACCCTCTGACGTTGGCTCCCTCAAACCACTGAACACAAGACCCAAAGGTGTTGCAGCCCGCCATGTATCCATCCGCCCACCATGCCCAGATGCCGCCGCCCCAGGCACGCTCCGTCGCACCCGAGACCTTCTTACTCGATCAGGACGCCCAACAGAGCCTGCCCCCAGACTCTGTCGTTGCCCTGCAGCAGGTCGACAACCGTATGTGTACCCACTGCTGCATCTCTTGCCCCCCGCCTGCGCCCATCACAAACTGACACGCCACCTGCACCACAGTCAAGTACTTTCTCATTTCCGCTCCTGTAGACTGGCAACCCGACCAGTACATTCGCCGCTTCCTGCTCCCCACCGGCGAGTACGTCTCGTGCGTTCTCTGGTAAGTCTGCCGCCACCTGCATCTGCACCCCGCACCACCCTTCTAACCCCGCCGCGCTTTGTAGGAACAACCTCTTTCACATTTCTGGCACCGACATTGTAAGATGTCTGTCATTCAGATTCCAGGCTTTTGGCCGCCCCGTCAAGAACTCGAAAAAGTTCGAAGAGGGCATCTTCTCAGATCTGCGCAACCTCAAGTCCGGCACAGATGCCTCGCTTGAGGAGCCAAAGAGCGCATTCCTCGACTTCCTGTACAAGAACAACTGCATCCGCACCCAAAAGAAGCAAAAAGTCTTTTACTGGTACAGCGTGCCACACGACCGCCTCTTCCTCGATGCTCTTGAGCGCGACCTGAAGCGCGAGAAGATGGGCCAAGAGGCCACCACCATGGCCGTCAGCGAGCCCGCCCTTTCCTTTGAGTTCGATTCATCACAGTCGCTTTTCGAGCAGCTCACCAAGGCTCAACAAACAAACTCTTCTTCTTTCAACAACAACGTTCAGCCATCCTACCCCACCACATCGCCCGACATGCGCAGCATGGAATCCATGCCCCCGCCAACAATGGTGCCCGTCCAGCAGTCGATGCCCTCGATGCAGCAGCCAATGCACGCCGAGGACCCAATGGCTCACTACCACCAGCAAATGTCGATGCCTCCTTCAATGCCTAACAACATTGTAAAGAGCAGAGAGCAACGCGAGATGAGCCAGTCTTTCCAGTACGACCGCAACGGCATTCCCTTGTCGCAGATCCACCAGCGACACAGCTCCATGCCCGCATACATGGAGTACTCGCCCGCGCCTTCATTTGTCTCTTCTCATTACGAGGATTACAGCACTCGCGGCATGTCCTTTGAGCCATTGACCCCTCCTCAACACCAAATTGGCCTTGGTGCCGAGCCCGCATACATTGCGAACGAGGACACTGGTCTTTACAGCGCCATCCCAGACCTTCCAGCTCCCAACACCTTCAACCCACTGATGAACCTTCCCCCATCGAACCTGATGGGCCCTGGTTATCCCGGTGTTTCAAGGCCGTTTGCTCCTGGCAACGTCTACTCGGTCATCGAGGGCTCGCCTACCTACAAGCAACGGAGAAGGCGCTCTTCCCTGTCTGCTGGCATTGCTGCTGCCGTCACTGCCTCTGGTGCCGGTGCCCATCAAGTCCACCGCCCCAGTGACTTGAGGCGGTCAATGTCAAGCTCAGTTGTTCCCCTAGCTGAGGTTGACGAGAGCACACACAACTCGCCCAACAGTGCAAACGGCGCAAGCTATGCTCCTCCTCAAATGCCAGAGTCCAAGCCAGCCTTTGACATGTCTCGTCAAGGAACTCCGCTCAACACTGTCGAGGAGGACCCTGAGCCCCAGTCAGCTCCTCTGCAGCACGACGACCTCAACAACCTGGTCAACGGTGAGCTGTTCGAGAGCCCTCTGCAGCACAGCGCCATCGCTCGTACCGCTGGCGCTGGTGGCCCTATCTACAGGCGCGCCCGAAGTGCCACCATGATGGAGATTGGTCCATATCCACAAAAGTCGCACTCGTGCCCGATCCCTACATGTGGCCGTCTCTTCAAGAGATTAGAACACCTCAAGAGGTAAGCGCGCGCAATTTCCTGTTTTCTCTCCCTCATGTTTCACCACGTTGTTCCTTGCCCCACTATTTTTGTTGTTTTGCATAGACGCTGACCCCCGGCGCTTAGGCACGTGCGTACCCACACTCAAGAACGACCATACGTTTGCCCGTTGTGCAACAAGGCTTTCTCACGCTCAGACAACCTTGCCCAGTACGTTATCTCCTCGCTAGCAACCATCCAATCAAATAAGCAAAATGCTAATTTAGTTTATTAGACATCGTCGCACACACGAGCCCCGCGCTGACGGCGAGCCGCTGAGCGATTACCAGGACGAAGACCTGGAAGGTGAGGATGACCACCTCCAGTCGCTCGAGGATGATTTGTCGCCTGAATCTGGCAACGATTACCTCTCTGGCCTGTCTCACTCAATCAACGACATTCCTGGTCCCGGCCTAGGCATGACCATGGCGCCGCCACAACATGGCTTGATGGCGGGCAGCCACTACTGAGTAGGCACCGTTTCCGCCACCACCAACAGTCCCATCACGACGTTACACACGTGAAATGAGCATCTCGGCGTAGTCAAGGCGCAGCGATCTAGAAGGATACCTCTTTGTTTGTATTTTTTGTTTTTTCTGTTTACATCTTCTCTTCCGACTTTGTGTTTTAATTTGCTAGACCGAAGTCTGTCCTGTGTTGGGGTCATAAGTGCTGCATTGCATCCCATCCTGTTTTCATTTTTCTATCTATCTTCCTCTCTCTCTTCCAGCCGTTTGAGCAAACGGGTGGTCTTTGTCACCGGATATTGGCTTGTTTAGGCTTGGTCATGACAACTACGAACATGAGTACCCCTTTTTTCTCTTCTGCTTTTTCAAAGTCTCATTGTTTGATTATCTTCGATTTTTCCCTGTTTTACCACTTTCATTTCTTAGGTCTTTCTTGCCTGTCGCATCCAAATCTTGCCAGAGCGCTCATTCTGTTTTTTCTTCTCTTGTTGGTTGCGGGAAAGAACACATATCCTAGCTGTTTGGCGGCATCGTTTTGCTTACAAAAGTCATGGGGGTGTTTTTGGGGGAAAGGGAAAGCCTTTTTAGTTGTTGTTGTTGTTGCAAAGACACATTATACACACATTTACACTTCACACATTGTTCTTTCCTCAATCATCGTCGAAATGTGTCCTGTTTTGCCTTTTATCAGGCATCGTTGTATCAATGTGTGCCTGTCTGCGCTTAATACTTGGAATCAGTTACACTTCAATGCATAGAATGAAAAAAAATCAGAAACTTGCTCATCATCTTTCCTTGCGTGTCCCCTGTCTTGTCCTTCACTATGCGGTTGCGTGAAATTTCCCTTGGTTTAATAAGCTCCTCATTTTGTTTCCTGGGGGGAGGGGGGAATAGTCAAATCTCCTTCTACATCCTTGGTTTTTTTTCTCTTTCGTCCGTCTATTTTGTTCTAGGTCATCACGTGGCTTCTATTTCCCATCCAAATCTCGGTTATCTTTGATGTTGTGCTAGTCTCGATACGCGGTGTTATCTCGCTCATATCTCTCTCATTTCTCATATCTCCTGTATGTTGGAGAGAGAGATAGAGAGCCATGATAGGTGAGAAGCGGGGACCGGTGTAGATATACACACAGCTTTTCGCTCCCTACGCAAGAAACGGAGGGGTTTTGCGTAGATAGCGAAAAAAAAAGGCTGTGTAAAGTGCCCTCTTCATCGTCATTCTTTTTTTTTCCTGATGAATACCACGATATGTACCGCGGTATCTTTCTATAATGTCTTCCCCCCCCCCCCTCGACTTTCGTTCCTTCCCTTTCCAGCATCCGTACCCCGCACCTTTACCTCTTACACATACTTACTCTGTCTCTCTCATTTTTTTCGCTCTCTCTCTCTCTACCCAGATAGGATAGTCCACACGCTCGGAGTCCGGCCATCACGGCCGTCGCCGCCGCCACCACCATCCATTCCCACCCTTGTTGTTTCACAATCCCGTTACATCTCACCGGCTGCACTGCAACAGTTTACCTTTCTTGCTTTGCTTTTTCTTTTCCACATCCTTTCCCCTCCCCCCCACACACCCCGGTCTCGCCACGTTTTTTTGCCTTTTTTGTGCTGGGGAGGGGGTGAGGGAAAAAGCTTTGGTACGTCTACGCCCGCTGCTGGCCCCGCGGGTGCGCGGGCGTTGGGCCGGTTGGGCCGATGAACCCGCAAGTGCCGTGTGTATGAGATTTTATGTGCGAGCGGGTGGGCTTTTTTTTTGAGGGGGGATTGGAAGGGAGGTGTTTGATCGGCCTTTGTCTGTGTGTAGGCACGGGTGTTTGTGTGTGTGTGGGGCTGGGTATGTTTGCCCTGTTCATTATTTTACACCTCCCCCCGTACGAACGTGCTTGTGCAATTCGGTTGTATTCGAAGCGTTCGTCTCACAATCTTTTTTGGCTTCACAATTGTATTTTGGCAAAAAGAGAAAGGGTAGGCAAGAAGAAAAGCGATAAAGCTTGTTGGCGGTTTTCTCCGGCATACAGAGGCGTCGTCATCGTCATCACTGTTGGTTGCGAGACTCTGCTCGCCCTTTGATTACCATATGCTGACACATACACACCTTTTTCGTGTTTTTAAAATTGAACCTGGCTTTGCTTTTCGGCATTGGTTTGCTTTTGGGGCTGCTCGTTATTTTACTTTACACCTTTGGGGCTACGTGTTTGGTTGCGCAATTGTGCGTCCTTCGGGGACGGGCTTATCTTACATGAGATGATAGTGGCTTTGGGGAGGGGGGGCCTTGTGGGGAGAAGGGGGGTTGGGAGTCTAGAATGTTGGAGTAGGTTTTTTTTTCACGGACGGTGACATGCCCGTGCTTGGAGATTTGTTGTGCACGCGGTTCGGAGGGGGCCTTGGTGTGGGGACTGCAGGTTGGAGGGGGGGTCTCTTGGTCACGTACAGGAACAGCACAGGTTTACGAGGTTGGGTTGTTTCAGGTATATTTGGGGCGTTTGCTTCGTCGCCACGGCTCCGGTTAGAGCGGGGGCCGGGGTGCGGGTGTGCCTGGTGCCGAGCTCGCGATAAACGGACGGGAGGTTGAGCGCCGCGCGCGCGTGCGACTGCGGGAAAAGGAAGGTCGGATGCAAAAAGGACGAAGGGTGCAGGGAAGGGCAAAGAAGGAATTACTGAGAGGGATTGCTGCTTGCATTGCGCCGCTAGATCGGGATTGTGCCTTTCGATCGTGATTGAATCTTGGATGGGATCGCGATCGAGATGGATCATGGTAGCATTTAATGTATTCTTTTATGAGGTTTTCTTTTCGTCTTCTTCTTCTAATCCTTCTTCTGGTTCTAATTTTACGTTTGCGCACTTTTTTCTACACTTGTTTGTTTGTTCGCTGCTTGTTCCTTCGCTTGTTCGTGGATGAGGGTGTGTATACTTGAATGCTCTGTTCAACTTGACTAGACTTTTGATCATAGAAAAAAAGTCAAGGGTTGCTTGTCATATTGAAATTCATACGGACTTATTGTTCGGTCGATCAAACTACAGTGTGAACTCATGATCGATGATACCAAAGGGATAGAGAAGTAAGCTTCAGGGAGTGCCCTGGAAGAGTGTAGATCTCATGTTTGGCCGTTTCATTTGTAATGCTATCATAAGCTTATGTGAAAGACTAGATTTTCAGCACACGAGTACATGGTCTACAATTCCGAGAAGACGATTACGGAGACGGACGGAGAAGTGGACGTTTATTTGCATCGCCTCTATACAAGCTTGCGTATGCAGATGCACGTTTATCGTATTCCTTCTTCGTAATACTAAGAGTCCACATTCCTATGCTCATTAAATTCATACAGAATATGTGAGGATATCTTATACACATTGGTTCCTTGGTCACTAAAACTACACCACTCATACAAGACTATCAGCACTTCACTGGCACGCTATGTAGTGAGTGCGATATAACACATCACTATTTTTCAGGTTGAATAGCGTGTGACTAGATATGAAGAGTACTTTATAGGTAGGATGTATAAATGCTTGGCTTTCATCAACCGAATGATTTAAAGAAAGGCCATAACCTTCGTAAACCACAGTTCTCTATTGTAGCTACTATTGGACAACAAACTCAATTGACTACAAATTATTTCAACGAGCAACCCAGCATCTGACTCTTCTCTCATCAATAGTACATCACTCCTCTCTGATGTTGATATATTCGCCCTTTCCACTCTCCCAAAATGACACTGTCTTCTTGGCGATTGTTCCAGGGTTCAGCACTTTGTTCTCAGGAGCTACAGTTCCTTCGACATGAATCAAACCAAAATGAATACCACTGTCGCCAAAATAGCGACGGAAGCTATCCACCATGTTCTTCTGTGAAGCCTTGACCAGACTTAGTGAAAGAAGCTGCGGAATGGGATCCCATGGCAGGTGGCTGCTTGTAACAAGAAGAGCAGGCTTAAGAGATGTGTTAGATTTGGCGAGGGCTTGGAGCTTGGGAATGTAATGTTGTGAGATTACGTAGAGAGATAGATTGGTTGTCTGGGAGTATGGTCAGTGGACACTACGTGATAGGTCATGTGGATGAGCATGTGGGAAAAGGACATCCTACCTTGAAGTCCTCATCGATTTCCTCAACATCCACGCCCAGGACTTCGCCTGGCTTGACGCGCGCCGCGTTGAAGAAAATGACTTCGACATCCTCGCCCTCGGTCAGGCTATCAAGCTCCTTGAGTACACCAGGAATCGATTTGAGATCTGCAAGATCGATGCGTAGAGTGTCCACTTTGACCGAAGAGTTGACTTTCGAGACAAAAGGCGCATCTTCATTCTGTAGTCGTTCTGTGTTACGGGAGAGGAGAACGATATGGTTGATGCCCTTGGAAGCGAATTCCGCAGCCACGTTGTTACCAATGCCAGAACCAGCTCCAAATACGATAAGAGTACGCGCCATGACGGAGATGTTATATAAGTTCAAAGTGTGCTGCTTCAAGTAGTGATGATAGCGAGCATGTCTGTCGAGGCTACGACTTTATATCAGCAGCTTTCCAAGGAATTCCGAGGTTGTACACCTGTGATCTGACCAAGTATCACTAGTTCCGGATGATTTCATTACTACTGAATGACTATTGGCCGGCTGCATGCAAACGAGCGATAGACAAGGCGTACTGAACTGGACCGCCTCATGCAGTAAGATTCCTACGTAGAACCGTTCTTGTGTCTCAAGAGGTTTGTCGGCACTTGTACATCATTGTCTATTGCGTGATATGGCGAGTATGCGACACAAATTGTATGCCACGATATTTCTAAGTTTCATGCAAAGGGTTGATGTAATGTCGACATGAGGCATGTTTCCAAACTGAGTGGTAGTTGGACCCACAATCACCCGGGCGCGCTATGCTAGTGCGGCGCGTCATACTGCAGCCTCCACCTAGAACTTTCTCACAACTGGGTCAGCTCAAGACAACAACACAGCTTCTGCTTATTGTGCTTACAGAGCAAAATGGATTTCTCCGTGGATGAAAATGATGCTCTCCAACAGTACATGCCCAGTCAGTTTGGGAAAAAAGATGGCTCTGTAGACGTTGAAGCCCAGATCGAACGCGCACGCCGAAAGGTTGTCGACGAGAGCAAACTAGCGAAGAAAGATGACGGATCAGACGATGACAAAGACTCCGATGACGATAGCGATATGAGCGACGAAGAAGACGAGTTCCCAGTGTCGCACGAGTTGATTATCAAAACGCACGATCGCGCAGTTACGACAATTGCCCTTGATCCCTCTGGCACGCGGTTGGTGACTGGCAGTAATGACTGCATGCTCAAGCTGCACGACCTGAGTGCGCTCACCCCGAGCACGATTCGCGCGTTCAAAACCGTCGATCCATTCACTACCAAGCCATCACAGACAGCCGAGTCGCATTCAATACACCAGGTCCTATTCGGTCCACAGTCTGGAGGACAGTTTCTTTGCATAACCGCGACATCACAACCGAGACTTTTCAGCCGGGATGGAGATCTCATATTGGAGTTCGTCAAAGGCGACATGTATCTGAGAGACAAGCACAATACAAAGGGACACACGGCAGAGGTTACTAGTGGTGCATGGCACCCGACGAATCGCGATCGTTTTGCTACAGCGGGTACGGACAGTACAGTGCGGATATGGGATGTCAACAAGAGGATGAAGCAGGAAGAGGTCATTGTGTACAAATCCAGAGCTGCTGGCAGCGCGGGTATGACCAGAATGACTGCCATTGCCTGGGGCGCTGCAGCCGAAGGAGGAAGCAGTATGCTGGTTTCGGCAGCCCTTGATGGAAGTCTGGTCATGTGGGGTGGCGAAGGACCATATCATCGGCCTACAGCTGAAATCAAGGATGCGCATACGAAAGACACTTGGACCAGCGGAATTGATATCAGTGCAGACGGGAGGTTAGTGGTCACGAGAGGCGGCGACGACACGATCAAGTTATGGGACACGAGGAAGTTCAAGATACCTCTGAACACGACATCACACCCTTCTACCTCGTCACAATTCCCCACATCGAACATTCAGTTCGCGCCGAATATGCAAAGCATAATTACAGGATCTGGAACTGGCCATCTACATATCCTCAACCCAGCGACGCTTCGTCCAGAGCTCGTCACGCCTGTAACACCAGGCTCTCCTCTAGTCACGGTCAATTGGCACCCGAAGCTCAACCAAATCCTCACAGGTTCAGCCAATGGTCAAACGACCATCCTCTTCAATCCCAAGCTATCCAACGCCGGTGCCCTTACCATCCTCAGTAAAAAGCCCAAGAAGCGACACGTTGACGACGACCCGTCCCTCACGGTAGATATGGACCCCCTAGGTATGGCAGGCGAGGCCCACGATCCATCCGGCAACGCGGCATCCTTCTCAGCGCGCCATCCTACCATTGGCCTCACGGCATCAGGCAAGAGCAGAGATCCCAGAAGACCGCATATTCCTGCTACGACGCCTTTTGCCAAGTCTACACCTGATCAGAAGTATGTCATGGAGCAGATTGCGGGCAGTGATATGAGGGACGAAGACCCTAGAGAAGCGCTGCTCAAGTATGCGCCAAAAGAAGGTGAAAAGGCCATTTTCACGGGTGCATGGGAGAAGACACAGCCAGTAGGCATTTACAAAGATTATGATAGCGAAGAAGAGAGAGATAGCAAAAGGGTTAAGCGGTAATGAAAGCAATGCGATACCCAGTTACACTGCTGGGTCAACCCCAGTAAAACAGATACGCGTACGATGTTTCAATCCATTGGGCGACTAGTCTTGATATGTCAACCTCGTATACTCGCAGGGTAGCGTTGAACCATTGCAACTGGTTATGGCCCAAGCCCAAAACAGCAAAGTGTATTTCTGTCGCACAACCGCGTCCACGTCGCGCCCCCTCGTCAGCAAACAACCCCACTCTCTTGCATCCGAACAACCACTGACATAAACTTTGCCGCCAACTACCTGACAACCCAGACAAGCTCTCCAGTTCGACAATTCCCACCACCAGCAAACATGTTCACCTCCACCATCCGCAATGCTGTGCGCGCACAGCCCGCCACTGCCGCCTTCACACGCAGCTTCTCCTCCACTCGCCCCTCGCAAGTTGCCCGCATGACTGTTGTCGGCCGCCTGGGAGTTGCGCCAGAAGAGGTTACCATTTCCGGAGACCGAACATTGGTGCGCTATGTGGTTGGAACCAACTACGGCAAGGGTGAAGAGAAAAAGACAAGTTGGTTCCGGATTGCTAGCTTTGTCCAGGGCGCACAGAAGGATTTCTTGATGAATGTGCCCAAGGGCTCGCTGCTCTATGTCGATGCTGATGCGCGCATGGAGACATATCTCGATAGCGAGGGAAACAAGAAGAGCAACTTGAGCTTGGTTGCCCGTACGTTTTTGCTACAAGATTTAATGCTAGGTTGGGAGTCATTGCTAACAATTTTGCTAGGCAACTTTGACGTGCTGTCGCGCGCCCGCAGCGACGAGCCTGATACCAACGACGAGGGTCTCATCCAAGAGTCTTCCGGCTAGACATGCACGGCTTCAATTCTCATGTAGAATCAATGTCACTTTGCGCAACATGTCTTAAATTCGGAGGCCGACTGTAAGAGGGTGGCGTGGCAAGGCCAATGCACACACAGTTGCGAATATTAGTGGCGACAGCCTTTGCAAACCGCAGTACGAAGTGTTTGCCGAATCTTGATTCAAGATAGCAGAGTGTATGAATATTGTCTGAACTTTTCTACTGTATGATCTCTCCGCTCAAAGCGGCTGGCGACAATGCTTTCCGAATGATACCTTTTTCCTTGTAATGCATTGATTCGCCCTGCCCGTGATTTCGAAGACAGCCAGCAGTCATGAATTCGTTTCACATGCTCTTTTGCCAGTGTCAACGCCACTTCAGCAATTATTCTCGAGCTATTACTACGTACCTACCCATCTGAGCACAGACACAAAATGCGGCGAACGAAGACCTCCGAGAGGCCGCCTCAACTTTTTTGTGGCGCAACTACAGGACTCCAACAACACACTTCTCCAATATGCAAAGAATAATACCCCTACCAGCGCGTCAGCTATGGGGGCATGCGCCTCGTGTGCGGTCGGTGAGGCGCCTCAATCGAAGTCATCGAACATTTGCGACGGTCTCATCCACTGAACGGTATGTCGCTGCATCCTCACTACCCCGCTAGTCGCCCAACTCTGACCGTATCCTAGACCATACGATGTAATAGTCATTGGAGGCGGGCATGCAGGCTGCGAAGCCTCGGCAGCAGCAGCACGCGCCGGTGCCCGAACAGCACTTGTAACCCCCTCGGTCGAAAACCTCGGTGTATGCTCATGCAACCCTTCCTTTGGCGGAATCGGCAAGGGCACTATGCTCCGCGAGATTGATGCTCTGGACGGTGTCGTGGGTCGGATTGTGGACAAAGCCGGTGTACAGTTTAGAGTACTGAACAGGAAGAAGGGACCTGCAGTATGGGGGCCACGAGCGCAGATTGATAGGGCACTGTATAAGAAATACATGAAGGACGAAATGCTGTCATACAAGGGCCTGAGTGTAGTAGAGGGGAGTGTAGCGGATATCATTGTGGATCGGACGCAAGAGGAGGGCTCAAAGGGAACATACGGCAAGATCACAGGTGTCAGACTGGAGAGCGGCGAAATCATACCAACAGGAAACGTGGTAATCACCACTGGTACGTTTCTGGGCGGAGAGATACACATTGGACTCGAAGCATATCCGTCTGGGCGCATGGGTGAAGCTGCAACATTTGGACTAAGCAAGAGTTTGAGAGAGGCCGGTTTTACACTTGGAAGGCTAAAGACGGGGACACCACCGCGGTTAGACGGAAAGACGATCAACTACAAGATTTTGGAGGCTCAAGAAGGAGATAATCCACCGATGCCATTCAGTTATCTGAACGACCGCGTACAGGTGGAGAATCAATTACTGAATCACGAGACACGAACAAACGAAGCGACACACGATGTAATACGGAAAAATCTCGACAAATCGATACATATCCGGGAAACTGTAAAGGGCCCGAGATACTGTCCATCATTGGAGTCAAAAGTCATACGCTTTGCTGACAAGTCGTCGCATATCGTCTGGCTGGAACCCGAAGGCTTCGACAATGACATTATCTATCCAAACGGCATCTCTTGTACTGTACCTGCAGATGTTCAAAACACTATGCTCAAAACCATCAAGGGTCTAGAGAACGTAACTATGCTGCAACCTGGCTATGGTGTAGAATACGACTACGTCGACCCACGGCACCTACGCTCCACTCTAGAGACAAAGAACATCTCCGGCCTCTTCCTAGCCGGCCAGATAAACGGAACAACAGGCTACGAAGAAGCCGCCGGTCAAGGCGTAATCGCCGGCATCAACGCAGGACTCAAAAGCCTAGGCAAAGACCCTCTCATCTTAACCCGAGCAGACGGCTACATTGGCATCATGATTGACGACCTCATCACAAAAGGCGTATCAGAACCCTACCGCATGTTCACCTCCCGCTCCGAATACCGCATGTCTGCCCGCGCCGACAACGCAGACTCACGCCTCACGCCCCTCGGCCACGCTGCCGGCATAATTAGCGACACCCGCTGGCGCGCCTTCTTAGACGAAGCATCCCAAATCGCCATCCTAACTTCTCTCCTGCAATCCAAAACAATGGGCTGGACCGACTGGACTAAACACGGCTTCGCCGTCCGAAACGACAGCACCAAGCGCTCCGCCTACGACCTCCTCCGCCTCCCCAACACCACCCCAGACTCACTCTCCCCTTTACTCCCCCAAATCCACGACTTCACCCCACACATCCGCCACCGCGTCCACATCGAAGCCACATACGCCCCTTATGTCGCCTACCAAACCGCATCCCAAGCCCGCTGGCTCAAAGACGAAAAACTATCGCTACCCATCGATCTAGACTACGAGTCTATTTTCGGCCTTAGTTTTGAAGAGAAGCGCGCGCTCGAGGCTGCGAGGCCTGAGAGCGTGGGTATGGCGAGAAGGGTGGAGGGAGTCACGCCGACGGGGGCGTTGCGATTGCTGCAGTATGTTAAAGGTGTTGGGAGGATGGAGAAACAGGCGCGGTTGAAGGAGGAGGTTGAGGCGAGGAAGGAGAGGTTTAAGGGCGTTTTTGAGAAGGTGTAGGTGTAGGTGTGTGTGTTAGTAGGAAGCTTGATGTATAAATATCTTCAGTTTTCTCTTTCTCTTTCTCTCTCTCTCTCTGGACATTATCATGGTGTCACTGGACGATATCTGCCTACTGTATGTTTGTTTTCGACATGTTTTTGGTAACGAAAGGTGCCGTGTGACTTTTTCTTAGGTTTCTAGATAGAAAGTCTTACTTGTTCATCCTTGGCTGATGTTATTTTTTTTTAAAACCTTGTAGAAATGGATGTTAGGAGGGACACACTGCTTTTGTTAGTTATTCAGAATACTTAACACAACAAATACGACGAAAAAAAAATGTCAAGATCCGTGTGAACAGGATAAGAAAAAGCACATGTATCGGAGAGAACAGTTTCTAACGAATGAATATTTCCCATGCATTTTGTTCTTCTACAACTACTTCTACCTCCCACCACTCAACCCCCCCCGTCTTTGCCCGATAAGTCTACCTCAACCCCCTCAACACGCACACCCAAGGAACAGAGAAACGAAGAGAAGATAGGAGAAAAAACAAAGCTATCAAAGCCTCTTCTTCCTCCTTGACGTATACAGGAGGCGTTCAGAACCCACATGGTAAAGAAGAAGAAGAGCAAAAAAAGTTCGTTCCTCCCATACTCATATGTTCCACTACTCCAAAAACAAACATCCCCCCGGTTCCAGGACATGAGTGTATTTGTTCAGCCCTGTAAGACCCCAACAACCATCATACCAAACCACGACTACTCATTGTCTGTAAAGGAAGAAGATTAGAAAGAAGAAAAAAGAAGAAAAAAAAAGATAAGTCTTGTTGCCCAAAGTGACGAGCATCGCAGCGCTATGAGCTGAAGGAGAAGAAGAAGAAGAAGTTGAAAAACATGTTGTTACAAGTTTGGTGTGCGCAGATGAGAAGTTGAAGCCCAAAGCAAGTGATATGCGGGTTGCTAAGGAGCAGGATTAACGGAGCATGCTTTGGTGGTGCTGGTTTACGGCTTGTGTTTTTGTGTGCATTTGGTAACGGCCAGTGGACAAAAAGGTCTGCGAGATTGCGGGAAATGATCAACCCCCAAGACGTTGGGGTGCGGCCGTATGTGCTGGGAAGAGAAGTAGAAGAGAAGAAAAAACAGTAGATTTGCATTGTTGAAAAAAAAACGCCGTTTGATTTGGGAGAATGGGAAATGTTGTCAATACGCCAAGCAGTCATCACAAGGCAAATTTGCGATGAATCGTATTCCATGCTACGCCTGCACTCCTGTCATGTGTATTGGACTGCCAGGTATCCAGCCGGTTCTTTCTAATAGTAGATCGTCAATGGGAAAGTATAGTTTGGAGAGAGAATCGATTGCTGCGAGATTGTTATATCTCGACATTCTTCAGCCCTTCTGGTTCTGCAACGGCAGTGGGACTCTTTAATGATGAAGATGTCCTCTTTGTGTCTTTGTTCTCTTTGTCGCTGCCGAGGCTGTTGCGAGGTTGCGAGAGTTCGTCGCTCGGTCTCGGAGTATCAACGGAAATGAGGTTCTCAGTGGGGACGCTAGCCTTTGAGTCGAGATTTGTATTCACACGGACCGGTTGGGGGTGCTCCTCGGCCACACGGGCCAAGGGGCTCGAGAGTTTACCGCGTGGGCTGACACCTTTTGGTGGCTTCGAAAGACGGTGAGGGCTGCGACCACGATCTTCAGGGCCAATTACGGGGCTGTGGTAGGGGCTGCTCGCTGTGCTGCTAGGAACGACCATGCCCGGGGCATTTGGGTTGACGCGCAGACCACTTGTTGGGCGTTTCTTGTTAGGTGGTCGGCGGCCGTACTTTTGATCGCACCGCCAGCGGAGAACCTCGAGATAGGGCGGCTCGACATTCTGGCGCTTGAAGATCAAGAGCTTCAACTCGGAGGTTTCTTCGTCCAGGTGCACGTCCTTGGAGGCGAAATCATCTGCTACCATGGCCAAAAGAGCGCCCCATGAGCGGGCAACGACGTATTTACGGTCGTAGTCACGGCCGAAAATGATGATTTGTCCCCATGTGCCATTGGGACCAGGGGCAAGGTCGACAGCGAGGTAGTTGCCTCCCCAGTCACGGGCAAGAGGAATCCAGGCAGGGTGGGCATAGGCCTTTTGTATGGCGTTTGGCGGTTGCGAGTCTTGGCGAGCGAGCAGGTCTTGCCGCCACAGAGGGTTTGTGGTGCTCTGCACTTGGGCGACGGGCGGTGTGGTGGACGAGCCAGCAAAGGCCTTGACGGGGATTTGGGGTGTCGAGTAGTCGACCTTTGTGGTCAGGTATTCGTCAGCGACCTTGCGCCAGTTCCTCCACTCCATGACAATCTCCTCGCAATCGAGCAGCATGAGGCCGAAGAAGACACCGGTGGGGAGACCGCCACGCTCCTGGCCATCGTGGATTTGAAGAGACTCGCGCACGTCCATGGGGAGGGTAGCGTCGAGCTCGTGCTCTAGCTCGTTGACGTCGTTGGATGTGCATCCTTCGCACATGTTGTCAAACAGCTCTGTGAAATTGTCCTCGACCCAGCGGTCAATGCGCCTCCACGAGTGGGAGACGGGCGGTGGGGGAGGCAGACCCTCGTTGAAGTCTTGCATCTGGATCTGGCCATTGGCGCCCTTGTCGAAGCTATCCGAGTCCAATGTAGCCTGGCGGCTAAGAGAGCTACGCATGCCGGGCGAGTAGGGGGAGCTGGGGGACATTGGGCCCTTGGGGGAGCCGATGAAGCCATTGCTGGTAGCGAGCTCGTCGTGCTGGTAGGGCGAGTCGAGATCGGTGCGGGACTCTGCGCCGCTGGCGGTGATGGAGGTGAGGGCGGCATGGCGGCTCTGGGGGATGGGGATGTGGCGGCCGGTCCGATAGGGCGAGTCGTGTGAGGCATGTCGGTCATACGAAGTCATTGTGTGCCAGAAGTCCTTCAAGGACGACGTGATTCTAGGGCGGTGTTAGCCATGTGGGGGAAGGGGGGGGCGTACTGTTGTGCCATGGTGGGCGGGTGGATGCGTGAGTGGATGCGTGTGGAAGGGAGGGAGGGAGAAAGAGAGAAGGGCAAGCGGGAACGGGAGAGTATAAGTGCGGTGGTGGTCGGGCAGGCTCAGCAGCAGCAAAGGAGCGGACGGGTGCGCTCTGCGCTGGAGGGCTGGCGGGCGTGTTTCCCTTGAGTGAACGAGTGTCGTGTGAGAAGGCGTGCCAAAGGGTAAGGGTTGGCAGGAGCTTGAATTGGGAGTCGAGAAAACGGAATCGAAGGTGACGTTAAGGGGTGCCGGTGCGCCAAGACCAGGCTCGACCAGGATGGCCCTGGGCTGTCTGGCGGGCGTTGAGTGCGCAATTCTGGCCGCCGCTTCAAACCCACTAGCCGCAGCACTGTCGGGGCGGAGGAGCAGAAAGGGGGGTGGGAGGGGCGTGGGGGATAGAGGGTGGATGGGTGGAAGGATGGATCGAAGGATGGGTGAGTGGTGGGTGGATGCAGTGGTGTTGTTATGGTTGTTGATAAATGTTGTTGTTGTTGTTGTTGTTATGGTAGTAGTAGTAGTAGTAGTGGTGGCGGGAGCAGTTGGGTGTCCGCCAATCTTGTCGTCATGTAGCGTGCATGCTGTAGTGGCGTGGTGTATGTACACTACCCGCTGCATACAGCCCATACATAGTTTACATGGACGTATACCAGCCAGTCGATGTGTACATTACATTACAGTACATAGCCGCACATGTACGTACCAAGCCAAGCCCTGCCTGCTTCTGCCTCTACCAAACCGCCGGCAGACGTTGGAGAATTGGCCCGACATGTCTGTTATTTCCATTAATAGAGCGAGCGCTGCCGCAACCCTATTACCGCAGCCACACACGACACACATAGCACACACACCCCCCTTCTGCCCAAGAGGCTGCCGATTTGCGTACTCCTTTTCACACCACCCGCCCTTTGTCCCTTGTTGGCAGCCCTTCGCCGTGGCTAATCCCTCCCGCTCTCCGCATCGTTCGTCCGACTGTACGTGTAGGCCTTGTTTCAGCAATGTCGGTGCCCTGTCGCGCGCGCGCCAACAAGAGCCTTTGCCGAAGCCACTCGCTTCTAGCTCCTTGTCCCACCTACGCCCCCCGTCGCAAGCTGCATATTGGCCCGCCGCCCTAGGCGGTGTACAACATAACCTGCTGCTTGCTTGCCCAACCAGCTACCTACTCGAGCCGTAATCGTCCCATCGGGGCATTTTCACCGCGCCTTCGCCACAGACCACTTACGTTGCGCTTGCAAGAAAGAAAGAAGAAAAAAAACATCATGTCAAACTATCCGCCGCGCCGGCACCAATGGCACCCTCTCACAGCCACGTCCACGACGACCCCGTCTTACATGCGCCTTGTTTGGCACGCATGCCTGTTCAGCATAACAAGCTAATCAACCTGGAATACTCATCGCAATGCAGCCCACGCCTTATCCCGCGTCATGCAAGCCGTGCACTGGCGGTGCGCTAGATCTTCAATGCCCATTGAAATTTCCATTAGGGGCCCAGGTAAATTGTCTTTCTCCTCCATGATCATCCATGGCCCATGACGTTGTCCTCAATCGCCTGTGCTCATCCATCCCGGGACACATACACACATGCGCACCTCTTGCTGCCCGGTCGAGCGACCATGTCGAGTGCGCAGTGGCAGTGGATAATGTCAGATAGATAACGGACACCCCCGCAATGCCACAATCACCAATCGTCTCCACATGCTTACGCCCCACTGCCCACGCAAAGCTTCTTGTCGCACCTCTTTGAATCACACGCCTCTCCCTCCAACGACATATCCAACCAACCGGGTCTTTGTATGTCCCTACACCTACCTAGGTACCTACACTGCACTTTACCCATGTGGCAGGTGCGAGACATGGCCCATGCTGTGCCCACCAAACCCTCCAAACCCTCAACCGCGCCTGTGGCCGCATCCGATAAGCCATCCTCTCACTACAATACCAAACTTGCCACGCTGCCTTCCCGTGAGGTGCGCTTGTTGCCATGGCACCTTGCTCACCTTGCCGCCATCCGCATCCAAACTACTTTAGCCTAACAATTGCACAAACCCCTCAATCATGACGTTCCAGCAACATCTGCCGCACTAAGAGTAGCGAGTCTCGTTTTACCCCAGAGTCGGATCCCGACCGCGCGCGGGGTGCATCGAATACGAGGTGATGTGCGTTGAGTAAGCGGCTGCCGTTCCGACCCGGCACTGTAGCTATACCACGCTGTTCTATTCACCTTGTCGTCTTGCCCAGGAACTGGTGGAGCTCCTCTTGCAGTGGCAGAACAATGTTTTCCACCGCTGCCTGGAGACACTCGGCATCCTCGAGAGTGGCGCAAGGATCACTGGACCCTGTTATGCAATGCCGAATCGCGTTCTGGAAAGCAGCAGACAGGTTCCCAGACTCGTTGAAGGTCCAGTTACGCGCCAGTGCCCAGAGCTTCCACGGCCCCGGCTGCTTGGACAAATCACCCACCTCGTCGTCCGTCTCGGACTCTTGATACTTTTCAGCAGTCACTCCAAAGTACAACTCCAGAAGAGCCACGGCCAGTGCAATCAGGACGGTGTTCCTGAAGCCGCCTGGCTGCATGTTTCTCGCCGTGCCATTGGCCGCCTCAACAACCGCGGGCGCTAGATATGGGCGCTCAATGTTTATCGGTTGTGCAGTATTCGACGTTCGGTGAAACATAATATCCCGAGCAGCCCATTCGTTGGCCAACCACGGCGTCGAGTTCAGATACAAGACATTGGACGCTAGTGTCAACGCTAAGCTATACCTGTCCCTCATGCTCAGCTTCGAGCGTCTGCCGTTGATGACTGGTGGCTGCCGAAGCAGATCCTCTAGAGATACCAGTTCCACGGTAGGCGTGTATCTTTCTGCTGTATCCAATGGGTAAGCGCCCCGCAACTTGCTTTTGCTATCCAACGAAAAGCCGATTCTCGCAGCGTTTTTGTGTAGTTGTTGAATAGATGCACACAAGTCCTTCACCTCTTGGTGCCGGCCAAAGGCCTTTTTGGTAGGATCGCTCACTGCGTATGGCGGAGGGGTTCCGAAGCTGACGCTCTTCGTCATCCTACCACTGTTAGCTCACAATCTCATGGCTCGCGCGCACGCATGCATCGTTGCCATTGGAAACGTCTCCGTTGTCTTCATACATACCTTGGTTTGGGAGATGCCATGGGAACGACGTGTTCCTTCTCCTCCTCCTCTTCCACGCATATCTCTGCAGTCTGCATTAACCATGACACACCGCTTCCATCAGAGTCCGTGGTTGAAAAAGCAACACTAAAGCTTGTTTTTGGAGTATCGATTTGCTTCTGCGCTTTCGGAGCAAAGACATCTTCCCGAAGCTCTAACTGGAGGCTTGTCCGATGCGATGACTTGCACGAGCACGACCAGCATACACTCAGCGACTCGTGCAACGTCTTGGCATACTGCTGTAGTCTTTGCAGCCGCGAGGCATACGAAGGCTTCGTCGCTCGGTGGTACGTCTCTATCTTCTCACTCTTTTCCGTGAACCTTTCGAGGCTTTTGTTGCATTCGTCCAGTTCTTCCAGGAGCGCCTTGATCGTCTTCTTGTTCATGCCAAAGCGGACGCGCTTTCTAATCTCAAACTTGTCGTTGGCCTTTTTGGGGTTCGCGGCCAACAGTGCCTCGAGATCATTGCGTGTAATCTAAGATTTATATAAGCATCGTTCGAGCATCCTACCATTTTCCGTTCCTACCTCTGCTGCGCGGTCCAGATCTAGCTTGCTTGCTATCTTCTTGGTTATTTTTTCAATCTCGAATACTGTCCTCTGATACGACTTGTACGTAGTCTGCAACTTGTCTTGGAGTGCCTCCTCTTTACTTTTCCAAAGCTCTTGCGACGACCCAGGGTCAGTCATCATTAAAGCAAACTCAACATCCGACGTGATAGACCCGAAGAGAAGCTGGATTGTCTGATCATAGTGATCGTATTGAGCCCTTAATTTTCTTATAAAAATAGGGAGCTCCTTGTCTCTTCCAAAGAAGCCTTTAATTGGATCTAGTCCTTCATTGTAGCTTTCGATTGCTAATCTGCTGTGAGCTCGTTGTTACCCCTCACTCACAACTCGACTTTTGCGTACCTTGTATGATCAACGGCAGACAGCCAAGAACGAGACCAGCTACCTCTACGCCGCTCATTGCAGCGCTTTTCTACAGTATCCAACAAGAGAAGGCGTCACGGGTCATTTGGCGCGCGCGGGGAGAAGGAACGAGTGGGGCCTGGCGCTTACGATACTGTCGAAGCACGTGCTCGTGAAACACGCTGGCCACCTCGAATGACCAAAGTTGGTGACTATGAATCTTTAGGATTATCTGGATATTATACAGGACTCTGGGTTATTTGTGAGCAGAGAGGTGACAGAGACGAACACACGGCTGCCTGCAAAACACTGCCTCAGCTGCGCCCCCGCCAAACTACAAAAACTCTAGTAGCATCACCAACCCCCCATGTCGATTGAGGCAACGGTACGAATAAACGATCACATCGACCTTTATCGAAGACGCATATAATTGAGAGCTATCGACACCCTCAAAGACCAAATTTCCCTCAGGGTCCCAGTTCCAGTCCCAGTTCTCTCCGTCCCCGCTTGCTCTTTCCCCAACATGCCAATTGTTTGTCATGTCCTCTCTAAGACTAGCAACAGCCTCCAATGTTCGCGCTTTCCAAAATCTGACCACTGCACTCAAAACCAGCGACCGGAAATGGACACATGCAATCGACGAAGAGGCACTTGAAGACGAAATCGGGAGGTTCCGTGTTTGGGCTGGAAACCTCGGTGCTCTGCAGAAAGGGCACAGCTCGCTTGACTACAGGCTACGAGACTCACCAGTATCCAATACCAACACGCTAAAGCTTCTTAGGGAGCTTGAAACCAACGTCAATGAAGCTTATGCCGTGGCATCTGAGGCTCGCCTGCCTTACGAAGAGCAGGCCCGCCCAGACATGATTGAAGATGACGATGATGACGGTTTCTTCAGTGCGGAAGAAGACGATGATGATAGCAGCAGCGATGAACCTAGAACCGAATTGAAAATGCGCTTTGGGGAAATCGTCGACATTATCGACAACCTCTACAAGCTTAGCGTCCGCATCAGAACTCCTGGTCTACGCTCAAGATCTCTCAAAGCATCCTCTTACACACAAAAGGATCCAGAGACGGGAATCGACATCTTTGACATGTACGCTGCGCAAGACCTCAAGCATGTCCAGGAGTTGGTGTCGCATCTGCGTCAATCCTACGTAGCCAATGAGACGCAGGAAGATCAAGACTTTTTGATCAAGCGGTTGAGCGCATCTGTCACCCTTCGGAGGCGACAATTCAAGTACTGGAAACGACGTAAGTCTTTGAGAATATGACAGTCACATGCAGCTAACTAGTTGCTCAGATCGGGACAAATTAAGTGCCTCTACAATTTCCGAAGATGTACAGGGGCTCAATGTCACAACACCATTCGAAAGACCTGCGACAGCATCTGATGAAAGCCCAAAATCACATCCGGTACCCATAGTTGCAGTCCTGAAAGAAGCGCCAAGTCAGAAGACCGGTAAGACAATGCTCTCAGGGACAGAAGTAACGCAGCTTCACCAATCCTTGGATGATATAGTAGACAACAAATCCGTCACAAGCTACGCTATAACGGTGAAAGATGTACATGGAAAAGGCATCGATCTTCCTCCGCCACCAAAATCAGCTGATGGTGATAAAGAATTCGAATGTCCCTATTGTTGGATCGTTTGCCCTGCAAGATACGGAAAAGGGAAAGCCTGGAGGACACATCTGCTTCAAGACTTACAACCGTATATCTGTACATACCAGGACTGTGAAAGCTCGCATCAACTGTTTCGCAGTCGTAGAGAGTGGGCCGAGCACGAAGCAAGCCACCGCAAGGTGTGGAGATGTCCGGAGCATCCGAATGCAGTTTTCCATTCTCAGCTGGGCTTGGAAGATCACCTTCGGCAAACGCATCTCGATAGCTTTCCAGAGAGCCAGCTGGTGACCATTGCCAAGGTTGGCGAGGCTACTACAGTAGACTTGCGAGAAAGATGCCCCATATGCCGCGCACCGACGGATGCCAAAGAGATAGGCGACTTGCAAAGCCACATCGCGAATCATCTGGAGCGAATCGCAACCTTTGCTCTGCCTCATAGTATGGAAGACGACTCGGATGGTGCCAGTGGGATCCCGAGCCCCGGCAGTACTACCTCTAAGTCTCTTTGGAGTTCTATATCCGCCAATATGAGTAAAGGGAAAGAAAAGAGCAAAGAAAACGCTCCTAGTAAGTTCATCCGCATACAAGAGCGTGAAATCTATGTACGGCACCAGCTGACATGTTAAACAGCTACCCTACACTTTGACCCGTCTGAGTCTGTTCATGAGGTTGATCCCAGCCACGATCTTCTATCTGCCGAAAACCTACAACAACTCCCTGATGCGAATAAAAATATACTGGACGTGATATCAAATCAAATGAATAACCCGAAAAGCTCATATCATCTAGCCGTCGCTCATGGGTCAGAAAAACTGCCAGTCCTTCAGACGAAGGACATTCCCACACTAAGGTCATTATACCGTTCACGACAACTGTTACAATTAGACCAAAGCTACTCACCAGACGATTCTTACAATCGCATGATTTCTTTCTGTAACTATGATCTGACAAGGATGGAGGTAGACGCCATTGTCAACAACGTCACTGTCGACCTGAAATACTCACCACCCCGGGGCTCGTTGCACTACGCTATAATGGAGGCAGGTGGTCCAAATCTTGTACAAGAGGCAAGATCGAAACCCCAAATCAAGTTCGGCCAAGTCGAAGTAACCCACGGACACAACCTCCCTTCGGTGTGGGTTCTTCATGCTGCAGTACCGACGTCTTTCGGAGGGGACGGCATGGCCCAGTTGAGTAATCTTGCCGATTGCTATCGCAATTCCTTGAAGGCAGCGGCTGACCTCCAAATCCGAACCGTGGCTTTTCCTTGCTTGGGCACAAGAGGCTGTGGCTTTGGTCCACGTCAAGCTGCACGTATAGCACTTCAAGCAGTTCGCGAGGATTTGGATGCGCGCTCTGAAAGCCGGTTTGAACGCATCATCTTTGAACGCATCATCTTTTGTGCAAAATCCGCTGTGGATGAGCAAGCTTACAAGGATTTCTTCCCTGTATATTTCCCACCAACACATGGGGATCTAGACGTGGCAAGGAATTCAGTTGTGGCAGGAAGTTCGGACCAGTCTACAGATAACGCGGTAATGGTTGCTCAGGTGATAAACACACAGGCGCAACTACGAAAGTCGACTGCTGCGCTCCGTCGTGATTTCAGCCAGATCCTACCAGAGATCGAAATCGGATACCTTGATCTTCTCGATGAGACTGATATCACGCTGACTTCGATTCACAATGAGTTATTGGGACCCAGAACGCTGAAGAAACATTCGACAGACATCGCTCTGATCTGCTCTGTTCTCTTCACTTTATGTAGCAGCATCTTAGGAATGACTGAAACAGCGAAAGAGGTTCAAGATACCGTGTCAAATTATCAGGAGATCCTGAAAATTACCGATTGGGGTATGAATGGGAAGTACGGATCCAACCTCAAGGAGTTTCTACTAGACTGTTGCTCCTTCACTACCATTCTGGATAGTGTCATGGCACAGGAACAGAATGATCTGGATCTAGTACGAATGCGCCCAAAACTAGAAGGATATAGGGCCAAAGCGCGTATACAGGATACTGGAGATGCTCCCAATCAGCCGGAAAACCTGGAGTCTGTCGAGCCCTCTACGCCAACTGCCTCTAGTAACCGAGACTCGGTTAAACTGCACCAAATTTCATCTGTAACGAAACTATATCAGCTTGCTACCATCCATCCAAAGAAGACTATGGCACAACCTTCTGCCGACTTCAACAATATAGTGTGTTTGGCAAGAGAAGACATGACAAAGCTCGAGGTCGATGTTATAGTCAACTCTACTGACATATCCTTTTTAGGCATGGGAACTCTGGATCGCCTTATCTTCAAAAAGGGCGGACCGGAATTGCAAGAAGAAGTTCAGCAATTCGGTGTGTGTAAAGAGGGCGATGTCAAAACGACTTCAGGATACCTCTTACCAGCCAAGAACATTTTACATGTCATCCCACCTGAGGTGTACAGAAAAGACAGCAAAAATGTGCTACGCAACATCTACCGCGGAATCCTGCATGCCGCTACATATCTAAAAGCCAAATCCGTTGCAATACCCTGTATTGGGACGGGTGCATTGGGCTTTCCGCGCCGTGATTGCGCTTCACTTGCCATGGAAGAAGTCAGGCGTTTTCTTCAGTCTAAAGAGCCGGGTGGACTGGAAAAAATAATATTTGTAGTATACTCGGCCATCGACGAGGCTATCTACGAGAACATTTTGCCGACTTATTTTCCACCAGTCGAGGAGACTGGCTCGAAACGGTCGGGAACTCAGTCTCTGGGGCTGGCTCGGAATCCATCATCTGGTTCGACTGTCACCAAAGACGATTCTCAATCCATTGCCTCGAAGGAAAAGTCTCGACACGCGCCTCTCGGTGAGGCCACTGTAGTAGCGGAAGTCAAGGTGACTTTCACAGAATTCACAACAAGTAAACCACGACTCATCCACAACTCTTGCGTGGTCCTTGTATCCGGAAGCTCGGTTCACATTGACCGCAAGACCAACCGCAATAACAAACGCAAGCCCAGTCGCAAGACCAATGATCTCGACATGGATTCTCAAAAAAGCACATACGAATACTCATTCGACCTGATACCCGCTACTGACTTACGCCATGATCAAAGCGAGGTGATTGTAAATGACATCCGCAAACGCGATACACCCCCAGATAGATCCTTCATGCTATTCTTCAAATGCAAAAACGACACTGATGCAGCAACCCTCGCAGCTGCCCTAGAGCAAGCAGCTCGCCAAGCTCGTGAACAAGATGCACATGGATATTATATACCCTCGGCCGAAACTATGCCTGACGCGACTCTTTCGAACCAAGATGATCAAGACGACGAAGACTACGTGTACGATGATACCTATGGAGACTATGGAGACTACATAGGCAATGAAGACGCCATAGACGATGACGACTACTTTTCTACTCGTATCCTCGAGTATCTTACCGAAGATCTCCATTCACGACCTACGTCGTATATCGGACAGAACATCACTGATATCGCGGCTACACTGCGCCTTGATGTCGACTTGGTGCGCAAGTATCTAGCTCGACTTGCTGAGACGGGCTTGGTGCATACTACGGTTGATGAGAATACGTGGGTTGTGTCGGGTTACGAAGATAAGCTGGTGCCTGTGCTGAGGGGTGAAGAGGAGGCAAGTGGAGGAGGATAAAGGTCGGGGGGAATAAGGATTCGGGATATTGATTTTCCTTGTTTTTTTGTAGGGAGATTTTTCATTTTTTGGCAAGATGTAGGGTCATGGATGAAGGAAGAAAAGATATGGTATTCAAGTGTGCATTGCAATATATATATATATATATATATCTATATCAACAAATACTTCACCCACACATACAACATATCTCCATCTACACCACCTCAGCAACAAGCAACCCCCAACTCCCCCTCAGCAATCGCATCCATAAACTCCCCGACATCCTCCCCACGTTCATCCAGCACAAACTCCAGCGTCTGCACCCACGTCTCACCATTATTTGAAAACCAATCATACTCATTCCACAAACCGCGCACGTAGCCCTCAACCATGCCCTTGAGCGGCGCATTCTCTTTCAGATACAAAATCTGTGCCGGATCAAGTTTAAGGTAATCCTCTACAACGTAGTAATGGGGGATATCGTCGCCCCAGCCCTCAGCGCCGACCTCGTGCGAGGGGCTCAACGAGTACTTTGATGCTGCGAAGCGAGACGTGTACGTATTCGTGTTGTTGAAGTGAGTGGAGAGGGGATTCGAAGCGAAGGGGTTAAAAGCTTGAGGGGCAGAGGGTGGGTAATTAAGGTGGATATTGAAGAGAAGGCCGTGTTCATTTCCCGGGTGCCGCTTTTTGAATTTGCGAGCAATGGTGCCGTTGGAGGGGCATATGTTTGATTGTACCACTTCGCGCATGACGTTGTGGATGTCGGTTATCTCGGCGAGGTCGTACGTGGACCAGTTGTGCAGGAGGGCGGCGCGCTTGAGGAGGACGAGGCGCGTGGCACGGAGTTCGCGGGGGTGGGCAGGGTTGTGGAAGGCGCGGGAGTAGAGCCAGATGCGGTAGATTGCTCTTCTTAGGTTATATCGTTCTTGCGGTGTTAAGAGGCGGCGGCTTTCGAAGTTGTGTTTCCATTTTTTGAAGGGGTAGATTTCGCACCATTTTTCTGCGACACGGCCGTACGTTACGATTTGGGTGAGGAGGGCGAGCGAGAAGGGGACCGAGCGGAATATGTGGGCTGGTTGGCTGGCGTTGTGGGTGAGGAGCTGGGTGAGGTCGTGGAGGGGCCCGAATTGCGCTTCGGCGGCGGATTCAAGGATGGCAAGTTTTTGCGAGGACGAATACATGTTACGGAAACGTTTACAGGTAGAAGATAGGGCTGTTACGTCGGTGACTGAGGTGCAGGATAAAAACACCTGCACCACGAGCTCTGTGGCGAGGTCTTCGAATAACATTTTGGTGGTGGATGCTCAGCGTCCGGTAATTTTTTGTTTTTCTCGTGACTTCAAAAGTTAGCATCGAAAACTACACGGCCCATATTATAGATCTCCAGTTGCATGCATATTACTCACTCGTCAATTGTCACGCTGATATATATCTATCCCTTCTTTGGTACTGACCCGTATCTCTTTCTAAGAGATCGATCTAGATATCCAGCCTCTTCTTCTCTTTACTATATTCCAGCCGCAAGTGTGCTGTGTAATGTATCGATCAATCGGCGCGTAGCTATGTTGCTTCTACACCGACGCGTGACTCGTAGTTCAGATAGATAGGACCCCTCCTTTGGGGCTATAGATAGAAAACGTGTTGAAATTTTGTGAAGACATGGTGCAAACAATGGCAGACTCCGACGAGCCGTTTCCAAAGGCCATTGACATTGTTGGTGGTTGAAAGGATAATCAGGAGTCATCGTCACGACGTAGCCATAAAGTTGATAGATGGCGCCAAGTGGAGCCAATCTGGATTGTGGGGACCAATCGGCGTCGAGGGGCGGAGGATAAGCCGATGGCGTCAACGTCCGCGAGGTAAGTATGTCGCTCTCCGAATCGCAAACCGCGTCGTCGTCCACGTCTGTAAGTCTGGAGTCTGGCAGTACCGGAAGAAACAATGTACCACGGGAATACTGCGTCTCTATACTCACCAGCTCTGTTCCGCCTCCCAATCGAGCTCCGACGCACGATATACAGTCTCGTCCTCCCCCACACGACAACCTTCGATGTGCGTTTGCAGCGCTCCATTGACCCACCCCCAAAGTCCGAGTACAATCTGACGTTCGTCCGGCAGAATGGCGATGGGTGCTGGCGCATGCAACGGACACTGCCGCGGACGGACCGTGAAACGGGCAACGACATTGTCTGGCGGCGCGGATGCACTGCCCTGCTAGCCGTGTCGCGACAGGTGCACGAAGAGGCAGCAGACATGCTCTATGGCGAAAATACGTTCGTGATAGATGTGACTTTTAGTGCAATCAACTTTCGGTACCGCTGGCGGACTGCGAATAACCTGACGCCGAACCAAACATATCAATTCCTAGATCATTTCTCGCAGCGGAACCTCCTGCGCATCAGGAACTACATTGTGAATGTCGAGTCGGTCGATGACTATACGGGCATGATTAAGTACAATTATGGTGGGCGCGGATTGTCGGCTGGTATACATAGCAAAGTACGGGAGCTTGTGGATCTGCTGGTTGCTGTTCCGCAGCTGCACCGGCTGCAGGTGCACTTGATCGATGGTGCCATCAGTCGTGTCAAGTTTCCAAGCGGCAGGGTGCATCGGGTCCAAGATGAGAGCAACATTTCCCAAACGCAATTGGTACTAAATCCGTTCAGAGCGCTGCACGGGGTTCGTATGGCTGTGGTCAGTGGTGTCAATGACGAATACAAGGAGGAACTAGAAAAAAGCATGACAAAGGAAAGACTGCAGTCAGTGTAGTTGAGTGCAATAGATCCGGAGATTAATATACGAACGCAAAAAAGACGTGTATAGCGGTCGCTCAAGACGAGCTACCCACGAGTTGATAGCTATTGGGTATATCGCTATACATGCAGGCATATGCCAAGCCCAACAAATCGACGCCAGCCCCATGTAAGATGCATCCCATAAACGCCACTTTTTTTTTGCCCTCCAAAAATGTTGCAAACGGCTTATGCGAATAGAACATTGTCGCTGAGCGGATCCTTCTCTTTTTTGCGACCACCGTGCGATGTCAGTCCCAGCTCCTGGTGCTTGAGCAGAGCATCCCTCTGCGCCTCTGTCCGCTTGTTGAACCTGCCGGCCTTGGACTTCCTCAAGTCGGAGCGGATCTGGTTGGGCGACACGAACTCCTTGTTCTCGTAGATGATGGGGCCTCCAAAACTCGATTCCTGGATGACAATGGGTGTGAGCACGAAGCGTGGGCCAATCTCCACAAGGCTGACATCGAGTTCTCCCTTTCCTCCCTTCTTCTTGGGCGCAGGCTCATCGACTTCCATCTCTTCACCGTCTGCATTCTTCTTCTTGCCTGGCTCGCTCTCATTAATCTGGAAAACGCGGACCCAGATCTTGCCGTCTGTGACGGTGAAACCCATGACGTGGTCAACAAAAGGCTTTACTTTCCTGCTGGTCTTGGGAACACCGAAAATTTGGGTAAAGAGTTCCTTGATGACACGCAAATGGGCCTGCTTGTCGAACGCGGCGTCAAAAGAAAGAATTGGCCGGGATCCCTTGAGGCAGTTGCCAATGAAGTTGAGCTCTTCCATGGTATGCAAGTTTTGGAGATGCATCTTGACGGTGGGGCCATTGGGAGGCTTGGACATCCAGCAGTAAAGATCCTTTCCTTTGCGCGCCTCGAAGAAGAGGACATTGTTGCAGTTGTAGAGTTCTGACTGGGTTAGTTCACGTCAAGATGGGACGGAGAATATTAGAAATGCAGTCTGCGAGATTTCTCATCGCGAAAAGACTGGTATTTGGGGAGAAATTCGTACCTGCTAGTTCATTGAGCTGGTAGAGCTTCGTTTTGGTATCAAGCTTGGCCTCTTTTCGGCTATGGGGCCTTTGCAGGATCAGCATGAAGTTTCTGAAGCAGGATTGGAGTCCAACTCACATTAAAGAGTACAAATCCTGGAGTAAATGGCGGTGCCGGAATGTTACACCTCTTGAACTCTGTTTTTTGTTAGCAAGAGATTTTTTTTTCTCTTTTTGTGTAGACAAATGCTATACCAGAATGAGGACGCGCTGCTTGTTTCTCTTGACTCCGACATCCTTCTCCTCCTTGTCCGCGCCGGACAGTGTCTTGTATACCGAGGCCATTGTTGTGCACGAGTGTTGATGGTGCTGTTTGCGCTGCTCACGGGGTGAAGGCGGCTCTAGAAAAAAGTTGGAGAATGGATAGCGCCCAGAGTTTTAGCGTGATCTACGCTTTGGCCACGCTACGACCCACCGACATGGGTCGCGCCTTCCGTCACCATCGCTGGCAGGGCTCGCCCAATGAGGGAGTGCAGGTCCCAACGCTCCTGCCCCGTTTAGAGTGCGTCTGGGCTCATGGCGCTTTGTCGCGCGCCGTAGACCAGCTGTAGCGGGACGGCGAGGCATATCAGGAAGAAAAATGGGCCAATGCAGAGGGAGAGAGGGAGAGCAAGTAGAGTGTGCAGGAGCAGGGCATGTAGTAGGCGGTGATGGTAGTGCGTGTAATGTTGTATGTAAATGGTAGTAAGTAGTCAGGCGTTGGTCGGTGGTTGATTTGCCGAAGTTGGCAACGCCTCAACGCGGCGGGCGGAGGCAAAGACGAGGAGCACGTCGCTGCAGAGGGCAACGGGCATGACGCCGGATCGCTGGCTACGCGGACAGCACCAGCACCAGCAAGATGGGAATGCGGACACGCACAGTGCGCCTGACAGCCGCGCAGGCCGGGCTGCATGCTGGACGGCGCCGCTCGTGTGCCTGCAAGTTATTGGTCGATGCACCATCTGGGGCGTGTGTATGCTTCGACGAGAGACGCGGGCTCAGGTGGGCAGCAAAGAGGCAGCGCTCCCCCCGCCAGCAGACACAGGCCGGGCTGGACGTCGCCACGAGCCTCGCTGGATTCACAAGGGCGGCTCTCATTGTGTGCAGCGCCCCGTCGGACAAGCGGCGTCATGTGCAGCGAGTCGTGGCCGCTGCCATCAAACCTCATCGCGGGTCTGCATCACGCCCGGAGCTGCCCCAGGGACAGAGCTGCCGCAGCCGCACTAGACAGAAGCTGACTTGCCAACCCTTCGTGCGTGTGTGTGTGATCTGGACAGCGCTGCTCCACACCAGCCCCCCATCGTCCCTCTCCCATCGCTCCCGTCCGCTGCCCTTCGCATCCAAAGCCATCCATCACCAGTCGCCGGCCGACCATCGCCAACTGCAAAGCCTGAGGCGCATTCACCCTGCTGTCGCCGCCTTGCTTCCGGCGCGCCCCACCGCCAGAGCCCGCTGCTGCTGGTCCATGGAGCAGCCTTCGTGGTCCCATTGAGAGAGCCTGCACGCGCCCAGTCCCATGTTTCGCGATCCCGTCTTGCGGCCGTCGGTTGATGAGGGCGAGGAGCGGTCGCGAGCAGACAGAATGCCGCCAGGGCACCAAGGGGAACCTACGCCATCAGCTTACCACAGATCGCCCACACAAGCAGGCCAACCATACCACCACCACTCGCCAAACACGCCTGCGCCCTTGCCTCTGCAGCCCCATCAACACCACCGCCAGCCTGCATCACCATCCTCGACCGAGCTGCCGCCCATCAGCACGGCCCTCTATTCTCGCGACACGTCTAGATATTACGACCCGACCTCGGACAATGGCGACAACCGCGTAGCCAGAGACCCGGCGCGTTACGACCCCCAGTATCCTGCACAGGTGCGTATCTCCATCACTCTGCATCGCGTCAATTCACCCCAGCTTGCTCCCTCTCTCTCTCTTTGCCTCTCTCTTACCACCTGCCTGCCTTTGCTTCATCTCCCCCCTTCAGGGATACACGCCTAACAGTGACCGCACAGCAGCCCCGGGACCCTCACGCCTACCACGACCCTCGACCCGCCCACAGCCCCTACGAAAAGGTCTACCACTCGCCTGTCGCCGCTTCATATCCCCAGCACTCGCCCTTGCGGCGGCCCCATTCGCAGCACCAGCACACCGGCGGCATGGAGACAATGTCACACTCTCCCGTCTCGCCATCAGTTTATCAATCCATGAACCGGCCGGGCGGTGCCGTCCAGCCGCCGACCTACGATAGACGGCCGTCCTTCAAGGATGAGGTAAGTCCACCCACCTCTCCTCTCCGCTCGACAACGCTTGCTCATCGCCATCTCCCCCATCAACAGGCTCCACCACCAACACGCGCCGACCCCATGTCGCTCTCAAGCATAATGTCTTCTGGCGCCGACAACGAGCCCCCGTCCAAACCTCAGCCACCTGCTCCCGTCAACGCCGACCCATTCCGACCATCGAAGCCCCTGCCCAACCAGCACTTTGTCAAGCAAGAGGCCGTGGCATCCCCGGCGCCAGCTGACCTGCCTCTACATGAGAACGGCTATACCCCACGGCCGACGCATGATGCCATCGCTGTACCTGGGAGCGTGCAGCCTGCTGCACTGCAATCTGCGACTCGCGAACTGCCACCTCCTGACGAAGCCGATGTTGAGGCTCAGCTTGCACACATCGAGACCACGCAGATGGGAGACATGGACATTCTGATCAATTCGCGCGAAGAGGCAGAATACAGGCAACGGAGCCAAAAGCGTATCCTAGAGGTTTCCGCTACAGAGGCGAGCAAGCGCAAGCGAAGGCGCACAGCAACCTTGATCCGTTTCCAGGATGTGTCCGCTGCACACCGCGACTACGCCAAGCATTCTTACAACGTCGAGCACGAGGGCGATGCATGGCAGCAGGTGCAGAGCCAGGAGATTGCCGAAGAGAAGGAGCGCAAAAAGGACATGCAACGCAAACGAAGACGAGAAAAGACTATCCAGAACGAAGAGGCTAAGCGTGCTGAAGCTCTCGCAAAGGCTGGCCAGGCCGAAAATGAGGAGGAGAAGGAACGACACCTGCTAGCTGCCCAAAAAGCTGAACGCAAGGCCAAGACTACCACTCAGCTGCTGCAAGGCAATGCTCCTAGCAAGGACATCCGCGAGGTTACCCCACATGGCCCCAACATGGAGGGAGGCACGATGAGTTCGTTCCAGGCCTCTGACGACGCCCCGAGCGGAAAGCGCAAGGGCAACCGTGGCAATGGCCGTCTCAAGAAGAGCAAGGAGCAAAAGCAGGCAGAGAAGGATGCCGCAGCGGCAGGCCAAGCTGCTCTTGACCGTGGCGATGATTTGCCCATGATTGCTCCGCGCGAGGAAGCCCGGCTTGATTCGATACGGGGCCGCAGCTACACCGAAGACATCGGCCCCGTCGTGCTCACTTCCTACGACTCGCCCGTGTATCGCAATCTGTACCACCAGATCGTCAAGGACTTGGCCCGCAAGGATGTTCCCAAGGTCGTCCGCATCAAGGAGAACTCACTGTCTACAAAACAGTCCAATCTTCGCAAGACTGCCCAGTTGGCCGCCAAAGAAGCACGCAGATGGCAGATGCGCACCAACAAAAACCAGAAGGATACGCAGGCTAGGGCGAAGCGAGGCATGCGCGAGATGCTTGCGTTCTGGAAGAGGAACGAGCGTGACGAGCGCGAATCGCGAAAGAATGCAGAGCGTCAAGAGCTAGAGAACGCAAAGAAGGCCGAAGCCGACCGTGAAGCCAACCGACAGAAGCGGAAGCTCAACTTTCTTATCTCACAGACAGAACTCTACTCGCATTTCATCGGAAAGAAGGCCAGGACTGACGAGATTGAGAGGTCTACTGACGACGCCGATACCGCCGCGGCAGCACCACAGCAACCAGCTCAGCCTGGTATCGAGGTTGGAGACATGCCAACAGGGGCAGCTGCCAAAGTCACCAACTTTGAGGATCTGGATTTCGATAATGAGGACGAGAGCGCTCTCAATGCTGCTGCAATGGCAAACGCTCAACACGCTATCCAAGAGGCACAGGATCGTGCCCGTGCTTTCAACAAGTCTGGCGACGACGAGGAGGATGGAGAGCTGAACTTCCAAAATCCATCCGGTCTCCAAAACAAGGAAGACTGGATTCCTCAGCCAAATCTACTCAGCTGTACCCTCAAGGAATACCAACTCAAGGGTCTGAACTGGCTAGTTAACCTGTACGAGCAAGGTATCAACGGTATTCTGGCTGACGAAATGGGTCTCGGAAAGACGGTCCAGTCGATATCCGTCATGGCGTACCTTGCAGAGAGGTACAACATCTGGGGACCTTTCCTTGTCATCGCTCCTGCATCAACGTTGCATAACTGGCAGCAGGAAATCGCAAAGTTTGTTCCTGATCTCAACGTCATTCCATACTGGGGTACGGCCAAAGACCGAAAGATTCTGCGAAAGCTTTGGGACCGCAAGCACGTTACCTACACCCGCGACTCGCCTTTCCACGTTGTCGTCTCCTCATACCAATTGGTTGTTCAGGATGCTCAGTATTTCCAGAAGATGCGCTGGCAGTACATGATTCTCGACGAAGCCCAGGCTATCAAGTCATCGCAGAGTTCCAGATGGAAGAGCTTGCTCGGATTCCACTCACGTAACCGACTGCTACTGACAGGTACCCCTATCCAGAACAACATGCAAGAACTTTGGGCACTTCTCCATTTCATTATGCCAAGTTTGTTCGATTCTCACGACGAGTTCAGCGAGTGGTTCTCCAAGGATATTGAGAGTCACGCACAGAGTAATACCAAACTCAACGAGGACCAGCTGAGACGTCTGCACATGATCCTGAAGCCGTTCATGTTGCGTCGTGTCAAGAAGCATGTGCAGAAAGAGCTTGGAGACAAGATTGAACTTGATGTTTACTGCGACCTGACATATCGCCAGCGTGCCTACTACGCCAATCTACGCGCCAAGATCAACATTATGGACTTGGTCGAAAAGGCAGTTGGAGACGAGCAGGACAGCGCCACTTTGATGAACTTGGTCATGCAATTTAGGAAAGTCTGTAACCACCCTGACTTGTTTGAGAGAGCAGAGACCTGGTCTCCCTTCTCCTTTGCTTCTTTCGCTGAGACGGCATCGTTCCTCCGAGAAGGTCAGAATGTAAGGGTTGGTTACTCGACTCGTAACCTGATCGAGTATTCTCTGCCACGTCTTGTAGGCTGCGAAGGAGGTCGCCTGGATCTTGCAGGACCCGACAACCAAAAGGCCGGATTCAAGGGACACTATCTCGACAACTTGATGAACATCTGGAGTCCGGATAACATTGAGACATCGGCTCGACAAAGTGGCGCCTTCTCCTGGCTCCGCTTCTCCGACTTGTCTGCAAGCGAGGCCTCACAGATTGCCAAGAGTGGTCTTTTCCAGCGAGCTCTCGTTGCGGGCCAAAAACCGAACAAGGTCAGCCGCTTCAGTATCTGCTACGACGGTGATGCTGGCGAATGGGAACCGAAGCACTCAATATTCAACATTGTCGATCGCCAGGATCGTGTGCCGCTGGCTGAGGTAGCTACCGAAGGGCACATGCACAACCTGTTCAACATTGCTCAATCTGCGTTTGAGAAGACGGGCTTGAACGTGATTGAGCCTTGTGCAAAGCCCAAGGCATCTGCACCTCCAATCGAGCTATACTGTGCCAGTCAAGGGGTTATTGCTGAAAAGCAAAACATCTTCTTCAATCCTCTCATTCGCACCGCATTGTACGGCATCTCGGACTTGACTGAACAAGCGATACTGGAGACCAAGTCGGAGAGTACTGCCTTGACAGTTCACAACAAGCTTCCGCCACCAACCAACCAGCGTACCCGTTTCACCCACATTGAGGCTCCGTCAATGTCGCGCTTCGTCACGGACTCTGGCAAGCTAGCTCGCCTAGATGCACTGCTGAAGGAACTCAAGGCCAACGACCACCGCGTCCTCTTGTACTTCCAGATGACCAGGATGATGGATCTCATGGAAGAGTACTTGACCTACAGGAACTACAAGTACTGCCGTCTAGACGGATCTACCAAACTGGAGGATCGTCGTGATACCGTGGCGGATTTCCAGAGTGATCGATCCATCTTCGTTTTCCTGCTGTCTACACGCGCTGGTGGTCTCGGTATCAACTTGACTTCGGCTGACACCGTCATCTTCTACGACTCGGACTGGAATCCCACGATTGATTCGCAAGCCATGGATCGTGCTCATCGTCTCGGTCAAACACGACAAGTCACCGTGTATCGTCTCATTACTCGTGGTACCATTGAGGAGCGTATTCGAAAGCGTGCTCTGCAGAAGGAAGAGGTTCAGCGCGTTGTCATCTCCGGAGGCGGCGGTGCAGGAGTCGACTTCAACACTCGTTCCCGAGAGAACAGGACCAAGGACATGGCTATGTGGCTCGTGGACGACGACCAAGCCGCTGAGATTGAGAAGAAGGAAGCTGAATTGGCGGAGCAGGAGAAGAACGCTCCACCGGGCAAGAAGCGCGGCAAGAAGAAGCAGAGGGCTGAAACGAACCTCGACGACATGTACCACGAAGGTGAGTTGGAGTCTGATGGTGCGATGTATGAACTGTACTGACTATTTGACAGGTGAAGGACACTTTGACGAGAGCGCCAAGGCGAGCGGTGCAGCGACGCCTATTGCATCGAGCGAAACACCTGTAGGAGGCAAGCGCAAGAAGGGCGGATTGAGCAAGAAGGCGAAGACGGCCAAGCAACGACTAGCCGTGGCTGATGGCGAGGTCTAAATTCTGTGTATGACTATCACACATTTTCGTTATATCTATAATTGGGAGCAAAGAAGCGGCAGCATATCTGAATGTTCGTGATCCGGGGGGGGGGGGGGGTTTGATCATGTTGGATTTTCTTTTATTACTGTATGGTTGATGGGTTCTGCATTGTGTACATTATTTGCAACTTTCTCCATGCGCTAGGGTCGTCGTCGTTGTCACTGCTGGCATTGCCTAGCTAGGTATTGTGTCGACTGCATACATAGATGATGGGGGGTCTTTAAAAATCTAGATATGATGTTTTCTCAGACATGCAGGCTGATGACGTGGTATATGTATGTGTGTTCCCTGGTTGCTGGAAGGGATAGAGTGATGGCGAAACATTGGTTACCTAATATGAACGTACATGTAACTAGCGGATTACGTGAACATGTATTGGGGGAGATCTGTGCTCGTATCCCTCTATGACGTTTAGTTGCTCTGGCGTGCCGGTGGTTGGAGATTGGGTGGCATCCATTGTGCTGCTGACGGAAGCGACACTGCAATACTGTGTGTACATACATACTACATATGTATGTATGTATGTATGTACACACAGATGTACGTATGCAAAAAAACTTGGCGCCAACGAGAGCAGCAGTGAATGGCGCCAACAAGTGACGATCGCACTGTACTGCTGTGGCTGAGAGTGGCTGCCACTCGAGGACGTGTGGCGCAATTTCCGATACGGAGGGCAAATCTCCACTTGTAAGCATGGCCCCTCGCTGATGCATAGTGAGTATGCAAACAGTCAGCAAGCTAAACTCAGTATCGTTGGGCGCATCAGACTACTCGGGCTGGTACAGTTGATATGTTGAGTAGGGTTTGGTAGACGGGCTGGGGCTCACTCATGCTGCGTACTACTAGGGGCTCATGCAAGGGTTTTTTTCGGGGAAAGCTGTGTAACGGGCCAATGTAGAGGCCGAGGCATGGCAGAGCAGATTCGGATGTCGCGGCATTTTGCGATCTCATCTCAAGACAGACAATGCCTGATCAGCATGCAATGGACACGCAAGACATGGTAGACAACGGCCAGAGCGTTGACGCGCCAAGGGAGAGGAGGCCCAAAAGGGAGACGATGCGAGGAGCGGTACCGACAGCCAGCGACAGCGACAGAAACAAAGGCCATTTTTGTCCGTAAGCAGTAGCGCAACCGCATTACCGTCTAAAATTAAACGTGCAAAGTTAAGATATTTGGCTGACACGGTCCTGCTAGGCGTCGGCCGATTGGGCTGCGTGGCTGGCCAGTACGACGAAACCCTGCAGCCCTCTTTGCCCCCTTCAACATGTTTCCTTGGCGGGTGAGGATCCCTTTCGGATAGCATCTTGCCTGGTTCCCGCTGGTACGCCCCTTGGTTTCCCTCTCCGCCCTCACGACACGTTAGCCATCTCACCGGCTTGCGCTGCTACAAAACCCTCGTCATCCCGCCTCTTATCTCCGCCTTCTTCGTCTGCTGCTGCTGTTGCTGCTGTTGCTGCTGCCGCCGCCGCCGCCGCTACCATTGCCCTCGCCCTCGCCCTCGCCATCGCCTATCGTTGCATTCGGTCCGGACGCCTCACCTGCACCGCCGCACCTCCCGTCCCACCCGCTACCGCACGCACAACGCCTCATCTACTACTCGCGCGCCCTGGCCTTACTTCTGTTCTCCTATTGCCAACATCGCTTTGTTATTGGTATGAAGGCATAGAGTAGACGAGCCCGCCCACTGTCGCTCGCTACATACACCACCACCACATCTATACACCATGGGTACGTCGAAACTGCGATCATCGTCCGAACCCTGGACCCATCGCGTGGCTATGCGCCATTTCAGAAAAAGGAGAGATCAACGACTGACAGACACGCAGTGGAAAAACGCCCCTCCATCGAGGGCCTTGTTGACAACATCGACCCGCGTGAATCCCATGAGCTCGAGGAACTGCCCACATTTGAGAAACCCGTCACGGAGCCTACGCCAATATCGCTCAAGGACAAGCTGATAACATGTTTTTGGATCGGGCTCAACACGCTCTCGACGCTGGGATTGATCTTCCTGAGTAAACGGTATGCGACGATAAGCGCCGACCGCGTTGGAAACCTGTTTGCTAACCGCCACGCAGAGTATTCAGCGACAAGCAGCTCAAGGCATGCCAACTCATGGTTGTCATGTGGCACTTCACCGCCACCGGTCTCGTTCTCTTCATCTCCACTCTGCGGCCCTTTTACGCCTTCAAGGCCGTCAAACTCAACATCTGGCAGATGCTGCCCGTCTGCGGCTTCTTCGCCGGCTATGTTGTTCTTGGCAACCTTAGCTTGACCTTCAACTCGATTGGTTTCTACCAGCTTTCCAAGGTCATGACCACACCCACTGTCGTTCTTATCAACTTTGTCCTTTTCCGAAAGTATGTTACGCGATACATGCTGGCTGCTATTCTTGCAACATGCATTGGAGTTTCCTTCACCATCAACGAGGCGGCCAAGACCCAATTGTTTGGTGTCATTATCGCAACGTTGGCTTTCTGCAGTACTGCCCTGTACCAAATCTGGATTGGCAAGAAGATTGAGGACTTTGCCGTATCACCACCCCAGCTTCTGCTTAACCAGGCGCCGATTTCGGTCTGCCTGCTCATTCCCTTTGTTCCATTCTTCGATACTCTTCCCGATCTTTCGACTGTGCCCACCGATATCCTCTGGAGCGTATGCGCATCGGGTATCATGGCTTCCATGTACAACCTGAGTCAGTTCTTGATCATTGGAAGGACTAGCGCCTTGACCTTCAACATTGTCAGTCATCTCAAGACTATTTTGATTCTGAGCATAGGATGGTACAGCGAGGGAAAGATCCTCAGTGGAAGAGAGTGGTTTGGTGTATTGCTCGCACTGGGTGGTGGATGGGTGTACTCGCACCTTGCACTCAAGGCAAAGAAGCAAGGTGGAAAGTAAGAGCGCGCGAACGAGGATGGATCGACCACATTCCTGCTCTTTAGGGATCTCAAGTCGGTCGTGTAATGAATATTGGATAGGTACTGGCAGCGGAGATGGCTTCTCCTTGGATACTCGTTTTCTGGATCGATACAGCAATTCAAAGCCATCACTGCACAAGGGGCGCAAAGGATTTGACTAATGTCACGGCTTCTGGACTTTTATTGGTGTTAGTTGTGCAAGAAAGGAAGATGAGCACGAATGATAGATTGCATGGGCTTACATCAATTTTTTTGCACTAAGACAGCAGCAAAGCGCCCCTTTTGGAGCTTACAAGACAGCAGCAGCGCAAGCAGTAGAGAGAGTTGGGGCTGAAGGAGAGGGAGATTGGTGAGGATGAGCAGATGTTTCTCATAAACCCTGGCTATGCTTTTTTTCCTTCAGACTTTTCGTTTTCGTTCTCATGACTCTATCCCGTCATGTCATTGCGTTGCTATCTCTCTTACTTTATACGTTTTATCCCCTCCTTCCTCTGAACGACAAGGAGAATTTGCGATAACACGGCCCGTTTCTCTTTGCCCCGAATGAGAACTCTGATAGGTTAATACTTGCATCTTACAATACCATTTTCACGTATCAACTGCCCTCCTACTGTTTCACTCTCTGTCTGCCTCGAACAAAATGCGCCTTGCTCGGTGTTTCTCACCACCCGTCGAACCAACGCGGTTTTCGCTCCATCAAGTACCCTTTATCTATCTGACCGGTCCAGTAACCCACTTTCCCCACCAACCACCGTCTTGCGCGCTCTTTTGCTTCCGTTTCTGGATGTGCATTGAAGACATGCGAAATACGACCTTTGCGCTATCCCCGATCCTACTCACCGCGAACCCCTGCGTTGCTGGCGCTAGTATTTACCATGTGCTTCCACGCCTTCCTTGCGCGCTCTATTCTTTCCCTTTCAGGAAATGCGTGTGTGCACAGCCCGCCCCACTCCCGCTTCCCGCTGCCAGCTCGGTGTCCACGAGACTGAATTAGGCCCTCCTTTCCCCCTCCCATCGCCACCCCACGCCCTTTTCCCTCCTTTCTTAATTCTCCGATTCCTGCACAAGGAAGTAGTGAGGCGTTGCATTGTCCGCCTTGAGGGCTGTGTTGGATGTCACGTGGAAGAGGGGAGGTAGGTGAGGCAGGGGTACGCGAGTGGGAGGCCTGATGAGAAGTGGGCTTTGCGAGGCAGAATCCACAGGCTGACGTAGGGGTGCGTGAGGGTCTGACTGCGGATGGAGAGATGAGATGGAGGGAGGTGTGAGATGGATATATAAGGGTAGGGGAGGGAGGTGGTGGTGGTATTTTCATCATCATCTTCATCATTATTCAACTTTTATCACCATCTTCCAGCATATACGTATACGCATCATCGATTCTTTTGGGCATATTCAATTAGAATCTCACACCTCAAGTTCATCTCTGAGGTCGTTATTACAACTGGTACTTGACTCGCTACCAGTCAACTCATCTCCAACAAAAACACACACACACACACACACATATATATATATATTATCAAACTCGGACATCTTACTCTTCTCGTCTACACCAAACACAAAATCCAGTCACCAAACAAAAAATCTTCAATCAACAAACAAACAAACTACCCGCATACGAAACCCTGAGATCACACATCTCACAAACCAAAACAACATGGGCTGCCGCTCCTCCAAACCAGAACCTTACTACCCTCCCTCACCACCGCGTGTCGTAATCCAGAGCAAAAAGAACAATCGCAAGCATAAGAGTAGGGGTGGAGGGTATAGTGGGTTTAATAGTACGACAAGTGCGTATGGGTATACTAGTGGGGGATATAGTGGTGGTGGAGGGTATAGTGGAGGGGGAGGGGGTGATGGAGGAGGTGGTGGGTGTGGAGGGGGTGATGGAGGGGGTGGTGGAGGTGGGTGTTAAGTGTGAGGAGGAGGAGGAGGAGGAGGAGGAGGAGGAGGAGGAGGAAGGGGGGATTTGAAGTGGGGTGAGAGAGGTGGGTTTGATTTTGGGCGTTTTGAGAGGTTGGATTAGTGAAAATGGGGTTGGGGAAGGAGTTTTT